>NW_006198412.1:1393225-1404493 GCF_000334495.1 Tupaia belangeri chinensis | reverse complement strand
GTAGATCTGTAGAGCCATTTTTCACAATTTTTTTTAAAGCCAGGAAAAAAAAAAAAAAAAAAAAAAACTCCTGGATGCTGTCCAGAACTTCTCGTGGAGATGCTGTCTTTGGAATGTGGAAGGGGTGGGTGGGTGAGAAAGCTGAGATTGGACAGAAGGAGGGCCCTATGCTGGTGGGTGAAAGACAGGGGTTCCAGGCTCCCTTCCCTGGCTTACTTGTGACTTTGGGTGGGCCATGCAACCTTTTAGGCCTCGGTGCTAGTGTAGGAGGTGGGGGGGGGGTGTTAGGCAGACCACAGCTTCTCTAAGTTGGGCTGGGCCAAGTGATCATTCGCTGTTTTAATCGTTCAGGGAATATTATTGAGCTCCTGTTAGGTGCCATGTGCCGTTCCAGGAGCCAGCATGCTGTCCGTGGCTATACTGCTTCTGGGTTTAAGATCCAGGATGCTGAGAACACCGTCATCCATTTCGTTAGTGTGATCGGAGAACAGCATTTCTACTAGGGATAAGAACTGGTGCGTGGGGGCTGACGGTAGTGCAGCAGTACAATGCGACATTCTGTGACACTGACCACACGGGAGAGCTCTGGGTTCGTGTCTGGAGACCCCCCCTGAATACACCAGATGCACGATGCTTATGACCAGGGCTGGCAAAAGCCAAGGATGGGTTGCAGTGTCAAGACGCAGTTGGGGATGCTCTCTCTCTCTCTCTCTCTTGCTCATGGAGGAAATTAATACATAAATTTGGGAGGAAAAAAGTTTTAAAAAACAACTTGAAAATGGTTTTTCCACAAGAAAACTATCCTGAGCTCAGGGCAAGTTGTCACTAGCCTTGCTGTTGATGTGCTTGAGGGCCAGCCCAGAGCATGAAAAGCAAACCGGGCAGACTCGGATGGCCGATCCGATGCGAACAGAAGCACCTTTGATCACTGAGGGAGCAGTAGACCTGGTGTGGGAGTTCCTCTCAGGGATGGTCACGGTGGAGTGGGGCTCTCAGGAAGACAATAACTATGTTTGGTGACAGGCTGACAGACGTCTTCCAAATGGGTGTGGGGAGTGACTGACACTCCTGCATGGAGGAGTGTTGTTCTTTGGAGTAGAGGTACGCTGGAAGGGGGGTTCCAGGAGAGTGCCCAGTTGATTCATCCCGCAGACATTTGTAGGGCACCTGCTGTCTGAAGAGCAGAGGGAGGCACGAAGATGAGTTACGATAAGGCTGTGACCTAAGTAAGGCACCCTAAGTCTAGCCAGCCAGCAGGTGTGGTGGGACATGCAGCTCAAGGAGAGAGTAACGGCCTGGCCAAGGCAGTGAGGACAGATTTCTAGCAGAGAAGACAAATGAGCTGGGCTGTGAAGCATGACTGGGTATTGGCTGAATGTGGGGTGGAGTACAGCCTTTCCAGGTGCAGGGAATGCTTTGTGTAAGCCGGCCTTCATGGGGGTGAGGCCAGCAACCCCGAAACTAGTATTCCTCTGATTATTGGACTGATGGGGCCTGTAACTTCAGTGCCCTCAAACAGAAAGTGGTCATTCACTGTAATGTTTGAGAATGAGAATTCTTTGTGCTTAAGCTGCCTTACGTCTTTTCTGGAACACTGTGGGTGTGAAACAAAAAATAGTCCTTTCTGCTCTGTGTGTGGGGAGTTGGAAAGGATGATGTACTGGGGGGTGGCTGATGCAGCCCAGGTGCGGAGGCCTGGAGAAGTGGACCAGCTGTGATGGCAGGAGGAAGAGGCAGGGTGGACCACGGGGTGTTACCAATCAATAAGCAGAACTTAGGGACAGCTCCAGCAATGAGGCGAAGATTGAGAAAGGGGAGAACGAGAGCTTGAGAAGAGAACTGAGGAGGGCCAACAGTCATGGAATTGTTTGGGAGAAGCATATGCAGTATGGAAAAACACAGTCAGTTTTATTAAACAGATATCTGCAATTGGTGATCCAGCGGCATGATCAAGTTCAGTGCCTTAGAGCCAGTAAGAAGTATGTGAGGTAAGTGAGAAATGGGGCCTAGACGTTTGGGATTCTACTGTTTAGAGGCAAGTGTTCCAGTTATCTAGTGCTGCAAAACAAATCCCAAATTTCAGTGGCTTAAAACAAAAATCAGTCTGGGGCCAGCAGGCAGCGTAGTGGTTAAGGCACAGGACTGCCAATGGCTGACTGAAGTTCTAGTCCCAGACCTAGCAGTTTGAAAATCATGCTGGGCATGTGTGCATGCCCAAAACCCTAGGAGGATAATGGAGGAGAAGGGATTGTGGTGTGGCCATCTTCCCTGGGGTGGGGGTGGGGGATGTCTCTCTCTGGTGAGCACACATGCCCTATGGCAAAAACCTTAAAAGAAACCATTCTTTTCTTCTGAATTCTGTAGGTCAGGACTTCGGGAAGAGCCAGGCAGTGGTCTGGCTCAGTCTTTTGTGTGGTCGCAGTCAGAAGTGGCTGAGGCTGGGACTCTGGGAAGGTGGAGCTTGGAGACTGGCATCTTGTTCTCTTTGTGGGGTCTCCTGTGGGCTGGCTCAGGCTTCCTTATTGCATGGCAGACTTAGAGCAGCCAGATGGCTTCACATGGCAGCTCAGGACTGTAAGCCACTATCCCAAGAGAGTTGGCATAAGCCGTATTGTCTTTTGTGACCTAGCCTTAAGGTCCCAGAGTGTCACTTTCACAGGAGTCATAGCCCATTCACATTCAGGGGGAACGCACACAGATCCCACCTCTCGATGGGAGACGTGTCAGAGACTTGTAAGCAGGGTTGGGAGATGCCGTTCCTAGAGCCAACCTTGGGGACCCACTGACTTAGATGGGGAAATCACAGGAGCATGAACTCCCTCCTGCTGTGGTGTCCGCTGGCGGCGAGTGGAGGGCACTGCCTGAGGTTCGGTGGGCAATGTGAGAACTGGGTAAGAGGCAGAAGAGGAGGCAGCAACGACTGGGGAGATGTGGGCTGGGACGGGGGAGCTCTGGGCAGGAAGCCAGGCTTGCTGTGGGTGCTCCACGGCAGATGTGGATGAGTGAGGACAAGAGAGGTGGGTTTGGCCAGGTCTGCGAGGTGTTTGTGTTTTCATTTTCTCCAGTAGCTTAAGCACCCCCTCCCTTTTTTCCCCTTAGTTTTTTTAGATGACATTTTATTAGTAGAAATTTAACACGATCTTTGGCTCTTTGATTTTCCTTACTTCACTTTGGTGTGGAGTACATTTTTACTCATCTACTTTTGAATAAAAAATGTAATGCTTACACATATGTTTAATTTAAAAAGGTACCAAAGGCTGGACACACTGCCAGTTAAGTCTGTTTCTCACACCATTGCCTCTGAGACCACCGCGGTTACGGGCTCACGTGAGCCCTTGGGACAGTCCCCTGTCCCATCCAATGCTGCCCCTGTACACAGCGGCCTCTTGCTCTCCGACCTGTCATTCCAGCTCCTGGGGTGTGGAGGCCCTTCCCTAGCTGTGATCAGTCCTCTCCAGGCCCGGGAAGGCAGGGCCTGCGGACTCCTAATGTCAGCCTTGGATTCTGTTCAAGCCGTTCCTGAACCTGTAATTTTAAGTGTTGCTTTTAATTCAAGTCAGATTCATTGCATGCTGGCTCATTTTGACTTTATAGGATTTCATTTTTTTGCTGCTTCAGTTACACGTACCTTTCCCTGGCATAGGGGAAATATGTCTATATCTGTATCTCTGTCTTCAGGGGTAATCCAGGGGCTTTGAACACTGCTATCACAGAAGTGCACCATTTTGGAGCTGAAAGATGATTTTAAGATTGGTTAGGTGTTTTTCCTCTTTTAGAAAAAAAATTTTTTTTAAGTTGGCATGTAGGAAATTTGGCCTTAGAGAAGAAATTAAAAGGTTATTTAAGGATTATCCACCCCCTCCTGAAAAAAAAAAAATCCAAACCCCAAACCAAAACCAGTCTGCTATACTTACTGGGCCGGATGGTGACCTCCTGAGGTGGGAAGCAATTGATCTGGCTGTGGTCCCGAAGGCTCGAACTTAGGGCATCCCCATGGTTGGTGTGTGGCACTGGTGCTGCGCCTGGACCTGGGGCTGACTTCCTAGCGGCTGTCAAAGGGACAGATTGATGGCAGCTGAACTCTGCGTAATACCCAAATGCCGCTCAGAGAACCGGAGACGGTGTCTCTGCAGTGCGCAGCATCGATCCATAGCATTTGAAGCTATTTTTTCTCCGCGAGTGTCCACAAAATTCATTACTTTACAATGAGCCTGGCAGGGATAGCAGCAGTGAAGAAACACTGCACTTGGGGCCCAGCGTCTTTTGCCTTTGGAATTTTGCCTTAGCAACTAAATCAAAAAGCTCAGTAAACACACTCGTGTCAGCATCCCTAGGATGGGGATTTAGGACTTTTCGAAGCCCCTTTCTGTCCGTTGCCCCTCTGTTCCTCACTGTAGCTTTTTACTTTGCTGGAGTTGGCCTGGGGCTCTCCCTTCACACACGGGGCCGGCTCTGTGGGCTGGACAGGTATGGCGAGTTAATCCAGCCAGACAAGGTCAGCGCTGAGTTAATGAGTACAATCTCTCCTTTTCCCCTTAGAGCATGGATTTCCTTTAATGTCCTTCCCTAGTTTGGGGAGTCAGAAGTATATGCCTGGAAAAGGATTGCTGAGAAGAATTAAAAGCTAATCCTTTAGCATCCGCATGCCCATCCATTGCCTCCTGGATTTGCCTTTTCCCTCCTTCCTCTGAGGGTTCCTTGTTCAGTATGCAGCGAGGTTGGTTATGCTGCAGTTATCTTGAAAGGGGTTTTGAGATGCTGCCTGAGTCCTGGAGACTATGTCACCATTCGATGACAGTCTGCTGCTGAGAGATGCTGGCATCCCCCCCTGCACACACATTCGTATCTCGGCTGGCCGTGCACGGAGGCAACTGATAACTCCGTGATCAGCACTAGGTGGGGCCGGGGGCCTCTGGGGTGGTCGGTGCTTTCTGGCTTTGACTCCCTGAATTGTTTTAAATGTGCAAGTCCAGCAAAGTGATAACCTTCACAGCTATATATCATCAGAGCCCCCGTTAGCGGGGTGGTTTTCTGATTCCAACGTCTCGTTCATCTTTCCTCTTCTCTCAGTCTCTTCACGGTCTCCCCGAGTCCTTTACGGGCTGAGTTGTGCAAGTTAGGAGTCTTGCTTTCCAAGAAAGTGCTCTGCCCTCCGCAACCTGAGTTATGTCTTGACCTTTGTGGTGAATGTAGCTCATTTGGGAGTGGTGGGATCTGCAGCTGATGGAGGCTTGGAGGAAGATTGAATGCCAGATATTTTAAAATGACCTTGAATGAACCAGCTTCTGGCATCTTTCTTAGATCAATCCATGGGCTAGCATGGCCGGCAGAGGCACCTCTCGTCTGACGGCTGTTACCATCATTCAGCCAAATGACTGTTGGCCTCTGCTCCCTCTGTCCTGCTGAGAGGTGGATGGGGGAGGTGGTTTCTCAGGAGCACAAGGCCAGGTGATCGAGGGAGTGGGCCTGGGGATTAGATTCTCTGTCCAGTGATGACCTCATTCAACTTCCCTTCAACAGTTGCCCAAGCCCTGGAAATCGTTCTGAAACCTTGAGCTCTTGCCTCCTGACCGCATTTCCTCAGCATCTCTTCTGCCAGATCGCCCCCTCTGCCCCCAGGGAGCAGCCCTCACCTGGCCAGGGCCCCTTTCCCAGCACTCCTGCCAGACTATCTTTCCAAGGTATGGTTCGGAACATATTCCCTTATTTACACCCCGCAGTGGGTTTCCACTGCCCTCAGACCAACACCCGTGCGCGTAAGGACAGCACCAAGCTCCACCCTAGCTCTGCCTTTTCCGCAGCGTCCTGCTGGTCTTCTGCCTCTGCACGCCCCACCGCCCATCAGGACACTCTGTTGGCTCCCTTCTGCAGCTCTGCATATATTTTAGCAGCTCTCTGCTGAGGTCCTGGGCACACCGTCCCCACCCTGCCCTCACTGGGCCAGCTAGTGATGTGGTGGATAAGGAGGCTGGATCCCATATGGCCGACTATAATTTGAATCTGGACATGGTGACTTGAAAAATGCACCAGATGTGTGTGTACCTGTTCAAAATTCCAAAAGGATGGAGAAATGGAGAAGTGATTGCAGTGTGGCTAAACCCCATAGGAGGTGCTTTCTCACTTTCCCTTTCCCTCTCTCTCTCTGTCTGTCTCTCCAGCGAGTACATGCACCCTGTGGTAAATTACAAGAAAGAAAAAGAAGGCTTGTGGTACAAGGAACCTCTCTTCTGTGGACTCTCTGAGCCCTTCATGGGTTGAGTTGTGAGAAAATGCTTCTATTTCAGGATAATGCATCAGTGTATCTTTTACCTCTTCCAAAGAGGGCTTCTCAACCCTTGTCCCTAATTAGGAAGGTATGTCTAGGGAGCTCCTTACCGCATCTGGGCAGGGCTTGCCACCAAGTGGAAGGGTTTTGTTTTGTTTTGTTTTTAAAGTTGCAGTGAGGTGCTTGTGCTCAACAGAGAGAGAGAGAGAGAGAGAGAGAGAGAGAGAGAGAGAGAGAGAAAGTGAGGAAGCACCCTCCAAGGATCATCCCCCAAGGGGATGACTATGCCTCAATCCCTTCTCCCCCATTCTCCTTTCAGGATTTTGGGCGTGTATGCATATGCACCTGGCATGCTTTCAGGCTACAGAGTCAGCCGTGTGAGATCTAGCCACCTTAAACACCATGCCAGTGGCTGACCCAAGGTAAAGAGTTTTGTACCTTTGCTGCTTATCAGACCAGCAGCAAATGTTCACAGACCAAATCGCATTCCACATCTCAGTTCTTCCAGGGCTCACTCTCCATGGGCATCGAGAAGCAGCCGTGTGCTGTGTGCCATGTCCTCAACCCTGTGCAAGTCAGTGGCAGCCTACATGTTAATGCCCAAACCTTGGCTTTCTCAAAAGTCCTCAAACCACCTGTCATTCAGGTGCCTTCTTTGCACCCTGGAAGAGTGTTTTTCATCAGGGCTGCAGGTGTCTGTCCATTCTGCACACAGGCATGCCCCAGGAAGAAGGAGAGAAGAGATGCATTTGAGGACTCTGAAGGAATCAACACAGAACTGAAAGTTTAGTAACTCAGAAAATAAGGAGTGTTTTTAGGAATGCACCTAAATAGCTTTTTTAAAAAGTATATTAGGTCAAACTTGTTCAGCCAGGCCCCTGAGTAGTATGTAGTTAAAATAGAGGGCAGTTGATAAACCGTTCGACACTTCACACACCTGCCAGGTTCACCTGGCCAGTGTGGCTCTAGCCAATTGTGCCATCTTTTTTTGAGAGGTTTTTGCTATAGGACGCATGCGTTCATCAGAAAGACAGAGATACAGAGAGAGACAGAAAGCGAGAAATCACCCTCCAGGGGCGATGGCCACATCGCAGTCCCGTCTCTTCCATTCTCTTGGGATCTTGGGTACCCACGCACATGTACCTGGCGTGAGTTTAAGCCACCGGGTCTGGGACTCAAACTGTGGTGGACTCCATGGGAGTCCAGCTACATAGCCATTACTCCAACTACTGGTCCTGCATCTTTATTTATTTATTTTTAACCCCTTCCCTATGTCACATCAATTCCTCTTCCCCACCTTGGTTGCTTGACCACCCCTCCCTTCTCTACTTCTGCGACCTCAGAGTCATCCTATGCTGAGATACTCGCCTCTCTCTGATTCCTTTTAGGGGTGTGAGGAGGCCAGGTGGTCTGAGAAATTGCTGTGACCGTTTGTCCTAATTATGAAGGCAGCCCATTCAGAGGGCAGATTGCTTCGAAAACACAAGCCACAAAGAAAACAACCACCCCTTATTACTCACCTACCCTTGAGCATTTTCTTCTTTATTAGCTCAGTACTTTTTTTCACACATAAATAGAGGTATGTGGGTGGATGTGGGTGTTTTCTTTACAAAAATACTTTCAATTCAAATGTTTTTGTAGCCTTTTTTCCCTTTTACTCAGTAATGTGTTTGCAGCATTTTTAGGTGTTCATAAATATTTTTCTTTGTGACTTTCAATGGCTGTGTAATATTTCATCCCATGGGAATGTGCTGTTATTTATTGAATTGCTTCTTCTTTAGTGGACCTCTTCCTGCTTCTGTGAACTCCCCCATGGGATGTTGCTTATTCCTCAGGCTCCTCTTAGAAGCCCGCTCCCCACCTGGACCTCTAGCGTGGCCCCGTAGTTGCTGCAGAACGCGCCTCTGCTTCCAGGGTTCTACTGTGGGAGTCTGTGATGCTGCCTTATCTGTGCCCTCTAGTAAGAAGGAATGGGGCCCGTTGCCACTACCTTTCACAGTCAAGCTCCACGCATGTTCCCTGAGTTGAATTGGAACACAGGCAACTCCAGCAGTGCCCGTTGATGAGGGCAAAGTGCAAGCACTGAAACCCCAACAATGGAGGTCAAAGCTGAGGAGTGTCGGGACCAGCAGTTAGCGTAATGGCTATGTCGCTGGACTCCCATGTAATCAACCGTGGTTTGAGTCCCGGGCCTGGTGGCTTAAAACTCACGCCTGGCATGTGTGCGTGCGTGCCCAGGATCCTGAGAGGAGAATGGAGGAGAAGGGATTGCGGCGTGGCCATGCCCCCGGAGGGTGATTTCTCGCTTTCTGTCTCTCTGTCTCTCTCTCTCTCTGTCTGTCTGGCGAACACACGCGCCCTATAGTAAAAACCTCTCCAAAAAAAAAAAGCTGAGAGGTGTTACTCTAAGTAACAGGTGCTTGGGGGAAATCCCAGAAGCATGAGTGCTCTCGACTCTTTATTTTTAGTTGAGTGTAGACAGTTATGCTCTGTGAGTGTGTAGACGTATTTCTAGGTGCCTGGCCACCCACGCTCATGACAGGGGAGTCCCATCCTTCTCCCCACCCCACCCACATTGTCTCTTCTGTCCTGTGTGGTCGGGTGCTGGGTAATGAAATAACGGAAGATAGAAACCCACTTGGTTAAGTCTGGTTGTACCTGTGTGGGGCGAGCTGATACCGTAAATGTCCCCAGAATCTACAACTTTGGAGAATTGATTAGAAAAAGTTCCGTAGCCATTGAGATTGCTGCCTGGGGACTTGGCCCTGAGGACCACAGTGTTAAATGCAGAAGTAGCAATAGGCCGTATGAGCTGAGTATTCGGAGCACAGAAACTGACTAAGTGAGGCAAGTTTGTCCTGACGAGGGCGGTCGAAGCCACTGAGGTGTCGAGTTTTGGTCCTTCCTGGGCCCAGCTGTGCTGGCATCTAAACCCTTGGGCAGCTCTGAAATCTGTAGTGTGTCTTTTGTGTTGTTCGTTTTTAAAAGAGATTTTTGCTATAGGGCATGTGCGCTTGCAAAAGAGAGAGAAACAGAAAGCAAGAAGTCACCTCTCCTCCCCCGTGGGGGATGGCCACACCATGGTCCCTTCTCCTCTGCCTCCTCTCAGGTTCTTGTCTCCACACGCATCCTCGCCCATTGTGAGTTTCAGGCCTCTTGGTCCAGGACTCGAACTGTGGTTGGCCATGTGGGAGTCTAGCAATGTAACCATTATGCCATCTGCTGAATCCCACAGTGTGTCTTTTTACCCCTTCTCCCCATGCCGGCCTGTACACTCAAGCTGCTTGGGATGCTCCAGCCAACATCCAAGGAGGGTGGAGATTCCACTGAGAGGGTCCCAGATGTGGCTCTAGGAGGCCGAAGGACCGTGGCCAGGAGGGCAGTGGGAGAAGAGAAGCATTTGTATTTGCACAGACGTGCTTTCTGGGGCACCTTCTGGGGCTGCACTTGGAGTAGGAAACTGCTCTGCAGCTCCTCGGGGACCGGGTTCAGAACCCGTGTGCCTGGCAGCTCGGCAGCCCCGCTTCATCATGCTGTATCCCCATGGCCTGGATATTGAGAGACAGCCTGGCGGACACTCTGTGGAGAGGCATGATAGACCAACTTCTCATGACTTCCTGAAGCCACAGCCACCTCTTCCTATCCAGGTCTTGATCCTCATGCTACTGCAAAACCCTCACGGGCCACTGCATTCTGTGCTGCTTGCGGGAGCAGGCATCCCGACTGCCTG
This sequence comes from Tupaia belangeri chinensis, assembly GCF_000334495.1. Lineage (NCBI taxonomy): Eukaryota > Metazoa > Chordata > Mammalia > Scandentia > Tupaiidae > Tupaia > Tupaia belangeri. The sequence continues at coordinate 1,394,498 of NW_006198412.1, read as the reverse complement.
AAGAAGCTCTTCAGGCACGTTTGCAGGAAGGGCTGGGCTTAGCAGTTCCCTTCCTGGGACCACGAGGGCATGGAAGGGTGCCCCTCTGGAGCCCTGCCTGTGTTCAGTCAGCAGGAAGCCCAGACAGGACTGTGTGTGACAGGGCCGAAGAAGAGTTACTCTGGTCCACCTTGGGAGGGTGGCGGTGGCCAGTTAAGAGACTGTTTTGAAATCTAGCAGACACCTTTCTACCAGACTGAAAATCTGGAGGAACTGGGGTATCCTGGGCCCAGAAAGGAAGTCTAAAATAGTAGCAGCAGTAGTTGTGAGGAAATGTATGCTGTGAGAAGAAGCAAGGCGTTTGTTGGGTCTGAATGACAGGCCTTTTACTGGAACTTGCTCTGAGCCTGCGGCTCGCCGAGTCGCTGGACTTCGCAGGCAGGGGCAAGGTGTGCCACAACTCTGCCCACTGAAAAGGGGCCTGACACTCAGCCCATTTCCGTTATCTGTGAAACCGGATGGGAAGAAAGAGTGGTCAGGGTAATTACAGGCAAAGCATTTACAGGCAAGTAATCTGATTCCCTCTAGCACATAGAGCAAATACTGGCATTTGCGTTCGATTGCAAGCATTTCGGTTGTGTGCTGCCTTGAATCCAGGTGGAGTCTAGAGAAGGGTCTGTTCTGGGGGCCATGGCATGGTTGGTTTAGGGTAGGCAGTTGGGTTCCTTTGCTGCCTTTTCTTCCAGACCCTGCTTCCAGAGGATGGGTGGGACTCTGGGGCGCCTTGGGAGAGGAGTAGGGAGGGTAATGCCAAGAAGTGAGTGAGAAGAGAGAGGGACCCAGGGAGAAGAGCAAGAAGTGTGGTTGGTCGGGCTGTCCTGGTGCCTGGATGTCTTAAAAGCGTGGTTTACATGGTCGTGGGGAGGAAAGCTAGATTGTAGAAATTCCGGTGAGGGAAGGACAAGAGGCAGGGGACATGTACAAAGAGAAGGGCTTAATCTAGTCCCATGGCCTACTGATTGGGAGAGCAGATCCCACATGGCTGACCATGGTTGGAGTTCTGGCTCTGCTGGCTTGAGGAACATGTCAGGTGCATGTGTGTGCATGCCCCTAGTTCTGACAAGAAGGAGGAAGGGAGGAAGAGGGATTGTGGTACAGCTGTGCCCCAGTGGAGAGTTCTTTCTCCCTCTCTTGCTCTGTCTCATTGGTTCTCTCTGGTGAGTATACATATTCTCTTCAATAATAATGAGAGAGAGAGAGAGAGAGAGAGAGAGGTGGGCTTAGTGGTTATAGC
>NW_006198412.1:1383008-1393214 GCF_000334495.1 Tupaia belangeri chinensis | reverse complement strand
AGGTGGGTGTGTGGGTTATAAAAAAAAAAAAAAAAAAAAAAGAAAGAAATAACCTAAATGTTCATCAGTCTGGGAATAAATAAGATGTGGTGAAATCCCAACATGAAACACTGTGAAGCTATATGGAAGGAAAGAATCAGAACTATGGCTGATCTCAAAAACACTATGCAGGAAAATCAAGTAGCATAATTTTGAAAAAAGAATTATCTTGTTATTACTATTATTAGTTTAATTTGACCAGAGAGAGAGAGAGAAAGGGAAAGTGAGAAAGCAAGGTCCGGGACTCAAACCATGGTTGGCCATGTGGGAGTCCAGCACTTTAATCACTGAGCCACCTGCTGGCCCCCAAGTAGCATAATTTAATGTAAGGGAGGATAATGTTTGTGTAAAAATTGCTGAACAATACGGTGTATTTTCAGTGGCTACATGTATCTACATGTAAAGGCACTTTGTGAAGTTTGAGAGAGAGAGAGAGAGAGAGAGAAAGAGAGAGAGGCAGACAGGCTGCTCCCACAGAGTCTCGATGCTGTGATCCTCTCCTACCCTGGATCATAGGCATGCACATTCAGGGAGGCCTCTGGACACAAGCAGAGAACCTTCCCATGAGGGTCAGCCTCATAGAGTGTTGTGTTTTACCACCGTCTGGACCCCTGACAGTATTTCTTTTAAGTCTGGAGAAATATATCACAAAACAGGGGCATCTCTGGGGAAATGAGGGAGAAACAGGATAAGTAGTAGTGATAGAAGAGGTGGAAAACTTGTACTATTCCAATTTTTTTTAAAATTAAGTAAATATCCTAATCTAAGTAAATATAATGTTTAAAATATTTTTGAAGTCATAGGTTAGCAGTCCTCTAAGGAGGCCGCTTCAGCATTTAGTAATGAGTATATTAGGCAACAGCTCAGAGCAGGGACCCAGCCTGGAGGCCCAGGAGCTAAAGGTCTTGATCTCGGACCTCCCGGCAGCCTGGTGACTCAGCAGTGCAGATGTCAGAAAGATCAAAGCTGGGCTCGGAAGAAGTGAATCATTGGTTTGCAGTCCTCTTGGCTGGGCCTGTAGCAGTTCATCACACCTTCTTAGAAGCAGCATCAATAATGTAACATTTATTAATCATTATCTTTAGACCAGCTCTATTTTAGGGAGCGCTGGGGAATTCAGATAAAAGAAAGATTGAATGAATGATATTTTTGCCCTTGGACTTCGGAACCAAGCCAGGCCCTCATCTTGTCTCACTTGACTGTTAATTTGGTCTCCCCACTTCCAGCCTTGCCCTCTGCTCTGTGCCCCACCTGCCTCCAGAGGAGATGATTCAGAACATAAATCTCACCTGTCTCTTACTTATCTCCATTAGCTTCTTAGTTTCCCCTGACCCAGAGGAGGCTCAGTATGCTTTTCAGTGCCCTTTCCCACCTGGCACTGATGTGCCCTCCAGTCATGGGGCAGAGGAGACTTCAGCAGACTTCTCGCCGATCCTGGAGCATATCGCCCTGCTCACGTGGTTTCTACTTTCCCTTGCCTCCTTTAAGACCTAATTCAGATGTCAGCACTTCTGAGAAGCCTTTATGGACCCACTCTCTCCTTCTAAGAAAGCTTAACCCTGCACTTTGCACCTCACTGTCATCGTGTCTTGTGTAATAACAATTAACGTGTATTTAAAATTTTTTTCACGATAGAATGTGTGTGTGCAAGACAGAGAGAAAGAGATAAGTGCCCTTGGCAGGCTCTCATCATACCTCGATCTCTTTTCGTCAGTCCTCCGGCTCCTCAGGATCCCGGGCATCTTTAATGCCCAGGATGTTTTCAAGCTGACCCAGAGATCTGAAGCCTTGATCAGCCATATGGCTTCCAGCTTGCAGGGCACTTGCATTACCCCTGCACTACAGTGTCTGGGCCAGTTTTGTGTATTTCTTTCGTCATCCTAGGATAAAATTATCTTACTCGTCTCTCCCTTACACTTTCTGTCCTGGTATCTGTCCTATAATATTGAAAAATTGTTGATTGAAGGTTTGGTGTAGGTACCAGTTATATTTGCTATGTAACTTATTACTGCAAAACTCAGTGGCTTAAACCAACCCTGTGTTGTGCTCACAGTCTCTGTGGGTCAGGAGTTTGGTCAGGGAACAGCAGGCATGGCTGGGACCTCAGCTGGAAGATTCCCAGCCAGGAGGCAGCTCAACAGTGGAGGGTTGTGGGTTCAGAGCTCTGGTGAGCTTTGGGCTGGAGCACCTGCCTCTCGCCTGTCGTCTCTCTGTGTGCCTCGAGCTCCCTCACAGCATGGCAGCTTCAGGGCCATTGAACTTCTTACATGGTGACTCATGGCTCCAGCTAGCAAAATGGAAGCCACATCACTTTTCATGACCTAGCCTTGGGGTCACACAGTGTCACAAGCTTGCCCCGATTCAGAGAGAAGGGAATTCAGTTCCAACTCTTGATGAGAGTGTGGTCTAAGAGCAGAAGAGCACTGCCATGTTTGGAAAATGCAACCCGCCATGTGTAGGAGAAAGGAATTCCACAGCTAGAATTAGGATCACCACTGCTGCTGTGGTTGGTGGCTTAACATTCACTGAACACTTACTGTGTACCAGGAATTCCATTTTAAATGTGACAACTCATCTAGTCCTTCAGTAATGCTATAAAAATGATACCATTTTAAGAAATCGAGGTGCAGGAGCCGGCAGGTGGTGTGGTGGATAAAGGCACTGGATTCCCACATGGCCGACCATGGTTCGAATCTTGGACCTGGTAGCTTGCTTTCTCACTTTCCCTCTCTCAATCGCTCTCTTTTTCTGTGTCTTTCTGGTCAAATAAAAAAAAAATTAAAATTAATGAATAAATAAAATTAAAAAAAAAAAAAAGAAATTGAGGTGCAGAGAGGTTGAGTAAATGGCCCAAAGTCTCACAGTTGAAGCCAGTGAGGGAGAAGATTCAGGAATTAGCTCTCTTTTTGGGTTTGCTGCTGGGTTGTGACACACCGCTTGAATATATGGGGCAGATGTCTGGGCCAAGGGACATTTTTAATGACAGTGAGGACCCAGATATAGGTCCTTGTGCCTGTGGTCTAGAAAAGCTGGGCCTTGAGCTATCCTGGCTTGGTGACTCCTCTGTGCCATCTGAACTTTGTTAGACTATCCCTGGGTGGTGGTGACATTGACCTGGCGGGGGCCCTTCTTCATGAAGGTGCCTTTCATGGTGCAGGTGTCTTTAGCACGGCTTCATTTAGTCCCCAAATCCTTATCTCAGGTTCTGCATTTGTGAAGCGGCCACTAAGAGTATATACCCCATAGGGTAGCCAGGAGGATTAAAATTAGGTAATGCCTTCTAAGGAATTGGACCAGTGCTAGGTCTCTGGACAGGGCACAATAGGTGCTGCCTGTCATTGTCGGTAAGGTCTAGCTGTCCCCTGATCTGGAGAGGGGTCAGCAAAGCTCTTTAGCTCATGCCACTTCTTGTCTTCCCCTGGCTGATGCTGACAAGTGGGGATCCCCAGACATTGTCACTGTTGTGCTAGATAAAGTGGCCTTCCCGGCAGCTCTCATTCTGGAGCCTTTAAGGTTTATGAAGCACTTAGTTGGCCTGGTCTCCACCTATTCCACCTGCCGTAGCAGTTAGGTTCCCATCACTGACATGAGGCTCTATAGATTCCTCATCCTGGCCTTCAGGACCAGGTGGGCAGCAGATCCCATCAGCGCCTGATCACTCATCTCTGGTAGTCACAGAGCACATTCAGTGTGAGCCACACACTGAGAGAACGATTAGTCACTCTCTGTGTCATGGAGAAAGCTACTTAACCCCGAAGACCATTTCCTCATCCAGCAAATGTGGCTGTAATGAAATCGACCTCGTTCCGTGGCCGGGAGGATTAAATGAGATGATGTATGTAGAGCAGTTAGGACAGTGCCTGGTGCACTGAAGTGCTAATCATCGTGGTCATTTATCTTCATTACACATACTTGAAACATATATTTGCTTATTTAAAAAAGGGGAAAACAGAGAACAGGAGGTGTTGTTACTCCAGTAATAGGACAGAAGGAAGCTCATACATATTCTCACCACTCAGCGACTCAGTCTACTGTCATTCATGTTTTGCTTGGTCATTTTATTTTAGGTACAGGAGTTATTTAAGACATCATTTTGTTACATACTCCGCTTGGGATTTTTAAGCCAAAGTTAAACATATATATATATATTTCTTTTAAAGACAGGGTCTTGCTGTGTTGTGATTCTCCTGCCTCAGCCTTCCAGCTGGGACTACAGGCATGCGCCACCATGCCTGACTCTTTTTAGACAGAGTCTCTCTGTCGTCCAGACCAGACTCAAGCTTGAGATCCTCCTCCTTCATTCTCCGTCAGTTGCTGGGATTACAAGTGCAGGCTGAGATGCCCAGCCTTGAGGCTGAACCAGGAATCAAACCCAGGCCCCCGCATGTGGTCTGGCTTGTATTGTAGCATGGCATCCTAGCAGCACTCTATCGCAGCTGGGCCTAATATCCTTCTTAATGCTCTTGTACCTAACAGAGCTCTCCTGCATTTAGATTGATATCTCACATTGGTAAAAACAAGATGAAATTTTAAAATATTTATTTGGTAGCTTTCTGGTATAATTTGATCTCGAGGGTTCCCTAGGAGATTGATACATGGTACATTAGATTACTCCCATTTTGTAGATAAAGAAATATAGTGGTGTGATTGAGTCACACGCAGAATTTGCATCCGCAGGATGTTGGGTGAGCTTTTCATGAATTTTTTGCCAGAGTATATGGGCTTGCCAGAGATACAGAGGCAGAGAGAGAGAGAGAGAGAGAGAGAGAAGCAAAGAAAGAGAGAGAGAAATTACTCCCTATGGGGATGGTCATGCCACAGTCCCTTCTCCATTTCTCCCTCCCTTCAGTATTTTGGGAATGCACACACCCCTACTGTGTTTTTCAAGCCACTGGGCCCAGGACTCAAACTGCATAGTCGGCTATGTGGGATCTAGCCACCTTAACCTCTGCACCACCCACTGACTTGCTGAATGACTTTGGTGATGGGAGAAGCCACAGTTTGGAAGGGTCAGTGTAAAGTGGTGAGGTAGATTCTTTTGACATGTGGACCTGTTCAGTTATGCATGTTGAATATGTAAACTGGATCCTGTGCCTAGAGAGATGTAGGTCCCGGAGCAAAGGCATGTTCCTGGCTTTCTCAGGCACATTGGCCCCGCCCTGCTCACCAACTCCTGAACCACACAGTGCCTGGCCAGATTCCTCTTGGGCTTTAGCATAGGCAAAAGGTGGGAATTTTCTTGGACAACAATATCTTGAAAAACTAGTTAAATGATATCATATATTTGTGTGACTGGGGACTGTCGAAACTGTCTACCGCCAGCTCCATGGAATATCCGTAAAGGGCTACTCAAGAGAAGCAGGATGCCCTGTGGCAACTGCAGTTCAAATCCCCGCCCAGTCAGCCTGAAAATATGTAGGTACGCGCAAATGCCTAAGATCTGACTGGAAGAACAGGAGGGGATTGTAGCATGATCAGACCCTGTGTAGGGTGCTCCTCTCTCTCACTCTTGCTTACTCTAATTATCAAGTGCATGTGAACACACTCTACCATTAATAAAGAAACAATGAAAAGGGAGCCAGCAGGTGGTGTGGTTAAACCACTGGACATACCCATATGGCTGACCACAGTTCGAGTCCTGGACCTGGTGACTTGCTTTCTCACTTTCCTTCTCTCTCTCTTTGTCTCTGTGTGTGTGTGTATCTGGTCAAATTAAAATAAATGAATGAATAAATAAGTTAATCTTAAAAAGAAAAAAATACTCAGTTTAAAAGGGTGTGACTTTGCCCATTGACCATTTATTATTTGAAGCAGCGAATGTAATCTTTTTTTCAGTCTCCAATCTCTTTGATGCTCTTGAAATTTATGGACTCTTTTCCCATAAAATAGCCACGCATATGTAATATAATTTTGCATTCAATCGTAGAATCTGAAAGATGTCTAGATTATTGGCTTGTCAGAAAGGTCATGATGCATTTTTGCATAGAAAAACATAAAAACATGTTTTGACTTTTCCAGCAACCCAATAGTTATGTATTGGTGTGTCGTGAGTAATCCCAACACATAAGGCTGAAAACAACAAACATTGATTATCTCACAGTTTCAGTAAGTTAAGTTCAGAAATTCAGTAGCATCTTAACCTGCATGGCCTCCTAGAGGTTGCAGTCAGGGTATCGTCTTGGGGCTACCATCGTCCAAAGGCTTGACTAGGGCTGGAGGTTCCACTTTGTGGTTTAGTTGGTGCTAACAGGTTAGTGCTGGCTATTGGCCAGAGGCTTTGTGTGACCTCTCCATAGGACTGCTTTGATTTCCCCATGACTGTCATTTGGCTTTTTACGTGATCTGAGAGGCAAGGTGGAAACTGTGCTGTCCTTTTATGACCTAGCTTTGGAAATCACAGTCCATCATTTTTGCATTTCCTATTGGTGATATAGGTCAGCCCTCTTCAGTGATAGGGCAAGGTTTGGGGGTGGGGGGTCGGGTCTAATGAAGAGCTTCCATACCCTCTCCTGGTATACCACACACCACCACGTCGATGTGTTTATCAACCTCCTAACCCCTAGTTTAGGGGTTTTATATGGGTTTCGTTCCATGACTAGACTGAAGAAGTTATTTGCCCTTGGTGATTGAATTTGATCTCCTTTCTATCCTGCCCTCAGAGGTGTGGAGGTCAGGTTGAAAGTTCTAACCCTGTAAGCATGGCCACCCTTGAAACTATCCAAGGGCCCACCTTGAGTCACCTTGTTTGCATAAACTGATATGATCAAAAGGGGCTCTTTATGAATAACAAAACACTGCTATCACTCAGGAAAAGTGGTTAGGAGTTCAGGGACAGGAACCAGGGACAAAGACCAAATATATGTTTTTATTATACCATAGTAGTGCATACAGAAGAACTTTTTGGTTTATTTTTGCTAGAGAACATGTGTGCTTGCCAGAGACAGAGAGAGACAGTGAGGGAGAGGAGTAAGCACCTCCTCCTCGGGCATGGTCATGGCGCCAGTCCCTTCTCCGTCTCTCTCTCCTTTTAGGATTTCGGGCATGCACACATGTCTGGCATGTTTCTCAAGCCTCTGGGTCTAGGATTAGAACCACATGATTACCACATGGGATCTGGCTGCTTTAACCACCAGGCCATGAAGCCAGCCGCACAAGAAATTTTATGTAGCAATCATGCATTAAAAAAATTTTGTTGTTAAATTGTTTTCCTAGTTACGAAACTAGTTCATACTTATTGCAGAAGATTGGGGAGGGAGTAAAATATAAAGAAAATAAAAATTGCTTGTGATCCTATCACCCAGTTCTAGTTTTTTAAGATGTAATTTTCTATAACACTTTGATCTTTCTTTTTACATTACAGAAGTGAGATTTGCTTATTGCAAAGTAATCCCAAGAGTACAGAATGTCTAAAGTTGAAGTTATTTTTATAAAAAGTGATCCTTGCCTGGGAAAAGCCTTCTGTCATAGGCTGAGGAGAATGATGGAAGGGAGCCATGAAGACAGGCTGCCTCGGTCAGCATTGGGGACCTGGGTCTGTTTGAGGGCTGCAGAGATCTGCATAGCATGGGCAAGGATTTCGGGGGTCAAGTGTGGAAGAGGAATTAAACTGCTGAGAAGAAAAGTTAATATTTATTTCTATATTAAGATCCACTTCCTGAGAGCAATAATATTTTCAGGGATCAAAGGCCCTTTGTTGAGGAGATGAGAAATTAAGGAGTGATTTAATGAACAGGTGTAGTGGAAAGTGTGTGGTTAAAGTCCAGTCCAATATTTGTTTATTTGTCAAGGCCGTTTATAACTTGCTTCCAGCTTAGACAAGTTGTTTTGACCCTGGTGCCCTGGCTCATTCAGGCCACTTAACGCTATTTACCTTGGGGCAGAGGGGATGTGTATGATCCTCTGGTCAAGTGCTTTTGTAAGGTCTGTAAATAGAATGCACTCTGGGTAAACGTTGTATTGCATCACAATGGCCGGTACCTGAAGGATCTGCACAGGGGAACCAAACCATTGCAGAGGCTTTGCAGAAGGGAGGCACTTACAGCTATCAAGAGCCTTAAGTGAGGACGCGTTCTTTCCTGTGGGCACCTGCTTGGCGCCATGTAGGTTGAGATACCTTTTAAAACAGCAGTTCTTGACCCTACTACTACTGGATAGGATCACCTGGGAAGCTTTTAAAAAACCAAATGCCCAGCCTGTAGCCCAGATCAAATCCAGTGGGTGGCTCTAGGTGCTGTGTTTTGTAAAGCTCCCCAGGGATTACAGTGTGGGTCTAGGCTTCAGAATCAGTCTCCCTAAAGGAAGATGCTGGTGTGCACTGCCCTGCCTCCAGCCTTCTCTGCTGCAGGTGGGGAACGGTTGTCCTCTGAAATGCAAAGGAGACCTTAATGTGACTGTGGTTAAATTGTTTCTGAAGTGTTCTGGGATTCAGGAGTACTGCAGACTTTTTATGTATGTGTACATGTATTTTAATTGTCATCAAAAGAGTACCCATAGTCAAAATGTTATACACCACATTTTAACATACTGAAAATCACTAACGAATTGTTTTCTCAGTGACATTATAGAAATGATAGTATCAACCATAGTGTATCAAATAAATTTGCACATCACTTTGTCCTGTTGATTTATCATCTCCTCTCTCTCTCTCTCTCTCTCTCTCTCTTTTTTTTTTTCCTGCTTCTCCTGAAGCCAAGAGGGGGTACCATGTAAGATTTTGTTTGAAAGAAAAGACTGCAGAAGAGCAGTCTGTAAGCCACAGGCCTTTTCTTTGAGGTGTTTCACTTGTAGATTACATCAGCCTATTTTGAGGCACAGACGCTCATGCTGGACTGAGAGCTGATCCCCCCAGTATTTGAACTATCCTGACTTTTCACCAGCTGGATCCACTTCAGACAGGTTTACACCCGGGGCAGCTGTCATTCCCATTCTGGGGGAAGAGGGATGCTTTCAAGGGAGTGGCTGCAGCTGTGGGTGGAGGTGGGTAGCCCAGAAATGGTGTCATTGTCAAGAGGCCATTGAAATGTCCTTGAGGGATCACTGGCCAAATACTGTCCTCTGTGGAAACAGCCATAAACTGTTCCAGCCAGAAGAGCCTTAGCTAGAGCCCTTTACTGAGGGGTAATTGTGGGCTAGGCATTGTTCTTGGGGCTTTATATTAATAGATACCATTTCATTCAGTCTTTTCACTAACTATGGAGCATGTGTTAGAGTTCCCATCTTACAGATGAGGAAACTGAGGTCTGGGGACAAGGTTAAGCAGTTGAATGAAGGATACAGCTAATCAGTGACAGTCAGCATTTGAACACATGCTAGTCCTCTCAAAAGCCTGCTCAGAAATCTTTGATAGGTAAGGAGATCAAGAGCCAGAAGGTAGCCTGGAGGTTAAGGCGGAAGTGTACTACATGGAGTAGAAGCGTTTGTGCTCAAGATCCAGTGGCTTGAACACAGGCCAGGTGCATGTGTTTGCGTGCCCCAGATCCCGTGAGGAGAATAGAGGAGGAGGGATTGCAGTGGTAGCCATCTCCACTGTCTGTGTGTGGGGTGATTTATTACTTTCCCTCTCTCTATCTCTTTCTGTCTTTGGTGAGTGCAGCACCCCATAGTAAAACTAAAGTAATAGTAGGTAGGCAGATAAGGAGATCCCCTGAAGCAGAATTTCCAGTGGTCCAGGTAGCTAGATAAGATGGATAAGGAGATAAGCAGGGCTGAATGTCTCAGGCACAGTGTCGCATTCGTGTGGAAATTGAACTCCCCGTATTTGATGAGATCTGGAGAGAAAAAGCAACTTGTAGCAAGATGACGTGGCCAGTTCTAATTTGTGGCAAAGCTGTGTCTGGAACTCACTTGCTCTTCCTACCACCTTACAGGCCCCCTCCCATCTTCTGAGTGTCTTGGGCACAATGTCTTGTTGGCATGGCATGAGACATTAAACTCCCCATATTTGATCTCTGCCCCCCCACACTTGGTCTGCAAGGGATGCCGTTTTAAGAACATGGAGAGGGAGGCAGAAGTGACTTTGGAGAACTGTTTCTCAGCCAGAAGGCAGGGGCTGGTGAGCAAGTCAGAGCTGTGAACTCTGGGGCAGCGGATGGTCCTCGGCACAGGTGTGCAGCAAACCGTCACTCCCCCTTCATCAGATTGTGGGAATCTGGGCATCAGGGCTTGTTT
>NW_006198412.1:1381297-1382098 GCF_000334495.1 Tupaia belangeri chinensis | reverse complement strand
TCCTGTCTGTGTGTGCTCTGCTTAAAAGGGCAGCAGCTTGTAGGCGCTCAGGTCCCCCTCCATCTGAGGGGAGGGGGCAGCTAAGGAATGCTCCTCAGTGGGTGAAAGGGACTGGCTGTATTTGAAAAAGAAGGTTGCAACACCAAAATAAAGGGCCCGGAACTGTCTCCCACCAGTGCTTCTGTCAAGGAAGGAGCATTTAATTTCAGCCAGATTGCAAGCTGCTCATCCTTATTTGTTTTCCTCTGAATTTGTGCCAAGGATTCAACTTTTCCTGGTCATTTTATTAAAAACTTTATAAACAGTATTAATAAATAGATATAAAACTGCCACATCAGTGACAAACAGAGGGACTAAATGAAATTCCCAAGGGTCAGCCGTGAATATATAACAAAACCACATCCTTACATGATCATATTCCCATATATGCAAATTAGGGACAGTGCTTTACCGCAGAGTGTTTTAATTAATATTTATAAATCACAGAGCACCTCTGAAAGGGCCAGTAAGCTATTTATATTATTGTCATGTCACGCAAATAGCAAACCCTTTGGAGATGGCTGCTCTTCTGCATTTTGGTCTGAGAAATAAATGAGAACGTTGTGTGTGTCTCTCCCCGTAGGTGTGGTGTCAGCACAGCGGCAGGTCACCGTCCAGGAAGGACCCTTGTACCGCACGGAGGGCTCCCACATCACCATCTGGTGCAACGTGAGTGGCTACCAGGGACCTTCCGAGCAGAATTTCCAGTGGTCCATTTACCTGCCCTCTGCCCCGGAGCGCGAGGTGCAGATCGTCAGCACC
>NW_006198412.1:1370914-1381266 GCF_000334495.1 Tupaia belangeri chinensis | reverse complement strand
TCTTTCCCTTACGCCATCTATACCCAGCGTGTGCGCAGTGGGAAGATCTATGTGGAGAGAGTCCAGGGGAACTCGGCCTTGTTGCACATCACGGATCTCCAGGCCCGGGATGCGGGGGAGTATGAATGTCACACACCCAACACCGACGAGCGGTACTTTGGGAGTTACAGTGCCAAGATGAACCTAATGGGTAAGGAGATGCTGTTTTCACATGGCCAGTGTCTGGCCTGAGTTGCTTCTTTTGAAGTACAGCTTTGTTTTATACCATACATTTGACCTTAAAAAAAAAATTGTGGTGCCGGCAGATGACGTAGTGGCTAAGGGTGTTGGACTTCTACATGGCCAACCACAGTTTGAGTCCTGGACCGGGTGGCTTTCTCTCTCTCTCTCTCTGTCCCTCCCTGGTCAAATCAAAATAAAGAAAGAAAGAAAGAAAGAAAGTTAAATAAAAAAAAACCTTTTTTTTTTTTAAAAAAAAAAAAACACTAAAGCTTCCCAAATATCTTAGGGGTTAACACATACCAGATGGAAACAAAATCTCTGTGTTCACCTGGAAATAATGTAAGGTTGAGGCCAACATATACAAAAGACCTAATGCAGTTGCTGAGAATTTCAGAGAAGGTTAATCCTGAAGGTAGTTAGTGAAAGAGGATATGAAAATATAAGGCAAGGACATTTGTGCTTGATCTGAACAATGATGAAGAAGATGAAGTATTTGACATCAGCTGGAAGAGAAGCAAACCCCTAGGAATGGATGGGCCCTTGGTCAGGCTCCGAGATGCATGGGGCTCTGCGGAATCCGAAGCCCGTGTGGCCTGGTCAGTCCTCCAGGGCATTTGCAGGTCCTTTGTCTCCCTGACTAGGAATTGTGAACCTCTTAACTTCTTGAATGATGGAGGAAGCTTGAGCAGAGGGACTAGGGAGCTTTCAATGTGCATAGCACTGGCCACGATGTTTGCTGGTATAATAGGGTTAAGCAATATCAAGGCTGTTCTGTTTTTGTTGCTTTTTTGCTGAAGTCTTAATTTCTAGTTTTATTATCCCAATTAAACAAGCGGTGTTGACACCTTTTTTTATTAACACAAATACTGTCCTTTGTTTGCTTTTCCTTTTTCTAACAAGTCTGTGTCCCAGGAGGCCTTTAAGACCCAATCCTGGGATGTGTACAGGGAGAAAACAGACACACACTTGTGATTGGGGTGCCCTCATCAGACAGAGAGGTGGTAGTGCTTAATCTCCAGAAAGATGTAAGAATCAGGGTAAATGCTTGACCAAGGGACCATGAAGGAAGTCTCTTCCCATGCCCGATCATCCCTGTACTGTGACTTTCTTTTTGGGTAAACCACTTTGGCTGGTGAATTATTTAAAAAATTATATTTATTAAAAATAGGTAATAATGATGATTTTTCCCTCCCAAAGATATTTATTTTAAAAACAAATAGCCTTCCTAGGACAATGCATTGCTGAAGTAATGTGGAGAATGAGAAGACAGGGTAAGGGGAAGGGGGAAAATGAGGACATTATATAGAAATGGACAACTGAAAGTTCAGTAGCCATTTTCATTTGTAGATCAGTCAGAAGTAAAATAAAGTATCTCAAAGCCAAAATCAATAAATCTTATTTGACCTAAAAGGAAATTCTTCTTACAAAGTATTTTTAGAGTTCATGTTTCATGTAAAACGAAATACAATCCATGTTTTATCAGAGTGTTGTTAAAATATGAAACAGGTAAGTGTACGTGTCAAAAAATGCCTTCCAGGGACCAGCAGTTAGCGTAATGGCCATGTCGCTGGACTCCCACGTAGTCGACCACGGTTCGAGTCCCGGACCCGGTGGCTTAAACTCATGCCGGGCGCGTGTGTGTGCGTGCCCAAGATCCTGAGAGGAGAATGGAGGAGAAGGGATTGCGGCGTGGCCATCCCCCCTGGGGGGTGATTTCCTGCTTTCTGTCTCTCTGTCTCTCTCTGTCTGTCTGGCGAGCGCACGCGCCCTATAGCAAAAACCTCTTAAAAAAAAAAAAATGCCTTCCAGATCCCCGCAGAAGACTGTGTAGGTGCCTAATGCTGTCTGTGATCTTGAGTGATTGTTGAAGACTGAGGGATGCAGTGGTAGTGATGTCCACCAGGGTGGAGCTTAGCTCCGAAAGAGCTGTGACTTTGTGACCGTGCGCTGTGTGACCTGTGGCTTTGTGACCTTGTGCTGTGTGACCTGTGGCTTTGTGACCTTGCACTGTGTGACCTGTGGCTTTGTGACTGTGCACTATGTGACCTCGGGTTGTTTCTCTGTTGCAGTGATCCCCGACACCCTGCAGGCCACTGCTGTGCCCCAGACTCTGCACAAAGTGGAGCAGGACCCACTGGAGCTCAGCTGTGAGGTGGCCTCAGAGACATTCCAGCATGGTCACCTGTCTGTGGCCTGGCTGCGGCAGAAAGGCGGTGAGAAACCGGTAGAGGTCATTTCCCTGAGCCGAGACTTCGTGCTTCACTCCAGCAGTGAATATGCCCAGAGGCAGAGCCTGGGGGAGGTGCGGCTGGACAAACTGGGGAGGACCACCTTCCGCCTCACCATCTTCCACCTGCAACCTTCCGACGAGGGCGAGTTCTACTGCGAGGCTGCTGAGTGGATCCAGGATCCGGATGGGTCGTGGTATGCCATGACACGGAAGCATTCCGAGGGAGCTGTGGTCAACGTCCAGCCTACTGGTCAGTCTCTCTGAGCCTCTTGTCCATTTACTTTAGTTGGTGGTGAGGGTTTTCAGACAATGGGAGGGTGTGGGGACTTGTCTTCACAGTGCAATAGGCTTTTACAGTACAGTAGGTTTTTGTATGTAGTTAGTGGTTGTCCTGTTTGTTGCCAGAGGAAGTTGAGGGACATACAGGACATAGGTCTTGGGACCAGCAGATGGTGTAATGGTTATGTTGTTGAACTCCCACATAGTTGACTGCGGTTCAAGTTCCAGACCTGGCAGCTTAAAACTCATGCTGGGCACATGTGCATACATGCCCAAGATCCCAAGAAGAAACTGGAAAAGAAGGAATTGTGGTGTGGCCATCCCCTATGGGGAGTGATTTCTTGCTTTCTGTCTTTCTGGAGACCATGCGTGCCCTATGGCAAAAATCTCTCTTCAAAAACAAAAAAGAACATAGGAACATAGGTCTTCTAACACCTGACTGCCTTCTTTTTTTTTTTTTTTAAATTTATTATTTTTTTAATGACAGAGGGTGTGTGCATGCACATGAGAAAGTACCCAACAATAGGGCCTTATCATGCCGTAATCTTTTTTCCAGTTTTCCATTTTGTCAGGAATGTACTCAGCATGTTTTTCAAATCTTCAAGATCAGGACCTGAACTCTGATTGGCCATGGGGATCTGACTTTCTCTGCATGACCCTTAACCACTGTGCTACAGGGCCAGTCCCTAAGACCTGACCTTCTAAGGAATCACAGACAGGCGCCACCCAGACTAAACCCTGCCTATAGAGATGTTTTCTTTGATCTACCTGATATTTTACGTTTTCTGGAATGATTGGGTCATTGGGAAATTCATGATGCATTTTTGCATAGAAAAATATGCCATGACTTTCCCAACAACCTAATACAATTTATTTAGACAGTGAATCTTCCATCCGAGGTATAAAATTAGGAACTAGAGGAATTTTGGCTTAAGTTATTGATTTATTTATTTTGCTAAAGGGTGCATGTGTTCATGGATACAGAGAGAGAGAGAGAGAGAGAGAGAGCAAGCACACCTGCCCAGAGCAGATGGACATGCCATAGTCCCTTTTCCTACATTCTTCTCTTGGGATTTTGGCCATGCTTGCATGTCCGCGCAGCATGTTTTCCAAGTTTCCAGGCTGGACTTAAACCATGCAGTCAGCCATGTGGGATCCATTTTCCTTATCTACGACACCACCTACTGGCCCCAAATTATTATTACTTTTTAAATTTTAATAATATTTTTGGCAATATTTTATAGTTTCCAAAATGCTTTATCCTATATTACTGCAAAGTCCCACAGAAGTTCTGTGAGGTAAGCAGGTGGCAGGAGTCCCATTTTGCAGGTGAGAGTGCTGAGTGTAGAGGAAGAGCCACACACAAGGCATGCTGATGAGGCCAGTCTAGAGAGAACGAGTTCCACCGGAGATGTTTTCTCAAGTGGAGACCTGGAAAGGGTCCTTGAGGAGTCTGAGTGATATGTTTAGAGCTGGGGCGAAGATGTGGTGGCACAGTGGTCCAAAACCTGCTCTGACTCCTCCAGCATTTTCTGTGATGACCTCAGACTCTACTGTGCAGGCTGTTGAGGCCACCAGGCTCCAAGGTAGAGCTGATGGCCGCTCTTGGCTGCCGCAGCTGGGAGAGGTCCTTGCATGGGGCTTCGGTTCCCCAGCTTTGGATGGAGAGTGTAGTGCTCTTGTTGGGGTGCATTGAACAGCTAAGAGTCTTTCCTTGTATGGATCTCATCTCTGCTAAGGGCTGCATGTTCCTAGTGAGAGAGGGGAAGTGTGAGTACAAGTGAGATCTCTTTTCAGGACTTTCATCCTGAGCTCCCTGTGCCGGTTGCTAGCTTGTTGTCTTGGTCTTTGCATAGTCCCACTGCCATTTTGAAGCACTACTGCAGAGACACCTAACAGTCCACACTCCTCGGCCTCATCCCCAAGTCCTGAATCACTTTGGGAGGTTCCTGAGGAGGACCTGGAAACACGGTTGCCAGTCTGTTTCCCAGGTGATTCCTCTGCTGTCTACATTTTGTCCAGCACAGCTCTATGAGGACTAGCGTGGAAGTATTCTTGGGACATCTGAGGGGTATGAGGGCTTCTCCTGGTGCCTGCATATGCTCTGTAGGACCCAGAACACGTAGTAGCTTCTGAATCTTCCAATTAAAAAAAAAAATCTGGAAACCAGCAGTTGGCATAATGACTATGTCACTGGACTCCCACCTAGTCGACTGCAATTCAAGTCCTGGACCTGGTGGCTTAAACTCACGCCCGGTGTGTGTGCGTGCGTGCCCAGATCCCGAGAGGAGATTGGAGGAGAAGGGATTGTGGCGTGGCCATCCCCCTCTGGGGGATGATTTCTTGCTTTCGATCTCTCTGTCTCTCTGGCAAGCGCATGCGCCCTATAGCAAAAACCTCTCAAAAAAAAAAAAATCTGTTGAAGGAGCTTTATTTCATATTTATCCTATCTCTTCCTGGATGGTTTTAAGATCAGCTTCAAAAGTATGGGCCAAGTTTTGAGTCTTAAACTTTCAAATTAGGTTGCATCAGTTAATCTTCTTTATTTTAATCTTACCAATTTAGAATTAGGACTTTTGGAATCTGCCCTGCAAATGTATCCAGACTAAGCCAGAAAGAAAACTGAGTGAAAAAAAAATAAAGAAGAAGAAAAAGGAAAGTTATGACTTCATCCTGCTCAGCAGTTACATCTCCCACTTTGCTCTTCCCCTAGTTCATTTCCATCCATGTTTAGAGCCAGGGTCTACAGCACTGAAGGTGTGGCCATAGGTGTAGGAGAGTCGGAGATGGATACCCTTGGTCTTTGCACTCAGGGCGCTTGCAAGCCTGGACCCCAGTGGCCAGGTAGAATGTTCTAGATGCTATGACAGCATTTGTATAGCGTGCTCTGCATACCCAGTAAACATGAACTGCTCTTGTGACTGTAGGTTTTCCCTGGATGGGAGAGTTGTTAGGCAAACTCAGGGAAATCAGTAAGTTTATTTAATTGAGCCAAGCCTTGAAGCTTAAGGAAACAGCAGGAGGAGAAGCTTAAAGGAACAAGATTGTTTCATATGTTTGGCAAACAGAGAAGTCAAGTGTGACTGGAGGTTGAGTTCCAGGTACAAGTGATGGGAGGAGAAAGACAGGGTAGTCTGCAGCCCCGAATGTCGTGACATGGAACTAGGACTTGACTGTGGAGCAGAGGTTTCAAGCTGGTCTTCTTGAAACCTTCGAGCTTCTTAGAGGGCCTTAGGAGGTTGCATCTGGGTGTGTGCATGTACATGTGTAAGTAAGGGGTGCAGAGAGAAGGGATGTGAGCACCTGTGTGTTACCCCCTTCTGTCACCCCAGTGTTTTCTTTCTTTCTTTCTTTCTTTTTGGGAGATTTTTGCTGTAGGCCGTGTTCCCTCACGGAAGACACAGAGAGAGAGACAGACAGAAAGTGAGAAATCCCCTCCCCCGCTTTGGGCAGGGGTTTAGCCATGCTGCAATCCCTTCTCCTCCATTCTCTCAGGATTTTAGGCATGCACACACATGTGCCTGGTGTGAGTTTTAAGCTGCCATATCTGGGACTCAAACCATGGTCGACTATGTGGGAGTCCAGTGAAATAATCATCATGTCATCTGCTGGTCCTTCCCCCAGTGTTTTCTGTATTGGGCAGCAAAAGATTTTGTATTAAGAATGGAAATCTCCATCTTCTACCCTCACCTTCATAAAGTTTGAAAACCCCAGCTACAGGAAGTTGGGGTGGGGTAGTAGGGATGGGATTGAGATTTTAGAGTAAGGAGTGATATAATCAGATCAGGAATTTTAAAGAACAAAACCCATGGAGGCCACCTAGAGGTTGCTTAAACAGGTTGGGTCTGAAGTCAAGAGACTAGGTAGGAAAGAGTTAATGAGGCCAGGGCGAGGTTAGTGGCAGTGGCCTGGAAGAAGGCAGTGGGTGCTAGAGGCAAAAGAATGGAGAACACATGGAAGGAGGAACCCATCTGGCCAGAAGCCCAGGGGCTGAGGCTGGGGCTCCCATTGCCTCCTTGAACTGCAGGAGGGAGGCAGGAGGCAGGGATGGTAATGAGGATGAGCAGAGTCTGGCTTGGCAGTCTCTGCCTTCCCATTAGTGGCAGCCCTGGCTGTCTTTTCTCGAACTTTCGTACATGTAACACAAGGGTACGAAACCCCAGTGAGTCCTTGGATAGTCTGTAGCTCACTTAGAGGCTGAACTGGGGAATGAGGAGGGCCCAGGCAAAGTCTATAGGGTTAGTGTAGGACGGGGCTGGAGAACAGCAGGATCCAGCCAGGGAGAGAAGAGCAGAGTGGTCAGGCCCGCAAGAAGAGAAGCAGGAGGGAAGGCACCGTGGAACCCAAGGGATGAGAGTGGTCCAGACGTTGAAACCCGCTTGTGAAAAGCCTTCGGCTATGATGGGGGGGTGGGGGTAAGGTGAACCTCTGGTGACATTTGCTAGGTGGGTAAAGTGTGGGAGAAGGCCTGGAAGCCAAATTTCAGTGAGCTAAAGAGGGAGGGGTATTGGAAAAAGCATTCATAAATTTCTAGCCATTTGATTGGGTATAACCAAGGGCAAGTTGCTATGCAGAAGGGGAGGTGGTATGCAGTAAATCTGGTGTCTTCAACCTGGTATGTAAAGGCTTCAGCAAGCCAAGAGTGGACTCCCACAAAATAAGCAGTGTCTTTGGTTGCCAAAAAGAAGAAAGCCATGTGGGTCAGCCGGGTGGTGTGGTGTTCAGGACAGTTGGATCCCACATGGCTCATCCCCCTCCCTGTGTGTGTGGGGGATGATTTCTTGCTTTGCCTCTTTCTCTCTCTCTCTCTCTCTCTGTCTCTCTCTCTCTGTGCCTCCCTCCATTGAGCATACACACCCTATCTCTGATTTAAGAGAGAGAGAGAGAGAGAGAGAGAGAGAGCGAGAGAGCGCCACAGATGGGATGGGGCTAGCCTTGCCTGGAGCAAATGGAGAGGTCTGAGGTCAGGGCGGCCCTTGCAGGTGTCCAGTGCCTTGTCCGTGAACAGAGCGCTGTTTGTACTGATGTTGGGGATACGTTACTGTGCCTTGGCTGAGAGGAGAGCTGATGCCCAGGAGATACTAGGGCACTGTCCCTGGGGGTGTGTGCATCTAGGCAGACGGTGGCAGCGCAGGGTCTTCTTTCCAGCCACATCTCTTAGGACTAGTAGTATCTGGGGAGGAAAAGCTGTGGCCCACACACTGAGGGGAGTGTGGAGTTATTGATGCTCTGGTACTAAAGGAAGGAGGTAGAGAAGGGGCATTTGGGGCAGGACACTAGCCCATGTGGCAAGGGCAGGGATGGAGAGTCTGAGGAGCAGGGGTATAAGAGGCTGAGCCAGGAGCTGGCAGGTAGCGTGGTGGTTAAGGGCGCTGGGCTCCCACGTGACTGACTGTAGTTCGAGTCCAGACCTGACGGCTTGCCTTTTCACTTTCTTTTTCTCTCTCTCTGTCCCTCTCTGGTTAAATTTAAATAAATAAATAAATAAAGTTAAATAAAATAATTCTGTATAAAAAAGTCTGAGCAGAGGCTGGAGTAGAGGGATGTTGAAGCAGCTCACTCATGGTTCGTGTTTTCTCAGGGCAACAGGATTCTCATCTGCTTGAAGAGGGAGGGGATAAGGAACGAGTGGGGCAGAGGTCTTGAAGACAGTGGTCAAGGCCCATACATACCAGCTAGGGCAGGCTACAAGGAATTTGACTCTCCGTGTAAGGTGCCTTTGCAATCACAGTGTTCTCTTTAGAGGAGGCGAGCTAGAACCAGAAGGAGGAGGGGCTTGGTCAGTGGTCACAGCCAGAGCTTCCCCTAGCGAGGATTCTGTGATTCTGTTTTCTAGGACAGAAAGTTTCCTCTAGTCCTTAGCTCCTTTTCTTCACCTTCCCCACTTCTGCCATGGGTGCTTTGAGATACGATAACTCTAATGAGATAGACGGTCACAGTGCACCCCTACTCGGTGCCATGATGTTGTGAGTGGCCATGAACGCTTCTTCCTTCACCCCCATATGCCTGGCTAAACACCAGCTCCTTGAAGGGGCCTTGGGTTCATCGTGGGTTCTGAGGTCGTCTGGCTTTCAGCAGAAGTAGGAGCTTTCCCATTCTACCTGCCCGAAGATTTGATCTGACAGGTGGTAGAGCAGTGAAAAGATACTGGTTTGCAGTTTTCCTATGCAATTCTTTTAGGGTTTGTCTTCTCCGTGTCTTCTCTCTAGTATTCACATGCGGGGGGGTGGTGGTGGTGGTGGAGATAGTATTTCAGTATTTTCATCTTTGAGTATTTGTTAGGATTGAGTTCAGCACCTAGGCCACCTGTAATTTTGTCTCACAGTGGGGTAATTTCTATAATATCTCCTAAGAATATTTAGGAGATACTGTCAACCGTTGCTTAAGTGGAGTTCTATGTGTGATGTGTCAAGGCTAGACCTTTGCAATCTACCATTTAAGTGAGATTAGGAGTTCCTTAAGGACCTCTGTGGATCCATCCTAGGGCATCGTGAGCTTTGAACTGTGCCCTGTTGATCTGACCTGGAATGACAAGCTCCTTAAACCACCTGGGACTAGCTGGGACTCTGGTATTTCTCTGGGCCTTGGATAACATGGGTCCGAGTTGGATTTTTCTTTATGTTAAGTGCTTTGTGCCTTCCTGTAGTTAGCGTTGTCAAGGCCAGGGTAGTAAGAATTTGCTAATGCAGTTTCGTTAGCCCCGACCTTCATTCACCCAGAAGGCATCTATCTGCTTTATGTTTTCTCAGACAAAGATTTCACCGTTCGTTTGGAAACGGAGAAGAGGCTGCACACAGTGGGTGAGCAGGTGGAGTTCAGGTGCATGCTGGAGGCCCAGAACATCCCCGACCGGTACTTTGCCGTCTCTTGGGCCTTCAACAGCTCGCTCATCGCCAGCATGGGGCCTAATGCCGTGCCAGTCCTCAACAGTGAGTTTGCCCACCGAGAAGCCCGGGGACAGCTGAAAGTAGCCAAGGAGAGCGACAGTGTCTTTGTGCTGAAGATCTACCACCTCCGCCAGGAAGACAGTGGAAAATACAATTGTCGTGTGACGGAGCGGGAGAAAACCGTCACTGGGGAATTCATCGACAAGGAGAGCAAGCGTCCCAAGAACATCCCCATCATCGTCCTACCCCTCAGTAAGTAGAGAGAGGAGCTACCTCCACCCCCCCTCGGTTTCTGGCACAGCAGCTAGTATTAGTGGAGAGAACAGCCACGGTGTAGGGCTGAGAGGAGGGTGGGAGAGAAAAACGCTGACCCTCTTTTCCTTTTCCAGCTTTCCTGCCCACCTTAGCAGCTCCCGGTCAGGCGGAGCGTCAGGGGCATGTCGCAGGTTGGAGGTGGGCATCAGCAGAGCCGAGCTCTAGCAGGTCGGGGTAAACGTCAGCAGAACCCACTCAGCCTGGGGGAAAACCAGGAATCCTGGAAAGCTGTTTGCTCCCATGTGGGAATTAAATCCCAGAAGTGGGTAGATCCCTATCTTGAAATCTCACTTACAGGGACTTTGGTTTTTGACAGGATCATTTTAAATTAAATTATGAAGTGCATTATTATGAAGGATTTGCTGTCTTGTTTTTTTTTTTTTTTTTTTTTGTATACTCTGGGTGGCTTTTTTTCTTTT
>NW_006198412.1:1357132-1370563 GCF_000334495.1 Tupaia belangeri chinensis | reverse complement strand
TTTTTTTTTTTTTTTTAAATAAGCGAAATTTTTGCTGTAGTGCGCATGTGCTCACCAGAGAAAGAGAGACAGAAAGCAAGAAATCACTCTCCAAGAAGGATGGCCACACACGGCAGTCCCTTCTCCTTCATTTACCTCTTGGGATTTTGGGCACACACAGCTGGTGTGAGTTAAAGCTGCCAGGTCTGGGACTTGAACCGTGGTCAGCTATGTGGAAATCCAGCAATGTAACCATTATGTCATCTGCTGGTCCCAGAGCATAGCTCTTTAAAGGTAGCAGATTTCTGAGGCTACTTTGGTGGGCCCCCCTGCCTCCATGTAAGCTGGCATTGTCTGAGTGGGTAGTGGCTTTTGTTCAGGATTCCAGACACTAGTGCTTGCTAATGTTGTGTTTAAACAACCATAGTATCAGAATGCTATTAATCTAATTTCTCTCCTAGTTCTATTTTTAGTACAATGAGAATAAAAACTTATAATGCTCTAACGTTAAATAAAACGGTAAAGTTCTAAAACTAACCTTTAACCTTCTCTCAACTACTCCAACCGCTATTTCTCTTACCTGTTAATGATTTCCTTTACATTTTCATTTGCACTTTTACATATTTAAAATATTTCTCTCCAAGTATGAATAAACAGGCACAGGGGTCTTGCCCTTTTTTTTTTTTTTCCTCATCCACAGGATTATTTTTCCTTTATGTATTTATTTGTTTGTTTTTTAAAATCTATGCACACTTGCACACTAATTATCTCAAAATTCCTTTTGTTTCTTGGACATTCCCCCCCTGCATTGCCTAGCATGGTGCTTTGCATAGAGTAGGTGCTTGCTGAATATTTGTACAGTTGAAATAGTTGATTGTCCACTTTCTTTACTATTTTCCTGTTGGTCTGTGCTTGCCTTAACCACGGACTCACTACTTTTAAATCTACAACTAATTCCTCATTTTGTAAGGATCAAGCGAAGGGCAGCCACACTGTTTACCTCCTCTATCTTTTGTACAATTTCCTCAACCCCTTCCAAGAACTTGTTGATGATCTGTGGCCTGCTATATTGCTTTTCCAGCAGATAACTGGGTAGTTAAAGTCCCCCAGCACCACCAGATCTCGTCCCAAGGCCACTTGGGTAAGTATTTGCTGTCTTGTTTTTTTTTTTTTTTTTTTTTTTTGGTATCAAGGTTGGCATTTTTCTAATTGTCTCTCCCCTGTTGAAATTGCATTTTCTTTATTTAAAGAGAGATTTTTACTTTGTTTGTTCTGTTGGATTTTTTTTTTTTTTTTGGAGAGATTGTTGCTATAGGGTGCACGTGCTCACTAGAGACACAGAGAGTCAGAGAGAGAGAAGGTGAGTGATGATCATGTTGCAGTCCCATTTGCTACAGGGCATATATGCTCACCAGAGAGAAAGTGAGAAAGCAAGTTGCCAGGTCCAAGACTTGAACCATGTTCGACCATGTGGGAGTCTAACACCTTAATTACTATGTCACTTGCTGACCCCTGAAATTGCATTTTTAAAAGTCAGTCTGTGGAATCTCTCACATCTTGGAGCATATTTTTTTTTTTAAATAAGCGAAATTTTTGCTGTAGTGCGCATGTGCTCACCAGAGAAAGAGAGACAGAAAGCAAGAAATCACTCTCCAAGAAGGATGGCCACACACGGCAGTCCCTTCTCCTTCATTTACCTCTTGGGATTTTGGGCACACACAGCTGGTGTGAGTTAAAGCTGCCAGGTCTGGGACTTGAACCGTGGTCAGCTATGTGGAAATCCAGCAATGTAACCATTATGTCATCTGCTGGTCCCAGAGCATAGCTCTTTAAAGGTAGCAGATTTCTGAGGCTACTTTGGTGGGCCCCCCTGCCTCCATGTAAGCTGGCATTGTCTGAGTGGGTAGTGGCTTTTGTTCAGGATTCCAGACACTAGTGCTTGCTAATGTTGTGTTTAAACAACCATAGTATCAGAATGCTATTAATCTAATTTCTCTCCTAGTTCTATTTTTAGTACAATGAGAATAAAAACTTATAATGCTCTAACGTTAAATAAAACGGTAAAGTTCTAAAACTAACCTTTAACCTTCTCTCAACTACTCCAACCGCTATTTCTCTTACCTGTTAATGATTTCCTTTACATTTTCATTTGCACTTTTACATATTTAAAATATTTCTCTCCAAGTATGAATAAACAGGCACAGGGGTCTTGCCCTTTTTTTTTTTTTTCCTCATCCACAGGATTATTTTTCCTTTATGTATTTATTTGTTTGTTTTTTAAAATCTATGCACACTTGCACACTAATTATCTCAAAATTCCTTTTGTTTCTTGGACATTCCCCCCCTGCATTGCCTAGCATGGTGCTTTGCATAGAGTAGGTGCTTGCTGAATATTTGTACAGTTGAAATAGTTGATTGTCCACTTTCTTTACTATTTTCCTGTTGGTCTGTGCTTGCCTTAACCACGGACTCACTACTTTTAAATCTACAACTAATTCCTCATTTTGTAAGGATCAAGCGAAGGGCAGCCACACTGTTTACCTCCTCTATCTTTTGTACAATTTCCTCAACCCCTTCCAAGAACTTGTTGATGATCTGTGGCCTGCTATATTGCTTTTCCAGCAGATAACTGGGTAGTTAAAGTCCCCCAGCACCACCAGATCTCGTCCCAAGGCCACTTGGGTAAGTCTACTGAAGAACAACAATCACATCGGTAATGCTGCTAATACCTTCGATTATAATGGCGCTTTTCCTCCCAAGAGCCCATAGTGATTCTGCATATATTGTCCCCTCCTTCGCTCTTACTTCTCAGATCCCTGTAGAGGCCAGTATTATAACCATCCTAGAATGCAGAGCACCACACAGGGAGGTGCCTGAGTTGGTGGTCAAGCTTGCATTGCATTAGAAATATTTGCTTCTAACTCCAAATCCACTGCTCTGTGCTTAGCCTATGCTACACCATCAACCTCTTGATTTGAAATTTCATTTGTGAACATGCATTCAGATTCTCATTAGCTCTGTCCTAGTTTTCACTTAATCCAGAGAGTTTTAAATTGTTGGCTGCCTTTTCTCAGGCTGGAGAACCCTGGTAAATATTCTTAATGGGCAATGCAGCATCAGATCATATTTCTCTTTGTCTCAGCTGCTGGAATGGCTTTTCTTCTTGAAGCTCCATATTGTAACCGTGTGGTTTCTGCAGGCTTGCTCAAGCAACAGAGCAAGCCCTTATAATAAATAAACCGAGACTTACTTAAAAGTCCATTAGGGTGACAGTAGGGATGGGAATGTTGTCCTGCAAATCATTCTTCTGCTTATGGCAAGCAAAAGGATTTTCTCCCCTGATGCTGCAGTTGCCCTTTTAATCCTTTACTTCATATTGATAACAGTAGAAATGAGTCTTAATCTAAAGAATATTGTTATTATTAATGATGATGAAAGATAATTACCTTATCTAATCTTCTCAATGTTGTGATCCTAAAAATGCAGACGCTGTTAGTATCTTTATTCTGTACATGAGAAATTGGACCTCGGATACGTAAAGTAAGAACCCCAAGATGACAGCCTCAGGAAATAATAGACCTAGGTGTCGAGTTCAGGTCCACCTGTCTCCAAATTTGCTTTTAAGCAATACTGCTTTATAGATGGTGGCTACCCAGGAGCCTCATCATCTCCGTGAATTGTCTTGGTATGACCACTGGGAGAGGGTGCCCTCCTGCAAAACTGCTATTATGCACCCTGTCCAGACTTTTTTTTTTTTTTTTTTCATGTGAAACAAGCAACTCTGGAGTGGGTAGCAAGCATATTCACTGTGACAGGAGTTACATGCTGAGACTCAGTGTTCAGCTTTGTCTCTTTCTGCCTGTGGGGGAAATAAAGGGGAGAAAAGACTTGATTCCAATGCATTGTTACACGTGTGTGTTTCCCCTCAATGATTGGGCGTGCTTCTTAATGTGGGATTTGATTTAAAATGATTTGTGTGTGTTTCATGTGGGTTGCGCCCAGAAAATTGGAGCAAAATGAGTTATGGTACATTCTGTTCTTTAATACCTGTGGGTCTTCTGAACTCAATATAGATGATTATATAAAATAATATACATAATTAAGATCAATTAAAATACCCATGATGTTTATAAAAACAAAGAGGTATTGGGAAAAGTAAAATTAACCAGTGGCCAACTTTTGAAAACCTACTGTGCAGTAATCTATATACATTGTTTTAGTTTTCATCTTTCAAGAATTCTGCAATTAAAAGTAGCATTCTACCCAGGTTACAGAAGAAGAAACTGAGGCACGTGGAGTTTAACTATTTCAAAGGAGTGAGTTCAGATAGCTCAGTGTGAGGACCAGAGGCAGGAAGGGAGTGGAATCCTCATTGCAAACTACCTGGCGAAATGTTTCAAGGTAGAGAGCAGTGGAACCCCGGGGCTGAATGTGGACAGGGAGGAGAATGGTGGGTGACAAGCTAAGGGCTTTGATTTATTCCTGCATGTCCATGAAAGTATGAAAGCTCATTCCCCACACATTCTAAAACCAGGACATCTGTGTTCCAATACTGTCCACACTCAAGCACACATCATTTTCCAAATACTCGGTCATTTTTTCCTCTGCTTTCTAATATTGCCCTGAGGGACTCAAAGGGCACATTATGGATGGTCAGCTTTTATTTGGTTGCTTTAGCACTGAATGGGTGGAAGATTGAGGTGAAGGAGAATTGTGAACATGCCAAAAAATACAAGTTGGAAAAGCTGGAACTCCAGCCCAACAGGTTACCTGATAAGTTGGCTTATGCCCTAAACATCGTGTCATTGTGTGGTATTTCCTAAGGTCTGATTCAGTGTCAGGTCATGGAACCTCACTACCCCAGCCCTCTGTGCACAGCAGAGAGCATCGTAGGTTACCGGATCTAAGACTGGGGAGCTGCTCTGCAGTAGCCAGGCACAGCAGCAAGTGTCAGAGTGTCTTCTACCCCTGGAGGCTCATTGTCCCCGAATATGACTTCATCTGCACCTGTCCTCCTGTTGCATCTGTGAGGAGGGCACCATGGAGACCGTAAAAGCCCCCAGCATGGAATTCTCTCCTTTTCCCCAGAAAGCAGCATCTCCGTGGAGGTGGCCAGCAACGCCAGTGTCATCCTCGAGGGCGAGGACCTGCACTTCTCCTGCAGCGTCCGCACGGCAGGCCGACTGCAGGGACGCTTTTCTGTCATCTGGCAGCTCGTGGACAGGCAGAACCGCCGCAGCAATATCATGTGGCTGGACCGCGATGGCACCATGCAGCCAGGCTCGTCCTACTGGGAGCGCAGCAGTTTTGGGGGTGTCCAGATGGAGCAGGTGCAGCCCAACTCATTCAGCCTGGGCATCTTCAACAGCAGGAAGGAAGATGAGGGCCAGTATGAATGCCACGTGACCGAATGGGTGCGGGCAGTGGATGGCGAGTGGCAGATCGTCGGGGAGCGCAGGGCCAGCACTCCCATTGCCATCACAGCACTCGGTAAGTGAGCATCTGGCAGTCTTTTGGTGGGACCAGCATGGAGGCTGCGCCCTCCCGTAGGGAGTACCTTACCCTGACTTTCATCAGGGTTCTGGCAGGAAACAGACTGCCCCTTCCAAGGGTTTAATTGTAGGGACTGTTTATGGTAGTGCAGGCAGTGCTGAAGGAACCTCAGTGGATGGCGATCCCCTGGGTGCTAGCAGCAGCTGGAAGCCGTTACCACTCTTAGCTCTGGGTTGTGGGGAGTGGTGCTATCAGACTCTAGCCAGGTTGGTGCTGCCACCCCAACTGCCTTTGAAGAGAGGGAGCAGAAGCAGGAATATGGCAGTATTTCTGTCCTGCCCACCAGGCCTCAGGAGGAGCCTGATCTTTGTGAACTGGGCAAAGCAGAGCAGAGAAGAGGAGGAAGCCCCCTGTTGCCATTCATTTAGCATTTGCTATGTTCGGGCTAAGTCTGAGCACTTAATTAATGGCTCTGTTGAACCCTCACCAAGCCGGGAGGTAAACACTTGGATTTTACAGGGCACTGAGACAGCTCAAGGCTACAGTTTAAATGGCCAACACATGGTCTGAACCCAAAAAGCTGCACTCTGTTTTAATTTTTCCTTTTCAAAGCCTTGTGCTTTTATCTACTCTTCTATGAGGCCCCTACTTAAGAAAGACATTTCCTTATTAGCGTGAAATGACAAGATGTCTTGAGATTCGCTAAAACCAAAGAATATTAGATTTGCTTCTCATGGGGTAGTTAAAGAGGCTTCCATCAACATTTATCTGCCTAATGTAATCAGTACGTTATGTTTTGAAAGACCAGTCTGCCACTTTGCGAGGGGGGTAACTTGTCATGCCAGGTCTGTCAGGTCTTCCTGATCATCAGGAGATTGACACCAGATGCCCTCAGCAACTCCATATCCCACCCCTGGGACCATGGCGTTCCGGAATATTCTCCAGGAACCATGGCGGCCCGAGCGGGTTTGCTCTTGACAGAACCCTTTGTTTTCCTGCTCTCTTACATGTACATTTACTTTCTAAAAGCTTAATCCCAAAGATGGACCTGCTTTCTGCAGTAACCGTAAGGCTCAGATTTCTGTCTCCAGAAACTTCCTCCAGCAATTGAGTTTCCGGAGCAGCTCAGTCCCTGTGCCCATGCTCGGCACCTGTGTGGACCGGTGCAGATGGAACTGGGGTAGGGTCCAGGACATCCAGGACGGCTAGTTTTCCCCCATCCTGGGAGGCCAGGAGGTCTGAGGAGTGGACAGAGTAGGCAGGATTGTTGGAATGTTGGCCTAGAAGTCATTTCACAGTAGCAGGTTATGCCCTGATATTTTTCCTATTCACCCAGGGTCTGGGCTTCCCATAGCCAGGGGCTACTGAGCAGCTGTACCCTGGGTTCCTGGGGCTGGCTCTCCCTACCTGTGCTGTCCCCTTAGACTCCTCTGGCTAAAGCCATCATCAGGGCAGCCCCGGGGGCAGACAACCTGGACAGAGGCTGTCTTTTCAGTGTGGTGTAAACTACAGCACACAGGAATTTTCATTTCTCTGCCGTTAGGTATGGATCCCCCCAGCAGGGAGCAGATGAGAGACCAGGCTCAGTGCGTCCCAGATGCCCGTGGGCCCTGGGACCTTCGGCTAGGGCAGCTGGGGTGCTGTGCTTGCTGTGGTCTGTGACCACCGCATGGTCCTCTGTCAGACCTAGACAGGGCTGTGCACTTGGAGAAGCTCTCCTTCCTCGGGTGTGAGAGTCTTTTCCTCTGAGGCCCTGTTCTGTACTGCTCTTGAGACAGCATGTACTACACACAGCTGCAGAAGTGGTCATCATGGCAGTTCAGTGTCCACATTGGGGCCACCACGTCTTAAACTTTAAAAAAAATTCATAAAATAGCTTATGAACTCCAAATTCTAAATCCAGAGCATTCGGCAAATAATGCCTACTTTTTTGCAGACTTAACCTCCCCGTAGGAAGCTAAGTGACTCATTCTGTGACCTGTCTTTCACCTACAGAATTTAAACTACTTTCCTTTATCATGTTTCTTTAACAAATACATATTTAAAAAAAAATATATATAGCGTGTACCATATACCAGATACTATTCCAAGTATTTTATGATCACTTACTAATTTAGTCCCGACAAGAACCTGTCTCACCCACTGGGGACATGAAGGCAGGGAGAAGTTGGGTAGCTTGCTTGTTGTTACATAGCAGCAGGTGTCAAAGGTGGGCAGCTTCAGGGGCTGTACCTTTAACCACTGAGCCTGCTTCCCATGGGTAAAGCAACCAAAAAAGGCCCCTGGAATCAGTTCCATGTGGTGTGTAGCCTGACTGTGCCACTGATTAGCAGCTTGGTATTGGGTAATTTCTGTAACCCCTCAGTTTCCAGATCTGCAAAAAGACGGTAAGCATTCCTGTTCTAGAAGACGGTTTTGAGGATTCAATAAAGTGTGTTGAGAGCAAGGGGGTTGCCATTGTGTCTGACATATAGATAGGGCTCAGTGAATACTGCTGCTACTATTTAGGCATGGTAATTGATGATTTATATTAAACACAGTGTCCAAGCTGGAGAACTCCGAGGTACGCGTATTGAAGAGTGGGTATTGGGGACTAGGGATGCTGCTGGTTCAATATGGATTATCGAGACACTCACAGCTCACTACTAAGACGGCAGAACTCTGAATTAGGACTGTCATCTCCACCATACCCGAGGTCCCACCTGCTCTGCACCCCATGTTTGTTTTTTTTGCTCGTTTGTTCTTAAATAATTATTTATTTAATTATATTAATTATTATTGTTGTTATTTATTTGGACCAAAGAGAGAGAAAGGGAAAGGAAAAGTGAGGAAGCAGGCCACCGTGTGCAGTACTCAAACTGTGGTCAGCCACGTGGGAATCCAGCACCTTAGCCACCATGCCACCTACCAGCTCCTGCACCCTGTGTTTTGCCAGTAGCTGAATTGGGGAATATGGCTGCTGAGAATATGCTGCAGTCTCACCTCCCTGAGGAAGCCACAGCCTCCTCTGACTGATGTCTCTGCTGCTCTCTCTCCAGAAACGGGCTTTGCAGTCACAGCCATCTCCCGGACGCCAGGGGTGACCTATAGTGACTCCTTTGACTTACAATGCATCATCAAACCCCACTACCCAGCCCGGGTCCCCGTGTCGGTGACATGGCGCTTCCAGCCAGTGGGCACTGTCGAGTTCCATGACCTGGTGACCTTCACCCGGGACGGAGGGGTCCAGTGGGGAGACAGGTCCTCCAGCTTCCGAACTCGCACTGCCATCGAGAAGGCTGAGTCGAGCAATAACGTCCGCCTGAGCATCAGCCGAGCCAGTGACACGGAGGCGGGCAAGTACCAGTGCGTGGCCGAGCTGTGGCGGAAGAACTACAACAACACCTGGACACGGCTGGCTGAGAGGACCTCCAACCTGCTGGAGATCCGGGTGCTGCAGCCAGGTGAGTGCTGCTTGCAGGCCCTGTGGGGTGAGTGGTGAAACCCGCCGGGAGGGCAGGACAGGTGAAGGAGCCCTTGACACAGCGTCTTTATTCCTCAGTTCTTTACTCGGAGAACATTCAAATCCAGGATGTTGCAGGAAGCACAGAGAGCACATGGAGTCCCTCCCCTTGGTGGCTGGTTGCTAACATCTTACCATGTTTGCGCTTCCTTCTGTGTATGTTTTTGTTGTTGCTGAACCAGTTGAGGTTAGGTATGGACATGAGGATACTTCCCCTGAATACTTAGCCAGTAACTCCTGAGAACAGGACAGTGTCCTGCCCGAGGACGACAGCATTGTAATACTGCGGGAATTCAACATTAGAGTAGTGCTGTCACTCATGGTTCTTGGGGTCCCAGTAATGCCTTTTGCATATATATATATATATATATTGCAAACTAAGATCCAATCAGGGGTCACATGTCACGGTTAATTGTCCAGACTCTCTATTCTCTGTTTGGTTCCCTGGCTACTCTGTGAATGCTTGGTGTGACATTGACATCTGTGAAGCATGCAGGCCAGTTGTTTTGTAGAAAACTCCATTGCTTTTATTTAACCTCATCTCCCATAGTCCTTGCAACATGCTGTGGAAGAGGTCTCACTCCTGTTTATGGATACGGAAACTCAGGGGAGAGGGAAGATAATGGGCACTTAGTAGCATCTGCTTTGAGTTCAGTGCTGAGGGTGAGTTATTTATTAGAATTGCACAGCACTCTAGGGGAGACTTAAGTCACATTGCTAGTGAAGGTGGAGCCAGGATTTGAACCCTGGTTGGTTTCCTCCCACAGGATCCTTGACCCTGTCCAGGTGTGGAGTTTGAGTTCCTGTCTGCTATGGAGGCTGTCTCTCAAAGCAGATGATAATGATGTGCTCATTTGGGGGAGCATTAGTCAGATGCTGTCACCTTCATCAGGCCCTCTGTCCACAGACAGGAGTGGTTAAGTACGTGCTACCCTTACGGTTTTCCTCGGTGTCTGTCCTTGTCTCCTCTGGGTCAGAAGGTGGTGGAAGGTAAAACCCAGACTGTGGGCTCCCACCACCCTGCCCTCCTGTTGCCCAGACCGGGCACAGGATAGGACAGGTACCACACAGTGAATGATGAGGGCTCGACTTTGCAAAGACGGTTTGAACGCCTTCCAGAAAGGATTTTTCTGCCCACTAACGGCCAGGGTTAGTGGACACACTGTCTGCTCGATCACATCAGGTGGCCGCCATGTTGTTTCCAGCAGTCAGGTAAAGTCATAGTAAGCGGTGGACTGAGTTTCTTCTTTATATCTAACCCCATAGCAGTCCAGTCCTGTATGCAGTTTGGAACAAGCTCCCGTATGCATCGTTAGACTGTTTCTTGATCCATTAGAGTCTAACCCTGGACTGACAAGATGCTTAGGGAAGAGGCTGTGCTGCCTAAGTGGATGTCTAGGTTAATGGAGGGTTAAGCAGAGACCCCATTTTATGTGAACCCTTGTGGAAAATGCCGAGGTACCCAGGCGCCTGCCTTTTTGAGTAAAACATTAGGGTCCTAATTGCACCATTCGTGTCTCCTCTGGCCTCAAGGTCAGCGTGGGAAGCGGTGCCCAGTGTGTTCTGCCGCCGTAGTTGGTAGGAGTTTTTTTTTGACCCTGACATTCACCAGGCATTGCCTTTTTCAACAAATCCCCTGTATTTTCTGTTTTTGTTACTACTTCGAATCTAAGACTGGAGTGCCTAGGGCAAGAATATGGAATTAGTTCATTGAAGGCTCTAATTATTCGGATTCTGATTAATTTATGGTGGTACTAAAGGCAAAAAGGGACAAAAATGTAGGAAGTGCCTCTTGGGTACCTGGCTTTGTGCTTAGTGCTTAGTTTTTGTTTGGATTCATCCAACAGTCTGATCACGTAGATGATCGGATCCCCCTTTCTCTAATGAGGAAACCAGGGCTCAGAGTGTTTGGGAGGCAAACAGTGTTAGGTGGCAAAACCGAGAACTTGAACCTCTATCGGAGCCAGGCCTCTGACTTCCACACAGCCACATTTTCCAGTCTCGCGTACTTTTGTCAGCTGAGTAGGGGAAGTAGCTGGAGTGGTAGGAACCCAGGATCTGCTCTGAGCGCGGTCTGTGTGTCCTGTGTGTCTTGGTTGGTTTCTGTGTGCTTCTAGTAGAGAAGGGTTGCACGGTGTGGCATAGGCGATAGGGAGCATCCTTGGGCTGTGAGGCTTCTGCCTAAAGGTGCACAGTAACGCACGTCCCAGCTCTCGGGAGGCTGGAAAGAGCAAAGGTAGGTGCTTGAGGCCGCACATGGCTCCCAGAGAATGGCCGAGGCACCATCCCCTTAAGTGTTACTGTCTCTCTGTTATTAAATATTTATACACTTAGCACTTAATATTTTCCAAAGAGCATCATGTTCGTTTTTATTCTTTTTTGCCCTACATACTTTGGTTGGTGCTGGAGCTTTTATTTAGGGGAAGTAGAAGTGGAAAAATACTCAAGGACTAACCACGTGCTGGCGAGTGTAATGGACGCTGGTGTATATTATCTTTCTTAGTGTTCCTGAGATCTGGGAGGAAGGTTTGCTTTGTTCTTTTATAAATGAAGTAACAGAGACTCAGAGAGGTTTCTGTTTGTTCAAATCAGATGCATAGTGAGGAGGAAGTTGAGATTTGAATCCAGGTGTGCATTATTAAAAAACCATTGATGGACCAGCAGTTAGTGTAATGGCTATGTCGCTGGACTCCCACGTAGTTGACTGCGGTTCGGGTCCTGGACCCGGCGGCTTAAACTCACGCCGGGTGCATGTGCGTGCGTGCCCAAGATCCCAAGAGAAGAATGGAAGAGAATTAATTGGGGAGTGGCCATCCCCCCTGGGGGGTGATTTCTCGCTTTCTATCTCTCTGTCTCTCTCTGTCTTTCTGGCGAGCGCACGTGCCCTCTCGCGAAAACCTCTCAAAAAAAAAAATCATAAAAAAAAATCCAAACAAACAATTGGGGTGGGTCCAGTGGGTGGTATGGTAGTTAAGGCGTTGGGCTCTCACACGGCTAACCGTAGTTCGAGTACTGGATGTGGCAGCTTGAAAATCATGCTAGATGCGTGTGTGTGCATGCCCAAAGTCCTGAGAGTAGAGTGGAGAAGAGGCTGTAGCAGGGCTATCCTCCCGAGGGGGTGATTTCTCACTTTTCCTCTCTCTATCTCCAGCAAGCACACTTGACCTATGGCCAAATTAAAAGGGTGGGGAGGGGTGGGGTGGCATAGGGAGACTTTGACCTTTTTCAAGGTCATTCAATCAGAAACCATTTCTGCATTCAGGTAATGGTGTTAGTTACAGAAGAGGTTTATTGTTTTGGTCGATGACATGGAGAAGTCTCAACCCTGGTGTTATAGTGGTTACTTAAAACAGTTGCAACAATAGCAGCTATGTTTATTGAGAAATTCTTTCTTCGTGTTAAAGACTGTTTATTGAGCCAGTCAGTGGTGTGGTGGTTAAGGTGACGGGATCCCACATGGTCAGCTGCATGGTGGCTGGAAAAACACACTGGGCACATGTGCATGCATGCTCAGACTCCCAAGGGGATAGTGGAGAAGAAGGAATTACGGCATCCCATTCCGCAGGGGAGTGATTTCTCGCTCTCTCTCTCTGGCAAGTGCATATACTCTATAGCAAAAAAAAAAAAAAAAACCAAATTAAAGACTTGTTTTTAGGTTGGTTCTGTAGCCTAGTGGTTAAGGGAGCCAGATCCCAAATGGTTGACTAGGTAGTTTGAATGCCAGCCCTATTGGTTGGAAAAATACACCAATTGTGTGTGTGTGTGTGTGTGTGTGTGTGTGTATGCCCAAAATCCTCACAGGGTGGAGAAATGGAGAAGGAATTTCGGTGTGACCACACCCCATTGGTGGGGCTTTGTTCCCTCCCTTTCTCTCTGCCTCTTTCTATAGAGCACATGTGCCTTCTGGCAAATTAAAGCTAAATAAATAAATAAATAAATAAATAAATAACTGACCATTTATTTCTTCCAAGAAGGAGCTGAGGCATCATCTCCAACAGGGTCTTCATGCTGCGTTCTACACCCAGCCTCGGTCAGCCTGTATCATGGGCATGTTCAGGGAGACCTCGGGACGTGAACCCATGTGGGTCTCACGTCATGGTGTGTGACGTTGCCGCTGTACTCTTGTGGCCAGTTGGGAATTTCTGTGTACCCTTTACCATCCTGAATGCTTTCCATGTAATAACTTAGCTCTTCCTTACCTAATCAAACAGTGCCATGGGCAGAAGTGTTTCACCCATTTCACAGATGAAGACAGTGAGGCAGAGGTCGATACATTTCCCAGTGTTCCATAATGAGGGTCAGAGCCAGGATTCAAATCCAAGTGAGCAGTCTTGCTCCAGAGTCCAGGCTCTTAATTTTATTCTCCTGTGGTTTTCTTTTTCTTTCTCTTACTCTTTTTGTCTTTTTTAGTTTGCTATAGGACATACATGCTCACCAGAGAGACAGAGAGGGAAAGA
>NW_006198412.1:1353680-1357101 GCF_000334495.1 Tupaia belangeri chinensis | reverse complement strand
GAAAAAAAGGGAAAGTGAGAAACCATTCCTTCCAGGGGGGATGGCCACACCTCAATCCCTTCTGCTCCACTCTCTTCTTGGTATTTTGAGCATGCACACACGTCTGCTCAGCGTGTTTGTCAAGCCATTGGGTTTGGGATTCTAACTGTGCAGCTGACCATGTGGGGATCCAGCCACCTTAACCACCATGTCACCTGCAGGCCCCTGTTACGGTATTTTTTAGACAATCGTTTTCTTCTCAGGAAGCCTCATGGGCACCATGTTTGTTTAATGTCTGCTCTCCCTGGTTTTCTATCCCTGATTTCCTTTGATAGCTCTTTGTTTGTTTTCTGGAAGTTGGAGATCAAAAGGCACTCATAGGGATTCCTCAAGATACTTTGCAAATGGCATAGAAGTTTAATTTGTGCCTCTTTGAACTCCTTGGTTTCTTCTCATTTCTGCCACAAGGTGGCTCTTAGGCTTGGGAACACCAGAGCTCCAAACCCTTGCTGGTCCCCCTTTCTCTGTTCTCCCTGCATACTTTGTCCTCAAAACAGGGATTCTTAATCCTGCCCTGGTATCTTCTACAGAAATATCCCCCACTAGCCCCCACTCCCCCTTTAAAGAAGATTTTTCTGACTTTTTTTCCTTCTTTTTTTTTTTTTTTTTTTAAGTTTTGCTATAGAGAGAATGCACTTGCCAGAGAAAGAGAGAGAGAGAGAGATCAGCACTCTTAGGGGGCTTGGCCATGCCATAATCTCTTCTCCTCCATTCTTGGGATTTTAGGCACACACTCACACACACACAGCAGTTTTCTCAAGCTCCTGGGCCTTGGACACAAACTGTACGACTGCCCATGTGGGATCTAGCCACCTTAACCATCACGCCACTGGCTGGCCCACTGTTGACTTCTCCTCTGATAGAATCAAGTAGATCCCATGGCTGACTAACGCACTGGTCCATGTGTCACCAGCTTCCCGCTGCTGTGATTCCTTTTCTCCCGACAAGGCTGTGTGTGGTCTGTGGGCCAGACTGGTCCCTGCCAGAGGCCCCTACTGTTCTGACCATGTCACAAGCATTTAATTCATCAGACTCTGATTGGATGGCATAAGCGTCTTGTCATGGGTCTGTTATTGGCATTTCCTTATGCATGCTTCCTGTCAGTAAGCACCTCCCCGTGGAAATCTTCAAGGAACGCCAGCCTCCCATTTCGTTGTGGATTTAGCTTAGTTTTACTCCCATTGATTACATAGAGTGACCCCCATCCCCCCCAGGGCGTTTAGGCAAGACCTTTAACCAGCTCCACATATCCGAGTCTTAGTTCTTAATCAGTTCTTTATACGTGAAGCAACACCTTGCTTCCTTCTGATGTTCTTTAGCTCCAAAAACCCCCCTCCAATGAAGCATCCCTAAATACAGAAGCAGTAAGGGAAATGTCAGCACTCATTTTCCAAATGTTTACGACCATCTCTTGGTCTGGCTATTAAATACTGCACATTAAAATCGACAAAGCAATAAACAAGCTTCCAGGAGGACAGCCTCCAGTGGTGTAAGGCCGACTTGTCAGTGGGTGTATTCTGCTGGGATCGTACTGATGGCTAGTCAGGATGAATATTTAATACCCTCTGGATGTTGCCAAATTCATTTTCTTCTATTTCTTATTGCTGACTTGGCAGATTGTCATAGTGAAGGCTTTTTCTTTGACTTCTGTGAGTCCAGGGCTCATGAACGCCAGCTCTCCTTGTCCCATCCCTCATAGGTTGGTCCCAGCTTTCTTTCAGGGGAGCCTGGGGTTCTTCTTCCATCCCATGGCTTCTGCCTGTGGTCTGTGCAGAGACAGAGTGGGCAAGAGTGCAAGGGCCTAAGAGGAGCCCCAGACCTCCCTCCATGCCTCAGGCCTCGTTGTCATGGCAACACCAGGTACCCTATTACTGGAGTCATAAGCAAAGGGGCAATGCTCTGTCTGCAGACAGGTAAGGGAGGGCAGCAGGGTCTGAGCTGCTCCTAATCAGCCCTTTCCACTTCCAGTCCTGGCATCCTCCCCCTTGTCCCTCTGTCTCTGTCTCTTGCAAGGCAAGCATGTCTAGTCACCTGCTGTGTGCCTGTTACTGTGCTGGGTGCTGGGCTGCAGGGATGGGCATGTCTGGAGGAGGCGGCAGGCCTGGGAGGAGCACGGTGAAGTAACATTACAGAGCTGGTGGCAGAGCCAGCACGGGGAGTGGCCAGTGTGTGAGGCAGAAATTTGTATGGGACTGGAGGGATGGAGGGAAGGAGGAATGGGGCTTTGAGGCGCAAAGAAAAGGAGAGAAGCAGCAGGTTTATTTTGAGTTGACCGAAGCATGGGGTCTGGAAGGAGTTCTCCCCCAGGTTAGGGGGCCACGGGAGCCCCTTTGGTACATGGCAGCAGAGAGGGTCATCATACAGAATGGTCGAAAACAAGGACAGACCAGATGGCTGGGGCTTGATTTCTAGCTCTACCACTTCCCTGGCTGCGTGGCCTTGGGCAAGTGTCTTTGTAAAATTGGGGGTAATGATACGTATTTCGTAGAACTGGTGAGGACCATATAAAAGTTTGTTGTATAAGACTACCCTTGACTGAAAAATTAGCATCGTAGATCATACACAGATCATATACTCCTTTTTTATAACACTTCACACTAGTCCCTTTACTATCCTGAAGTGAAATTCACAGATAATATAACATTCCTAATTATGCAGTTAAAAATAAATAGTTATGGGGAACCAGCAGTTAGCGTAATGGCTATGTTGCTGGACTCCCACGTAGTCGACCACGGTTTGCGTCTTGGACCCGGTGGCTTAAAACTCACACCGGGCGCGTGTGCGTGCGTGCCCAAGATCCCGAGAGGAGAATGGAGGAGAAGGGATTGCGGCGTGACCATCCCCCTGGGGGTGATTTCTCGCTTTCTGTCTCTATGTCTCTCTCTGTCTGTCTGGCGAGCGCACGCGCCCTATGGCAAAAATCTCTCAAAAAAATAAATAAATAAATAAATAAATAAAAGTTTTGCTACCAGTTGTGGAATAAAGGAGGAATTGTTTTGTTTTTGTTAAGTTCATAGTAAAATGATGTGTGTTTGGGGACAGCCAACCAGAAGGCACCGTCACTGTCAGCACTGCCACTGGCTCAGGCTCTGTGCAGCTGCCCCAGACAGACCGACGGCAGCTGTGTCAGAGACAGCCCCCAGCCAGCACTGCCCTCCAGGACGGGGTTTCCGAAGTTCTGAGCGGCTCTCGCTACAGTTCTTGGGGGAAAAAAAAGAAAAAGAAAAATCCTCTCTTGGTTTACCTACATATGGTAAAATCAAAAGTAGGCTCTGGGCTCAGAGAGCATTTGCACCCACATGAAAGTCGTTTGGGACATGAGGCAGTTTTGTGGCAGTTGTCCGAGATATGCTCAGTCCCTTCCC
Organism: Tupaia belangeri chinensis; assembly: GCF_000334495.1. Classification (NCBI taxonomy): domain Eukaryota; kingdom Metazoa; phylum Chordata; class Mammalia; order Scandentia; family Tupaiidae; genus Tupaia; species Tupaia belangeri. Next base: position 1,353,697 of record NW_006198412.1, on the reverse strand, counting down.
AAACCAGTGCTGCCACC
>NW_006198412.1:1342892-1352854 GCF_000334495.1 Tupaia belangeri chinensis | reverse complement strand
GAACTGTAGATGGGCTCTAATAGAGAGTAGCGGGTACCCTCTGGCCGTGCAGGAGGAGCGTCCGGCTGGGGCTAAGGCTAGAGCCAGGGAGACTTATATGCGGGCTGATTATAGCCATCCATGAGAGAGATTAGTAGGGCTCAAATATGGCATGGCCATGCAGAGAGAGACGAGCAGGGAGCCAAGGGACGTTAAACACACAGGGATTCAGGTATCGCGGCTGCCTGACCGTCAGGTGCCTTGCCACCCTCCCAGCCGCAGTTCCCCATCTCTCACAGTCTCCCAGCCAACTTGCTTCCCTCTGTTAGAGAACTCTCCCTGCCCCAGCCACTGGCCTGCTCTCCCTGACATTACTGTCGAGCATCTTCAATAAGGAGCAGCTTTCTCCCTGCTCCTCTCCCACGCTGCCCATCTCTCCACATCTGCTACCCTCCAGCCTCTGCCTACGCCACTTTCCAGAATCTGCTGTCTCCAGACATCAGGGGGCCACCTCACCACAGCTACTTCTTAAACTTGAGTGTGCATCAGAGTCACACAGAGGCTCGAGAAACCAACTGCAGCTTCTGTGACTCAGTGGGTTCCAACTCGTTCCCGGCTGATGCCGAAGCTACAGGTCCATGGGTTGCACCCTGAGAACCACAGCGGGCATGGTCAGGTTATAGGCCTCAGGTCCTGGCAAGTTGGCCAGAGCCGCCTTTCTCACTTCATCCAGCACACCTGACTGCTTGCTCATCCCTGAGCCCAGTGCACAGGTGTCTCCATCTTTGTCTACCATTCCCCCCTCTCGGAGCCCTTTCTCTGTCTTCCACTGCCAGCGGGTTGCCTGCTTGCTCCTTCCTCAGGGCCTAGCTCAGAGGTCACATACTTTTGAAAGCGTCCCTCCCTCCTATCAAATGAGAATTACCTACCTTTTCTTTAAAAGATTACTCACATACTTGTGTAACCATCATTTTCTAATTTGGTCAGCAATGATTGGACCGTAGTGTCTACCCTTTAGATGCTTAGAATTGCATAGGAAAGAGAAGAACTTTAAGAAATTCTCTTTGTTGGGACCAGCAGATAGTATAATGGCTATGTTGCTGGACTCCCACGTAGTTGACTGCAGTTCGAGTCTCAGACCCGGCGGCTTAAACTCACACTGGGTGTGTGTGTGCGCATGCCCAAAATCCTGAGAGGAGAGTGGAGGAGAAGGGATTGTGGCATGGTCATCCACCCTGAGGGGGGAGGTAATCTCTCACTTTCTGTCTCTCTGTGTCTCTCTGGCAAGTACACGCACCCTATAACAAAAATCTCTTTTAAAAATTCTCTAAATGGGCCAGCAGGTGGTGTGGAGGTGAAGGCAGCTGGATCTTACATGGCTGACTGCACAGTTTGAGTCCTGGCCCTAGTGACTTGAAAAACATACTAGTTGTGTTGTGCGTGTGTCCAAAATCTCGAAAGGAGAATGGACAAGAAAGGATTGCAATGTGGCCATCCCCCTGGGGGCTGATTTATCACTTTCCCTCTCTCCTCCGCTGTCTCTGATGAGTACATGTACCCTGTAGCAAAACAAACAAACAAACAAAAAGAATCTCTTTTGTTGTAAGGTAGCATGTAACAGTTATAGGGGGTTTAAGGGAATCCTTTGTTGATGAAATTAATGATATTTTGTTTTGTTTTGAAGAGAGATTTTTCCTATAGAGCACATGCACTTGCCAGAGAGAGAGAGAGAAAGAAAGTGAGAAGTCATCCCTCAGGGGATTAGCCATGCTGCAATCCCTTCTTCTTTCTCCTTTTGGGATTTTGGACATGCACACATGTGCACTGGGTGTGAGTTTCAAGCCTTTGGGTTTGGTACTCATACTGTGGTCGGCCATGTGGGTTCCGTGATGTAACCCTTATGCCATCTGCTGGTCCCAAATGTCTTTTTGTTAGCAAGTGTGCACTTGTCAGAGAGATGGGGGTGGGGTGGGGTGGTCATCACACTGCAATCACTTCATTTTTCCATCCTGTTGGGATTTAGGGCATGCACGCATATGTGCCTGGCATGTTTTTCAAACCTCCAGGCAGGGATTCAAACCATGGTTGGCCATGTGGGATCTGATTTCCTTTAGCCACTGGGGCCTGCCTGAAATAAGTGAGTTTTGCCTGAGTTACACACAGGTGGGATCTGAATGGTGGTCCGTTGGCTGAGGAGCAGCTGCTGTCCTCTGCTGCCAGGTTCCTTCTTCCGAGGCTGGCTAGTGACGTACTAGCCTCTCCTGTAATACAAAACACAGGCTTTCCAAGTTGTTTGTTTGTTTTTTTGAGAGGTTTTTTTTTTTTCTTTTGCTATAGGGCATGTGCACTTGCCAGAAAGACAGACAGAAAGCGAGAAATCACCCCCCAGGAGAGATGGCCACACTGTAGTCCCTTCGCCTCCATTCTCCTCTTGGGATCTTGGGCATGCACGCACATGTACCCTGTGTGAGTTTAAGCCACCGGATCCAGGACTCAAACCGTGGTCGACTACATGGGAGTCTAGCGACATAGCCATTATACCAACTGCTGGTCCCGGGCTTTCCAAGTTTTGCTGTAAAGCCTGGGGAGCAGACTCTCCAGATGCAGAAAGGAAGGAAGGAAAGGCCATTCCTTCCCACAGGGTGGGAGCTGCCTGCGAAAACAGCTGCTGGTGTGACCTGGAGCCGCTCTCTTGGGTGGAACACCACCGCAAGCCTCTCTGACCCTTCTCCCCGCCTCCTGTTCCTTCTTACTGCTGATTCATCCTGGGCTGCTGATGCATCCTGGGAGATTAATCAAGCCTCAGTGCTCAGCATCTTTTCTTTCCCCTCTGCGTTTATTGCCTCTCTTAAGTCCGTTCTTTTACACAGCCAAGTCCAGGCCTTCTTGAGCTTTGAAGTGCTTCTGAATCACCTGGGGATCTTGTGAAAAATATAGATTCTCATCCGTGTGCTGGGGTGGGGCCCGAGAGCCTGCATTTCTAACAGGCTCCCAGGTGATGCTGACGCTGGTGGTCCATGGGCGGCACTTTTAGAAGGAAGATGGCTGCATATGTTTGGCGGTTCCCAATCGAAGTTTTGAGCTTTGAACCTGGGGAGCAGGCACAGAAGCCCAAAGGGAAGGGGGTAGGTACGGTGCACTCGGGGCGTATTACATACCAGGTTCTGCACTCCACTTTTTCTAGGGACTTTTGCTTTGTACAGCACTCCTAGTGAGGGAGATAAGTGCCATCATGAATCTTATTTTGCAGACGAAAGCCCCTTCGGTCTGTAGCGGACTGGGCTCTGCTAACTGAGGAGGAAGGTGGTGTACATAGGCCGCACATTGCCCCGGGCAGTGCTGTGGCAGGACGAGCGAGTGCTTCCTAATTAGACACCAGCCTCCTCTCCCCTGGGCGTCCAGAAAGGTCCTCTCTGCCCTTGAAATGGGGAAGGAAATCCAGAGCATAAAATACTGACCTCTTGCCCACCTGTCTGACGTGCACCGAACTTGAAAACTACCTCTCTTTCAGGCTTCTCAACACTTCACAATATTTTGACATGAAGGGAAAAAAATGGAAATGCCTTGAAACATTGCTCTTCCTTGGATTCCTGTGCTCAGACCATGTGACCACGTTGAAGTTTAGTCATAGGGTTCCAGTTTAACATATGCAGTTACTATAGCAATTGAGGTTTCCTTAGTAACAGTTGCAAAAATAATCTGGCCCCAATTAATAATACATTTTAAAGCTCTTTCTACTCTACACCGAACAACCTAGTTTTTTTGGCCAAGAACCAGATAATTCAGGTGGTGTCATTTGCACCCATACAGATAGCATTTGCATGCGGTGGATTGGGTTGGAAAGGAATGAAAAGGGAGCCGGTGGTTTCGAATATGTACTACAAGAATCCAGTCTGAAAAGTCGATGGGCCGAGCTCTTGCAAATCTAGTTTCCAGAGTGTGAGAGCTTACTGGTAAACCCTGCCCTGGATTCCCAGCCTGCCCTGGAGGACTTTGCGTTTGAAGAGGGGAAAAGGCAGAAGACGGGGCTTGTTAGCACGAACGATGAAACCAGAAGGGTGGGACGGTAGGACGTGAGCTTGCTCTCAAATTGGTGCTTGCTGTGTTCTTGCTGGTTTGCGAAGGCCCGTGAGTATGTGACTTCAGCAGTCCTTTGTGAGGAGAATGTCTGGCTTACCGCGGGGGAGGCGTCCTCAGAGCTGCTTCCGCAGCAGTGACGTTGGCTATTGGATGCTGCCACACCTAAACTCGTTGAATGCTCGCTTCCATTCAGAACATCGGTCTGCATTACCAGGGGGACCACGTGGCAGTCTGCGGCTTTCAGAAGCTTTGATTCCTTGACCCAGGGGCCTCAACCCTGACGCTGGATCTGTACCCTGAGCTCCAAGCCAGCTGAGCCGTGCTGGCAGGGAACCTCGTGGTCATGACCGGGACTCAGTTCTGTGTCTGGTTGCAGTTCCTGGTCTTGAGCTGGCCTCTGGCCTTAGGAAACAAGAGGCTGACCAGCATGGCACTGGAGACGGGCCAGGGCTAACCTTCAGGCAAGCCCAGCTGGAGGAAGCCCAGGCGCAGTCTGTACCTTGCTGGGTTCTTTCTCAGCTGCCATGTGGTTGGGTCCCTGTGGCTGAAAAGCTAAGAGTAGAGAAAGCAGTGGGACCGGGAGTGGGATGATGCTATTACTGTTGGTTCCCTAAGAAGAATTTATAATCGTTGCTTTGCCCTTTTTTCCATTTTAAGGGGGGGGGCAGGGGAGAGTGAGGAGGGGAAATCAAAGCCAAGGATGTTAACAATGGCATGGGGTGAGTCTCAAACTACCTTTGGAAGATGTATTTCATTAGACTTTGACTTCTTGCCACCTTAAAAGTGAACCTCGTCATTAATTAGCAGCTAGGGTGGCATCCCAGAGGCTGTACTCCCTTCCGTTTCGGAGCAGGATGGTAAGAGGAAAGGGAGGCCAGAGTTGGCTTTGTTGTGTCCTGTTGCTCACTGTCTCCTCAGCCCTCTTACGCCCTGGCCCTCAGGAAGACCCACCCCAGCATCTTCAAGTCATCTGCTTCCTCATTTCTCCAGCATACTCTCACGTGCTCACCCACTCACTCTCGTATCTCAGCAAACATTGATCCAGTACTTTCTGCAGCCAGGCATTGAGCCGGGCTCTGGAGTGTGGTGACGAGAATGCCCCTAGGGCAGTATGCGCCATGGGGCTGCGACTCTGCTGCCTTCCTCAGGGCGTCCCCTGCACCAGGCGTCCTGTGGGAGACTGTGGGCACTCTGAATACTGGCTGACTGAGTGGAAGAAGCCTGATCTCTGTCCTTGGGGAGCTCACAGTCCAGGGAGAAGTGTGATGCCAGAAACACAGCCTGGTGCTGAGCGCCGAGGAGGGGCGTCTAGCCTAGTGGCTGGGAATGAGGGAGACGGGGAAGCAGGATGCGGAAGGGAAGGCTCAGGGTGAGGAGGTAGCAAAAAGGGGCAGACCGAGGGCACAGCAAGGGCAAGGAATAGGGCTCTGGGAGAAGCATGGGAAGGAGGGGTGGGGTACGTGAGTGTGAGCTGTGGAGATAAGCCAGGACAGTTGGGTGAGGCCCAAGTCCTCGAGGGACTTTGTGCTGTGAAAAGGAATGGAAGTTTTTTCTTTACAACCTGCAGGCAGTTGGGAGCCAGTAACCTTTTCAAGCAGGACTGTGATGGGGCAGGTTTGTATTTTAGCTGGAGCACACAGCGTCGACAGGAACAGCAGGCAGGGGACAGGTGGTCAGGGCCCGAGCCAGGGGCATGGCAGTGAGGCACCAGATGAAGGGGTGTCCAGGCTGACACCAGGTCCCAGCGGCCCTCTTCACACTGAACTGTGTTCTGGAGGATCCCTGCCGACGTCCAGTCCTAGAAACGGTGCTGCACAATGCTGCTCGGAGCCTGGAAGCTTCCAGGAGTGTGTGGCCATTGTTCTAGAGCCTGCTTTCCCTTCCCTCCACAGTGACAAAGCTGCAAGTGAGTAAGTCAAAGCGGACCCTCACCCTGGTGGAAAACAGGCCCATCCAGCTGAACTGCGCGGTCAAGTCTCAGACCAGCCAGAATTCCCACTTCGCCGTGCTCTGGTACGTCCACAAGCCCTCGGACGCCGACGGCAAGCTCATCCTCAAGACCACCCACAACTCCGCCTTTGAGTACGGCACCTATGCTGAGGAGGAGGGCCTGAGGGCCAGGCTGCAGTTTGAGAGGCACGTGTCAGGGGGGCTGTTCAGCCTCACTGTGCAGAGAGCTGAGGTCAGCGACAGTGGCAGTTACTACTGCCACGTGGAGGAGTGGCTGCTGAGCCCCAACTACGCCTGGTACAAGCTGGCAGAGGAGGTTTCAGGGCGCACGGAAGTCACTGTGAAACAGCCAGGTAAGGAGAGAGGAAATGGCCCTCTTGGGCCACCGACTACCTGGGGGCTGCCGGGACTCTGTGGGGTCCAGGAGAGTATGACTGAGGTGCCTGTGGGGTGTGAGTCCAGGTACACAGACCATCCGAGTGCTCACGCATGGTAGGAAGGACCCAGTGTTGATGGCAAGCCCGTTGCAGCCTCCTTCACCCTGCTTCTGTGTCCACCTTCACCAAGGAGAGGCCTGAAGGGGGCAGTGGTCAGCACAGTGTGCAGGGCAGGGTTCATAGAGCTCCTGGGTCTCTTGGTGTTCGCAGTTTTCCATGGTGTTCGTCATGGATCAAGGGCTGGTACCAGCCCCACACCCAGGACCCCTGCCTAGAAGGCATCTTGTGTCTCATCTGCTTCCCATTCTTCTTTGCCTCCCATCCCAACCTCTTCCTGTCATCAGACTGAATCACCCTCTGCCCGCACCGCAGACCCTGTGGGTGTAGCCCTCAGTCTGCTCCCCGGCAGGTGGTGTCCAACCTTTGCCAGAGGCCTCCAGGGAAAGTGAGCTGACTACCTCTACAAGCTTCAGTTCCGCTTTCGTACGGTCGTTGAGAAGCTCTCTGCACGTCACTCCCCTCTCCAGTTTTAGACCTGCCCCCAAACCAACCCAAGACGCATTTGGGTTATTTCCTTGTGCAGATACGAAGGCTGGCTCCCCTTCTCCTTGCGAAAGGTCTCAGCTTTCATTTCCTCCTCACAGAATGTGGCCTTAGTGCACACTTGTCCCTCAAGCCCACATGCCCTACAGCTCGACACCGTCTGTCCTTTCCCGAGTGGCCGTGGTGTCGTGTGGCCCAAGCTCTGAGCCCCATCTCTACGCCTTTGCCTATGCTGTTCTCTATGCCTGAAATATGTCTCTCCTGCTGCTTCTACCTTCCCCAAGACTTCACTCTGCACCACTCTCAGGAAGCCGACCTGGATTTCTCCCAGATCACCAGGGGTTCCTTATAAAATGTGTAATGTAGTTATTTGCATTTGTTTCGCACTACACTACGAGCATATTAAGGACATGGCTCTGTTTTTGTCTTTAGCCACTGGCATGGCGCCCTTGGTAGAACACCCCACGGCCTTTGTTCTTGCTGTTCTCAGCCAGGAACACATTGCCAAAGATATTTATCTTGCTCTTCCTCTAAGAGGCCCTCCTGGCTCATTTTAACTTAAAAAAGCCATTGTCACCCGGAATCCCCTCTCCCCACCCCTTTTATACCACCTTCACATGCATCACCGGCTGGCCTCCCGTTCACTTGCTTGTTCATATATAAATAAATTACGTAAGTTCTTGTATTTTTACTTATAATTTACTTATTATTTTTTCTTTTTAATTTATTTACTTTTTTAATTTATTTTTTTATTTTATTTTTCTTTTTTAAATTTATTTACTTATTTTAATATGACGAGAGAGAGAGAGAGAATGAGAAAGCAAGCCAGCGGGTCTGGGCCCCAAACCATGGTCAGTCATGTGGGAATCCAGTGCCCATAACCGCCACTCCACCTGCCAGTCCCTAGTTAACTTATTAGCTTACTCTGTATTACCTATCCATTAAGTGTGTATTCAAATATAGAATACACATACATATTGGGTACGCACACTCACGCACGCATCCATTTGTTGTCTCTCTCACCCACGAGAATCGACGCTCCCCGGGGGAGTACAGACCCTTGGCTGTCTTTGCCATGCTTGCCTCCCAGGAGGTCTCAGTAAATACTGGTTCAGTGCATGGCACCAGACACAGAACCCCTGATGTGGCCCGGCCTGTCTCCCTCCTTTTCCTGGGGACATCACATTTCCAGGGATTCTCACTGGCCTCACAGTGACCCGTTCCGTCAGCCCTTGTCCCGGAGCGTTTAACAGGAAGCTCCCTTCTGAAGCAATTCCTGTTGGCGTTTCCAGTGACATGAGTCCTGACTTCAGGCCAGTCTCGGGGGGCTTTCGAAATCAGCCTGCCGCGGTGCTTCTGGGTCCAGTCCTCCTCTCTGTTTCAGTTCTGCTTCTTTAGGTACCCAGAGAATGTGCCCGCCCGCCCTCAGCACTTCTTCTCTAGTCATCACCGTCCTTTCTCTTTCCTCATTTGCACTGAAACCAAGAGATTCTTGGTGGGCCCTAAATTCATCGAGGGGTTTCCCCAGCTGAGGTACAGGCAAGTTAAGGGGACGGTAAAAAAGAACTCTACGGATCCTTGTTGGCACTGTTAGTGAAGCTCTGCTGTAGTGAGCCAGAAACTATAAGCAGAAACTCATGGGACAGTAATTAAAACAGCTTTCTCCTCTCAGCTGAGATGTTTTGGTTTATATCTTTTTGGGAAAAAAACAAAAACAAAATCCAGCAACAACAACCAAAAAACAAAAAAATAAAAAAACAAAGCTGCAATGAAGAAGATAATCTTTCTACCTGGTGTTAACTAGAGTTATATCATCATATGTGTGTGTGTGTGTGTGTGTGTGTGGTATATGTGTGTATGTATATATCTCTATCTTCCTATCTGAGGGCTCCTTATTTAACATGTATTTTCTCTTATTTTTTGATTTTGACCTTTTGATTACAAAGGTGGTCATGAGTGCTGTAAGTTATTCAGACAACACTGAAGTGTAGAAAGAATAAAAGCCTGGCCCTTCCCCTCGTCAGATGTCACTCAGACATGTCCCCTGCTTAGGCAGTGTCATGGCTTTTAGATCCCTGTGGTCCTGAGGCTCACTAGGGCCTTTTATGAAATGACGAGCATGCTGTCGTGAGTGACACTTTCTCACTGGAGGAGAATCTGGCTGGCTGTATCGAGCCCCCCAGTAGCATCCGTACCAGTCTTTTCTGTACCGATGTCAGGTCAGTTCTGTTCCCGTCTTAGGAGGGATCCCTCATGACTTTTTGGTAAGCTGCAGTCTGTATGGCCGATGCGTGTACATTAAACCGATTTCCTCTGTAGTTCTTTTGGGATTGGAAGCCCAGTGTATTTTAGCTGACCCTGTGTATGGTCAGTTTTGAAAGTTTACTCTTGTTCTGGGAGGGGTTTCCCAACCACCCCTGTCAGTCAGCCATGTGCTCTGTGGCCCACTGTCACTGGATGTAAAGTCTTCACGGCTCTGGCTTGTCCTCCCAAACATCAAAACCAATGAGGGTTCTCAGTTCGGGGACACAGCTGTTCTGTGCCATTGAACTGTGTGAGACCCAGGCCCTCCAGACGTGTGATCAAGGAGCTCAGAACGCTTAGGGTGCCATGCGTGAGAATGATTTCTGATCACGTCTGTGCCGCTGGCCTCGCTACCTGGACGGCACTGTTCGCTGCTCCTGGGAAGGAGCGTGCGGATCCTTGTCTTCTTGTGCTGACATCTCTCTCCTCACTCTTCTAGACAGCCGCCTGAAGCTCAGCCAAGCCCAGGGGAACCTGTCGGTCCTGGAGACCCGGCAGGTGCAGCTGGAGTGTGTGGTCCTGAACCGCACCAGTGTGGCCTCCCAGCTTATGGTGGAGTGGTTCGTGTGGAAGCCCAACCACCCGGAGAGGGAGACGGTAGCCCGCCTGAGCCGGGAGGCCACCTTCCAGTACGGAGAGCAGGCAGCCAAAAACAACCTGAAGGGGCGG
>NW_006198412.1:1327955-1342858 GCF_000334495.1 Tupaia belangeri chinensis | reverse complement strand
AGAATGTGCCCGGCCAGGCCGGCGGGACCTACGGCTGCCGCGTGGAGGAGTGGCTGCCCAGCCCCAGTGGCCTGTGGTATAAACGGGCGGAGGACACAGCGGGGAACATGGCTGTAACCGTCACGCGACCAGGTAAGGCTCATGGCCCCATGCCTCCACCCCCTCGCGGCTTCCAGTGTAATATTTCATGTGCTGGGTAAAATTAGTTTATTAATTAATAAATAATTTTGCGGTTAACTATATGAGCATTTATATCATGCATCCGTATTCAGAGTTGTCTCAGGTTTTTCCTTTTTCTTGTGAATGGAAAATTGCACATCTGGCTCTGGCCTAAGGTGATTCCGTTTCTTAATTAGAATAAAATTTGGCAATTAATTATTACAGCTCACAGAATATTTTATTTGCAAAGAATACAAGTGGTGGATGTGACAAAAATCTTGAAACAATAGCTATGTGGTTCAGGAAATGAAACTTGTAGATTTCGGTGGAAAAGTATGGATTTACTTGTTTTAAATACAAAATAGGGATATGTCTGCAGCCTTCACACTCTCACTCCTTAATAATTTTATTGGTACTAATGACTATTCTATGTGGCCTTTTGCTTTTCATGTCTTTATTGCTGTTTCTAAAGCACCTGAATACATATAATTACCAGGTATAATTATAGTTACACATTTAAACACGTAATTAGAGCTCAGATGTGCAGGACCCCTGCGTCTTTTGCAGGAGTTCCTCATCATTCATTTGTATCAGAGCAAAAAGTCAACAGTCCCTGTAAAGACAGAAAGCAGAAGTGACTTTGTGACGTTTGTCAGTGTGAACGTTTTGTTGTGTCCCATGTTCACATTGTGGCCTTGGGTACAGTTGAAAGTCCTGTCATCTCTCGCATCTCTTTAGTTGGTGGGACATTGGAGCTTTCTAATCGTACTGGGCCCCTTAAGTTATGGAACAGCTTCAGGAAGGTGACTACACCCTTAGTTATAGGAAGGGAGTTATCTGACTCGCCTGTGTCTTCGAATTACTCATATTTTCCCATGAACTTTTATCCGTGTGTGTGTGTGTGTGTGTGTGTGTGTGTGAACAACCTCTCCTGGAAACTGCTGCTTGTCTTTCCTGAGGCTAACGCTGTGGAGCATGGCAGCTGAATGCCCCCGTGTCCCCAGCTCCCACCCACTTTGCAGATCATTACACCGAAGCCCCAGGTGGAGTGGGAGGAGACAGGTTAGTGAGTACCAGCTATATTCCAGCCGCAGTTAGGGGAATGATAGTGTTCTGTCCTCGTCCCAGCCCGACTGGCAGATCATACTAACAGGGGCCCTAAGTCTGAAGAGAACGTGCTGGATCCGATGTTATACGGCTAGTGTGGGCACACAGAGTCACCGAGCTTCCCCCCATCACGCTGTACCCTCCCAACCTGGCCCTTCAAGGTGGACCAGCTTAATCTACTCCTGTCCATCTAGCCCTGATTGCATAAGTTGTGCTCATTTCAAAGCTTTTGGAAAACAGAGAAGTATACTTCCCTGCTATTAGTAATTTGGTATACAATGGGACTTTGAAAAGTTCATGGAAAAATAGAATTAAAGTGTGCGTTTACTTGGTATACATTTTTGTATGTCCATACGTAGTTTTTCATAGTGTGCATTTTCCACAAACTTTTTAAAGACCTCTTGTACATTGTTTTTCGTCTTTGCCTCATTTCATAGGCCCTCTGGCTCTCTAAAAGAAGTCAGGATCTTGCTGTTTTGTGTGATTTGTATTTTGTTTGTTTGTTTGGCCACTCTGCATTCTTTTGTGAACCTTTCTCTGTTTGAAAGTATTTCATAACCATCCTTTTTACTGTTGTGGAACATTGGCTATACGGAGGCACTGAAAAGGTTTTTTTCATGGTATGAGTTGAACACATAGGTGACTTGGTATAATGATTCTAAGAGTTACATTAAGGAAATAATTGCCTTCCCTTGCTTAGGGCTGACCAATCCCTGTAGTCTGAAGTACGTGAAACAAAAAGCTCCTGCCCTCAGTGAGATCATACTTGACTAGATTAGAGGGGTTTTTCGACTCACAAGACTGGGGGAGAAAGAAGAATCACCTTCATTGCACACAGATTAGGAACCAGAAGTCAAGGAAACAGCCACAGGTGGAGTTAGCGTAGGGTGAAGGGAGGGACAGATACATTTTTTTCTTGAGGGTCATATTTGGAAAAGGAAAGAATGCTGGTCTGAACGAGAAGAAGGGTTGGCTTATTCTAAAAGGGACTGACACAGGGAGCCAAGTGGGCAGAGCAGCATATTGAGAGGAGGAAGGTTGTGGAAAGGTGGAAAGTAATTGCATTTTAAAAACTTATATTGAGTCATTAATGCAAATGAGGCACTTAGGGTCAGAAATAACTGTAAGTGGTTGGGAGAGAAGGTAGCAAAGGGAGGGTTAGATGGTGCTTTACTTCATCTTGTTGGTAATAAGAGAAATCCTGAAGTTGGATAATTTATAAAGAATAGAGGTTTATTTAGCTCACAATCTTTAGGTCAAGGGGCTGCATCTGGTGAAGCTGTTTGCTGGTGGGTCTCCCTGCAGAGGCCTGAGATGGCACAAGACGGCACGTGACGAGAGATTGCATGTCCATGTCTACATCTATTCTTACTAGGAGTCAGTCATGGGGACCCCACCCTCAGACCTCGATCCTAATGGTTGCTAAAAGCACGACTTTTCAACACCATAATTGGATGAAGTCTCTACCCTCTCAACACCCTTACAGTAGCTCAATGGATTTCATTACATGAATTTGGGGAGAAAGGGGGAACACATTCAAACTACAGCAGCCAGGAAGGGGACCTCCCAAGGGAATTAAATGCCTGATGGTCTCTGGCCATTTTGCCACCTTGCCACCATGCGTTCTGTTGCTCCTTACCCAGGGCCATCTCCTTGGACGAGCACATTAGCTGGTCACCGGGAGCTTTGCAGTACTGCGTTAGTCTGTGGAGGAAGAAAAGCACCACAGACCATCCTTTGATGGATAGTTTAGTGTTCTCTGTTGTTTACTTGCCAGAGGGCACATGTGCTTGCCAGAGAAAGAGAGCCGAAGAGAGGAAGAGGGAGAAAGTGCACCCTACAATGGGATGTCGTTGCACTGCAATCCCTTTTCCTCCGTTCTCCATCCTGTTGGGATTCTGGACATGCAAGCATGCATGCCTAGCATGTTTTATAAGCTACCAGCGCCGGATTCACATCTTAGTCAGCCATATGGGATCCCACTCCTTAACCTCTAGGCTATGGGGCCAGCCTGGTCTGTGAAGTTCAGCTCTCTGTGGCTTTGGGGTTACACATCAGCTCTACTCTGGAAGGAGAAGCCGATGAGCTGAGTGAGTTTGCATCGCCTGTGAACTGATTGAATTATCCCCATCCTGCTATTTTCTGCCTTCAAGCAGGTTCTCCCTGCAAGAGCCGGGCTGATGCACTGTGCCCATCTCATAAGCCAATTACTGCACCTTCACAGCCAGTACTGCATTTGGAGCTTCCAGATGGGCCGGGGGTGTGGAGGGGCTTGGCAGAGCCCCACGAAAGCAGTAGGAACCCCAGCTTTGTGTTCACCTGCGCGCGACATTAAGCCAGCTCACTGAAAGCCCAGGATAACAATTGAGAAATGTTCCTATTTGGTCTCCTTCCAAGTGGAAGCTGATTGGTGTCTCTACCTTTGTGGATGTTACATTCCCATCGTCCATGGATGATTCATAAACAGAGCCAAAGGGAGGCCTTTTAGGAGCTGGGGAGTGGATTATTTGTTTGGAACCTGCAGCGGTGAGCCAAAAAACTAAAAAGGCAGCAAACAAAACAGACTCGAGCCAGTCTGGTGGTGCCTGTGAGACTTGACTCACCTGTTCGGGGCTCCGCTCAGTGGGTTCTGTGTCTCCCACCTAAGTGGGGAGGGCCCTTTGTCTATGCACATCTGCCTGGGAGGTCCGTGCTCCGAGGGAGGGGCCCCTTCGGGTCTGTGGTCTGTCATTTGGCTTCAGTCTTTGGAGAGAGGTTCCATCCCTGGCCCACTGTGGTTTGGGTAGTACACGCCATGCACATAGTTTAAATTCCGAAGTTACAGAATGGACGTGTCGTTTCTTAGGGCTGCCATAACACATGACCTCAAGCATAGAAACTTAATAGAAATTCTGTAGGTCAGAAGTCCAAATCGGGGTCATGCTTCCCTTGGAGGTTCTAGGGAAGGACTTTCCTCATTCTTCCAGCTTCTGGTGGCCTCAGGCGTTCCTTAGTTTGTATCTGCGTCACTCAGCCTGGGCCTCCCTTATCATATGACCGCCCTCTGCCTGTCCACCCTTATGAGGGTGTCAGCTACCCCTATGTTTTGGATAATGGTTTGTCCCCCAAAGGTTCATGTTTTGGAGTCTGGTTCCCAGTAGTGTGGTGTTGGGAGGTAATGAGCCCTTTACAAGGTGAAGCCTCTTCCTCGTGAATGGATTAGTGCTGTCTCACAAGATGAAGTTGTTCTCATGAGGAGGGGTTAGAGCCTGAAAAGACAGGATATTAGAAAAGGCAGATGGCTGCCCCCAGACGGCACCAACCTCCTTCCTCTCTCCTCTCACCATACTGTGATATGGCTCCAGGGACCAGCCAGAGGCCAGCCTCATGCCCATGGACTTTCCAGCCACCAGCATCATAAGGCAAATACGTTTCTGCTCTTTATAACTCACTCAGTCTCTTGCTGTTTCTTTTAGCAACGTGATAGTACTCTAAGCCCGCTGCCACAGCAAAATAGTTGTGCCGGGTAGCTTAAACAACGGATGTTCATTTTCTCAGTTTTGGAGACTGGACATCTGAGCTCAGGTTGCCAGGATGGTTAAGTTCAGGTGAGGGCTGTCCTCCTGGCTGGCAGGTACAGCCTTCTCACTGTGCGCTCATACTGGTGGGCGTTCCTCGGCGCACGTGCCTGGAGACAGAGAGGCCACTGGTCATACTGGGCGAGGGCCCTAGCCTTCTGACCTCATTTAACCTTAATTCTGAAAAGCCCTATCTCTAAACAGTCACATCATGGGTTAGGGATTCAACATACTTATTCAGAAGACCAGGGAGTGGGGCACAATTCAGTTATTCAGTCTGTAATCATTAGATTTAAGCCAGTAAAGGGACCAGCAGGTGGCGTGGTGGTTAAGGCGCTGGGTGCTCCCTCGTGGCTGACCACGATTCAACTCCTGGACCTGGTGGCTTGCTCTCTCACTTTCTCTCTCTCTCTCTGTGTGTGTATCTCTCTTGTCAAATTAAAAATGAATAAATAAGCAAAGTTAAATAAATAATTTTTAAAAAGATTTAAGCCAGTAAGACCTTGTCTTAGCTAACTACATCTGCAAAGACCCTAATTCTAAATAAGGGCACATTGCAAGTTCCTGGTGGAGATGAATTTTAGGGGTACACCATTCAACCACTGCAGCTGATACAGTAATTACAAATGTCCCTTCCTCTCTGGGTTCTCATAAGCAGCTATATTACCAACTTCTTGTGAATTCTTCCACAGATATTTTATGCAAATATAAACAGACACGCATATCAGAATAAAATACTTTTCTGCGCTTAATAATATATAAAATACATAATGCTGTGTTACTCAGTTTTTCTTGAATCTCCTTCCATCTTCCTACACACAGCACTGCCCAGATACCTTTTTCATAGGTGCATAGTGTTCCACAGTGTGGATATTGTTGTAATGTATTTAGGATGGACATTTAGTTTGTCTTCATCTCCTCCTTTGTCCCATCTCTCTCCCCAGATGCCGCCTTACAGGTGGACACAGTGGTCCCCAATGCTACGGTGTCCGAGAAGGCAGCTTTCCAGCTGGACTGCAGCATCGTGTCTCGCTCAAGCCAGGACTCTCGCTTTGCTGTGGCCTGGTATTCCCTGAGGACTAAGGCTGGAGGGAAAAGGGGCAGCTCTGGTCTGGAAGAGTCAGAGGAGGAAAGGGGAGAGGAAGAGCGAGAAGAAGAGGAGGAGGAGGACCCAACCGAGCGGACGGCGCTGCTCAGTGTGGGCCCCGATGCTGTCTTTGGCCCAGAGGGCAGCCCCTGGGAGGGCAGGCTGCGGTTCCAGAGACTCTCCCCGGTGCTCTACCGGCTCACGGTGCTGCAGGCCAGCCCCCACGACTCGGGCAACTACTCCTGCCGTGTGGAGGAGTGGCTGCCCAGCCCTCAGAAGGAATGGTACCGCCTGACCGAGGAGGAGTCGGCCCCCATCGGCATCCGTGTTCTGCACACAGGTGAGTTTCCCAGTTACGGGAGGGAGATGTCGCTGCTGATTCTGGGTCTGGAATGGGTTCAGAGCTTGCTTACGTGTTAATAAACAGTTGGCTGTCACAGTGACTTCTTAGATCTGAGCTACAGCAGGTTTCGGATACTCGTTCACAGTTGACCCTGAATTACCCATGCAAGAAACAGGGGAATAATATCGTTTATCATTTGTGTAATAAACCTGATGCTCCTTCAGGTCCTATTTTAGTAAGATTTCTATATTGGGGGAACAGTTTGTTGGAACTCCAGATCATAAAAAACTGCCTGATTTCAATTTTTTTTTTTTTGCACCAAAATAAACTCACACTTCCATTTTCCCATGAACTTCTTGAAGGCCCCACATACATGTTACGTATTTTATATACCACATTGTGCTACTTTTTAGCATATGGAACCTAGTCTTTCTTCAGTGAAGTACCAAGCATCTTAGACTCATAAGGGGAAGGAAAAACATTTTAAAAAAAGAAGCCCGAGTACCTGTCATTCTTGATTTTTTTTTCAAGTTTCTGGGTCATTTTTATTTTGGAGGATGACTTCAAGGGTTCAGTGGATTTTGCATGGTCAGTTGCCCCACCTAGAAGGGCAGTAAAGTCACAGCCCAGCCTGGGGGAGCTCAGCAGCAGAATGGTCCAGAACCAGTTTCTGCTATGCCAAGGACTGTCCCTGCAAAGGAGACTGGAGGCAGTCCTTGGTGGCCTGAATTATTTATTGTAATGAGGCATTTTTTGGATTGACTTTCTGTCAACATGTGGGATATAGCAGACTGAAAATAGTATCTCCGATAGTAAAATTAGCCTTTAAGTAGAAACAAAAAATTTGCTAGAATTTTCCACTTCTTTTCAGTTAAAATATTTCACGGCAGAATCACAATTTTAGTTTTTGAGTGGTATCCACTATTACTTTGCCTCCATCGCCTCCTGTTACCATTGTTACATAAAAATATATGAAGCTGAGTTTGAAGTGTACTTATTTATTCCCAGAGAGACCGAGATACCGTACTCCCAATGGGGTTTGACACCGTGATCCGCCCCCAGCAGCTCCAGGTCACGGGCACACGCATGCGTGGTGTACTCTGGCATGCTCTGGGAGGCTCCTGGTGTGACCCAGTAACCTTCCCACATGGGCCAGCCTCACAGAGCAGTGTGGTTTACCCTTGTACCACCGTCCAGCCCCACATTGAGACTTTTGTCAAATCGGTCAACTCTCAGCAATTTCATGTGCTTTGGAAGTGTAGTAAGAGTATGTTCAATTTGCTTCATACTCATGAGCAGCAGCTATGCAGTGGAAAGAACAGCAGAAAATGCCATGGGCCACCTAGTGTATTGAATAACCCGCCATCCATAGGTATGAGGGGGCTTCCAATAACGTGTGGAAAAATGAAATTGAAGTATGAGTTTATTTGGGTGCATGGTTTTATTATAATATGCGTTTCCTGTGAACTTCCTGAAGATCCCCTCCTAAAAAGGAAGTCGTTTAGGTCATAGTCTATCCAGCCATTGTGCACTCTCATGACTACTAAGCTTCACAGAGCACAGGGATTATCCAGCAGCCTTGTTTTACAGAGACAGTGTAGACAGGGCCCGGCTGCAGCCAGGTCTGCAGGGCCCTGGTTATACAGCAACCCTTGACCTGGGCCTTGGGGTGCCTGGTTTCCTTCTCCATCTCTGGCTCTAACTAAACTGTTCAGTGCAGGCCACAAAAACATGGTGGACATTTATCAAGGGTCCATAATGGCACTTTAAGAAACATTTATTTTCAATTTGCTGTAGGGCACATGTGTTCACCAGAGAGAAAGAGAGTGAGCAAGCCAGGTCTGGAGCTTGAACTGCTGTTGGCCATGTGGGAGTCCAGCGCCTCAACCACCACACCACCTGCTGGCCCCCTAATGGCATTTTAATTAATAACATTAATCAAATAAACACCCTTTCTTGTAAGACTGTCTCACGCTGGCAGGAAGGGAACATGTTCTGTTTCCAAAAAAAGGAGATTGTAGCAGAGCTCAGCACAAAGGGACATGTCACACATTCGCCGGGTGTCTCACGCTGGCAGGAAGGGAACATGTTCTTTGCTCCCCAGGCAGGGCTCAGGTGGACTGGGACAGCTTCTGTACCGTCTTAGACACTGTCAAGTTCACAACCAATGCACTTCGTTTTAGCCTGTGGCTTTCAGGCAGTAATGGTGGCTGTCAGTGGACCATGTCAGCAGGGCTTTGTTGGCACTGACCTCCGAGAGCCGGAGAAGGTGGTGCTGTGAGAAGGGGACAGGGCGGGCTCTCCACCATCAGTGGCGGCCGGGCGAAGGCAGGGCAGTGTGGGAGACCCAGGTGGGCAACGTCTTCAGGAAGGCGCGGCAGGCCAGGTTCTCAACCCTCATTGTCCTGTCTCCCCCTCGTCCTTTTCAGGCTCCAGCCTCCAGTCCATCATCTGCTCCAACGACGCGCTGTTCTACTTCGTCTTCTTCTACCCCTTCCCCATCTTTGGCATCCTTATCATCACCATTCTGCTGGTGCGCTTCAAGAGCCGGAATTCCAGCAAGAACTCCGACGGGAAGAACGGGGTGCCCCTGCTGTGGATCAAAGAACCACACCTCAACTACTCCCCGACTTGCCTGGAGCCCCCTGTGCTCAGCATCCACCCAGGGGCCATAGACTAGAGCGGACTTCGCATCGAACGCCAGCCACGCAGGAGCCGCAGTGCCCCTCGCCGCCTCCCGCTCTGTGATTGGACAGCACCCGACGTCTGGCCGACTGTCAGACTTCCGTTCCGAGGTCGCGCTCCGGCGCAGAGACAGACCGCCGCTAGGTGGCAGTCTTGGTTGGTTCGCGGTTTGCGCGCACACGTGAATCTTGCCCTGATAGGTTTCTTGTTTTTCGGTTTTCGGTAACGTAGTGAGTAGCTTCAGGTGCCGCATCTACTCACTGATTTATCTAGTGTTCTCAGATAGATGTTACAAGGGTCCGTAATCTTTGTAATGTACTCTTTTTAAATCCCTTTGGTTTACCCTCCGGATTCCGTGACGTTGTGGACGAATTTCTCCGTACATGCAACTGAGGGATGGCAAAAGGAAGGACAGACTTTATAGCGACGAGGGATCTCTTCCAAGACTTTTTTTTTGTTTTTGCACATTTGAAAATGCCACCCATGGATCAAAATATATCCAAACCTTTTTTACTTTCTTAACAAGACTTGAAAATTGTGTGTAGCCTGGGCCCAATTTGTATCTTATCTTTTCCCTCAGCCGGAGTTGTTGGAACCACTTTGTAGTCAAGATGAAAGCATTGAATTTTGCTTCAAAGAACTGTATATGTACAAGAGAAATCCTACATAACCCCATTAGGAGTAGATGGTGTCCGGCCAGCCTATCTGTCAGGCAGGCAAAAAAGGCCGCATCCCATCCTTGCCCCCAAATATGAAAACTGTCTAGGAGAATGGGTCAAAAGCTGCAGACAGCACACACTTTTCCGAGTTAAAGTGGGCAGGGGCCGCTTTGAGCAGGTACTGACTTTCAGATTGATCAAAGCCAGTGGTTTGAGAAGCAAGAAAAACAAGGCTGCTTGTTGGCAGGCTCTGATCTGCACTGCAATCTTTGGGGACTGAGCAGGTGGGCCGCTGTCTTCAGGTGCTTTGTGAACCTTTCAAGGGAAAGTGTCTGGCGAGCCCAGGAAGGGGGATAGCTCAGCACAGGTACAGAAGCAGCCGCTGTGCACACTCAGTGGAGGGCACTGGGCCAGCTGGTATTAAATTTGCAGACATGTGAGGACAGTGAGGGATCGAGGTGGATGTTTCCAGGACCTGATGTTGACACGTGAGAAGGAATGACTACCTCCCTGGAGGCATGAAGACTAGGTTTTCCTTAAAGATAGCGGTTTACCTAGTTTCAGCAGATAGCGATCCTGTGCATTGTCTCTGGGTTTTTTTTTGACCCTTCCCTTAGAAAATTGTGTGTAGCCTGGGCCCAATTTGTATCTTATCTTTTCCCTCAGCCGGAGTTGTTGGAACCACTTTGTAGTCAAGATGAAAGCATTGAATTTTGCTTCAAAGAACTGTATATGTACAAGAGAAATCCTACATAACCCCATTAGGAGTAGATGGTGTCCGGCCAGCCTATCTGTCAGGCAGGCAAAAAAGGCCGCATCCCATCCTTGCCCCCAAATATGAAAACTGTCTAGGAGAATGGGTCAAAAGCTGCAGACAGCACACACTTTTCCGAGTTAAAGTGGGCAGGGGCCGCTTTGAGCAGGTACTGACTTTCAGATTGATCAAAGCCAGTGGTTTGAGAAGCAAGAAAAACAAGGCTGCTTGTTGGCAGGCTCTGATCTGCACTGCAATCTTTGGGGACTGAGCAGGTGGGCCGCTGTCTTCCGGTGCTTTGTGAACCTTTCAAGGGAAAGTGTCTGGCGAGCCCAGGAAGGGGGATAGCTCAGCACAGGTACAGAAGCAGCCGCTGTGCACACTCAGTGGAGGGCACTGGGCCAGCTGGTATTAAATTTGCAGACATGTGAGGACAGTGAGGGATCGAGGTGGATGTTTCCAGGACCTGATGTTGACACGTGAGAAGGAATGACTACCTCCCTGGAGGCATGAAGACTAGGTTTTCCTTAAAGATAGCGGTTTACCTAGTTTCAGCAGATAGCGATCCTGTGCATTGTCTCTGGGTTTTTTTTTGACCCTTCCCTTAGATTTTTTTTTTTTGCTTACGGCTTTGGGTTATTTGGTTGCTCAGTGTTTTGATACCATTTATGTTAATGCCTTGTAAGCCCAAGAGGACCAGTGTCTCTCAGCTGTCTCTCTATCGGGTGGAAGCTTGTCTCCCCCGAGCAACATCACTTGTAGATTTCCCGTTGCTCACTCCATGGAGATGTCTGCCTGCCCTTGCCTCCCCATACATGACTGACCCAAGTGTCTCCTCTCTTCCCCAGGAGGGGCCCCACAGTTGGAAACAGCCACCAGGAGTCCTGGAGCTAAGTCCAGCAAGGACGAGTCCTGTTCTGAGAATGGGCAGACTGGGGGGGACGCCAGGGTTCGCCAGGCCTGTGGGTGCTGAGCTCGGCCCGGCTGCTCCGCAGAGGCACTGCTGAGCGCCAGCTAAGGGAAGCAAGGTGATTGCTCTGCCCTGCTCCACAGGTCACAGGCGTACACGGGCCTGCCAGATAGCCCATGCCCCCCTGTGAGCCCCCATAGTCCCGCTGTGGCCTAACCTGCTGGCTCACCTCTGCTATGCTGCGTTAACACCCTAGCCCTGTATTGGTGAAGAAGGAAGTTTTGCCCTGTTCTTCATTTCAGAGTGGGCTTTTGGAAGAAAATAGCTGAGCCCTGATTTGTAGGCCGAGTCATTGAGGGAAGATGACTGCCTGAATGGAAAGATGCCAGAGGACTGGCTGGGACTGGGATGTGGAACTAAGATTTCAGTTTGAATTGGTTCACAGAGGTAGAAAAGTAGGTGCTGCACGTAATTAACTATGTGAAGCAATAGCAGGAAATTTAAAAAGAAAAAGAAAAAAAAAACAGAAGCCAGTATTTTAATTTTTTTAAATTTTTTTTTTTTTTTTTTTTGGTGTATTTTCTACTGGGCTGGGGAATACCATCAAAGGCTGAGCTTTTCAAGTTTTCTAAGAAAAACCCCAGGACCTTTCTTTGGCCATTTCTATGGAAATGTGGTGTCAGATGAATGGTAATGGTGCCCTCCAGTGGCTGCAAGACCTCATTGCACATTGTCTACTGGCGCTTTAGTCTTCTGTGTTCAGGAGAAGAAAATTGCTGAATACTCTCTGGACTTACCAACATCTACAATGTTGCATTTATGAAAAACTACACTGTGCTAGGCGCATTCCTGGACATGGATATGACCACACCCTCTTTCACCAGGGTGTTACTGTAGCAAGTTTTCATATTCTTTTCAGACAATGGTTACTCTGGTTACTCTGCGTTGCAGACAAGAGAGATGGGGTAAGAAAACTACCCATGCATGATGTAGAGAGCTGTTGATTTGTTTTTGTTTTTTAAACGAAAACTATTTGTAAGATGTTGCACTAAAACGTTTTATATACACTTCAGAGACCTGTAGTAAATTATCTTGAAAATACGGCTGTTTACATTTACTGGGGCCTGCTGCCCTTCTTTCCCCTCACTTTCGGCCGTTTCTCTCCTTGAAACTGGGCTGTGGGCAGAGTTCAGCTGTGGCATTGGCGCACTCGTCTCAACGTCCGTGAGTGCTAGCCTTTATTGTCACACACCACCCCCAGATATATGGGGCCTTTGTACAGAAATGATGAAAAACACCCCTTCCCCAAGACACGTAACTGCCATCTGCAGAAACATACCATCATAAACACACCTGTGCCCTTCCTGTCAAGGCCGCGCTCCCTCTGGAGTTGTGGAGCCTGGGGGGCAGGTCCAGAATGTAATTCTTATCATCTCTAGCTTTTCTGTGTGGGGAGCGGGGCAAGCTGAGAAGAGCGATGGGAAGGGACCAGGAACACAGACATTTCTCTCCTCGGCCCCTAGGACCACTGCGACGAGGTCACGCCAGGGGTCTTCAGGTACACAGAGTGGCCCCTGTGTGTGAAGCAAGCAGCAAGCCTTTTCCAGGTGGAAGTAAGAGCTGGAGCTGTACCTTCCGGTTCCGCAAGGCTGCAGAGCACAACTTGAATGCTGGGAGTTTACCTGCAAATTAAGAAGAATGCTAGAATGATTAGAAGAAGAGCGATATGTGATTAGTTAGAATCCATCTATAATTTTTTAAAGAATTATTTTATTTAGCTTTATTTATTTATTCACTTCTTTTAATTTGACTAGAAAGGGACAGAGAGAGAGAGAGGGAGAGAGAGAAGGAAAGTGAGATAGCAAGCCATCAGGTCTGGGACTCGAACCATGTTTTGCCCTGTGGGAGTCCAATGCCCTTAACCACCGTGCCATCTGCCAGCCCCTCCATCTATAATTTTTAAAAATTCATAGAAGAGGGACTAGCAGGTGGTGTAATAGTTACATTGCTGGACTCTCACGGAGTCAACCGTAGTTCGAGTCCCAGACCCGGCAACTTGAAACTTACATCAGGCGCGTGTGCGTGCGTGTCTAAGATCTGGAAAGGAGAATGGAGAAAGTATTGCTGCATAACCATCCCCGCTAGGGGGTGATTTCTCGCTTTCTGTCTCTCTGTCTCTGTCTCTCCAGTGAATGCATGTGCCCTATAGCAACATTCTCTTTAAAAAAAATTCATAGAAGAGCATGCAAAAGGAACTTGAGATGGTAAAAAGCAGAGGGAGTTGCTTTTCCTTTTTTAAAGTCTGAGCCTTTTAAGAGCTTTAATGGGTACTTTCTCTGCTTCCCAGGCCCATTTGCTGCATCCTTATCATCTTCTAGCAGCTGGTGGCCACGAGTCGAAAATGTGCCTGTTTATCTCCTGGGTACCCACAATGGTTCCATGTTAAGTCTTATGTATTATTTTTGCCTAATTTTTTTTCCAAATGCTTTCTTTCTGCCGGAGAACATTTTTAAAAGGGAAATGCAGTATTATGGGATAAGATTACCCCTCTCTGCCCTTTGTGCAAATCCACCCAGTGTTTACATAAATGAAGCGAATGTATGCTTCCCCAGGGGGGTCTACAAGGAAAATGATGATTTGCATTTATGCAGGATTAGAGGTGGTGTTTTGTTCACTGCGTTTTGGGATTCCTAAGCTTCATGGGAGTAGTTTGGGGAGTTTGACAGAAACTAGAGCCAAAGCAGAGAGTGCCCTGCTAGGAGAATCCTCAGGAGCAGGGTGAGTGGGCCCTCTCTCGTACCTTCTGGTACACAAGTCTCTGCGGTGAGACTAAGATAAACTGGATCTCATGACCCTGGTCGTAGGAGGAAGGACACACCCAGCCCGGATGTTGTTGTCTCCTTGGTATGTGCAGGGAGCCTTTCTGGGCTGCCCTAATGCATTGCAGGTTGTGTCTGTTATTTATTTTCTTAGTTTCGTTACAGGGTGTGTGTGCTGGCCAGAGAGAGACAGAGAGAGGGAAAGTGAAAAATCACCCACCAGGGGGATTGGCCACGCCACAATCCCTTATTTTCCCTCTTGGGCTTTTGGGCACTTATGCAACCGTGCCCTGAGTTTATAATGGAGGCGTGCTTCCAAGATGGAGTCGCTCCTGCTTCACTCCCCACTTCTCTTGGAGGTGCTCCTCGGAGATAGGGCCATGCCCGCTTCAGCAGTAAGATGAACCCCGCTAATGCACTTAACACTGGGCCTGACACACAGTGAGTCTGCACCGGAAGTTTTCTGCTGTGTCACGTCCCAGCTCCCCCCATCCTGCTGCCCAAGTTGGCCTGAGTCCCACAGGCCCAGGGTCCAGGAGACACTCACATTCTGTACAACAGGCCGCCTGCCCTGCCTTCCCCGGGTCTGTGGATGACAGGGAAAGCCTTAGGGTGAAGGTCCCAGGAATCTCCCCGCCAGAGATGCCCTTTATGGCTACTGTAAGAGAATTCATGAATTCCTGCAGTTCGGTTGCGGTGCCTTGAGTGAGGATGGGGGCAGAAAGCACGTTTCCACTCCGTGTCTCACGACTTGCAACCAGCCTGTTTATTAGGGCGTGGGGAGGGCTGCTCCTGGGGTGGCTTCCTGCTGCCCAGACCTCCC
>NW_006198412.1:1321310-1325401 GCF_000334495.1 Tupaia belangeri chinensis | reverse complement strand
GCAGAAATTTAAAAAAAAAAAAAAAAAAAAAACCCAAAGCCATTTTTTTAAAATTTTTTTTTTTTTTTTTTTGGTGTATTTTCTACTGGGCTGGGGAATACCATCAAAGGCTGAGCTTTTCAAGTTTTCTAAGAAAAACCCCAGGACCTTTCTTTGGCCATTTCTATGGAAATGTGGTGTCAGATGAATGGTAATGGTGCCCTCCAGTGGCTGCAAGACCTCATTGCACATTGTCTACTGGCGCTTTAGTCTTCTGTGTTCAGGAGAAGAAAATTGCTGAATACTCTCTGGACTTACCAACATCTACAATGTTGCATTTATGAAAAACTACACTGTGCTAGGCGCATTCCTGGACATGGATATGACCACACCCTCTTTCACCAGGGTGTTACTGTAGCAAGTTTTCATATTCTTTTCAGACAATGGTTACTCTGGTTACTCTGCGTTGCAGACAAGAGAGATGGGGTAAGAAAACTACCCATGCATGATGTAGAGAGCTGTTGATTTGTTTTTGTTTTTTAAACGAAAACTATTTGTAAGATGTTGCACTAAAACGTTTTATATACACTTCAGAGACCTGTAGTAAATTATCTTGAAAATACGGCTGTTTACATTTACTGGGGCCTGCTGCCCTTCTTTCCCCTCACTTTCGGCCGTTTCTCTCCTTGAAACTGGGCTGTGGGCAGAGTTCAGCTGTGGCATTGGCGCACTCGTCTCAACGTCCGTGAGTGCTAGCCTTTATTGTCACACACCACCCCCAGATATATGGGGCCTTTGTACAGAAATGATGAAAAACACCCCTTCCCCAAGACACGTAACTGCCATCTGCAGAAACATACCATCATAAACACACCTGTGCCCTTCCTGTCAAGGCCGCACTCCCTCTGGAGTTGTGGAGCCTGGGGGGCAGGTCCAGAATGTAATTCTTATCATCTCTAGCTTTTCTGTGTGGGGAGCGGGGCAAGCTGAGAAGAGCGATGGGAAGGGACCAGGAACACAGACATTTCTCTCCTCGGCCCCTAGGACCACTGCGACGAGGTCACGCCAGGGGTCTTCAGGTACACAGAGTGGCCCCTGTGTGTGAAGCAAGCAGCAAGCCTTTTCCAGGTGGAAGTAAGAGCTGGAGCTGTACCTTCCGGTTCCGCAAGGCTGCAGAGCACAACTTGAATGCTGGGAGTTTACCTGCAAATTAAGAAGAATGCTAGAATGATTAGAAGAAGAGCGATATGTGATTAGTTAGAATCCATCTATAATTTTTTAAAGAATTATTTTATTTAGCTTTATTTATTTATTCACTTCTTTTAATTTGACTAGAAAGGGACAGAGAGAGAGAGAGGGAGAGAGAGAAGGAAAGTGAGATAGCAAGCCATCAGGTCTGGGACTCGAACCATGTTTTGCCCTGTGGGAGTCCAATGCCCTTAACCACCGTGCCATCTGCCAGCCCCTCCATCTATAATTTTTAAAAATTCATAGAAGAGGGACTAGCAGGTGGTGTAATAGTTACATTGCTGGACTCTCACGGAGTCAACCGTAGTTCGAGTCCCAGACCCGGCAACTTGAAACTTACATCAGGCGCGTGTGCGTGCGTGTCTAAGATCTGGAAAGGAGAATGGAGAAAGTATTGCTGCATAACCATCCCCGCTAGGGGGTGATTTCTCGCTTTCTGTCTCTCTGTCTCTGTCTCTCCAGTGAATGCATGTGCCCTATAGCAACATTCTCTTTAAAAAAAATTCATAGAAGAGCATGCAAAAGGAACTTGAGATGGTAAAAAGCAGAGGGAGTTGCTTTTCCTTTTTTAAAGTCTGAGCCTTTTAAGAGCTTTAATGGGTACTTTCTCTGCTTCCCAGGCCCATTTGCTGCATCCTTATCATCTTCTGGCAGCTGGTGGCCACGAGTCGAAAATGTGCCTGTTTATCTCCTGGGTACCCACAATGGTTCCATGTTAAGTCTTATGTATTATTTTTGCCTAATTTTTTTTCCAAATGCTTTCTTTCTGCCGGAGAACATTTTTAAAAGGGAAATGCAGTATTATGGGATAAGATTACCCCTCTCTGCCCTTTGTGCAAATCCACCCAGTGTTTACATAAATGAAGCGAATGTATGCTTCCCCAGGGGGGTCTACAAGGAAAATGATGATTTGCATTTATGCAGGATTAGAGGTGGTGTTTTGTTCACTGCGTTTTGGGATTCCTAAGCTTCATGGGAGTAGTTTGGGGAGTTTGACAGAAACTAGAGCCAAAGCAGAGAGTGCCCTGCTAGGAGAATCCTCAGGAGCAGGGTGAGTGGGCCCTCTCTCGTACCTTCTGGTACACAAGTCTCTGCGGTGAGACTAAGATAAACTGGATCTCATGACCCTGGTCGTAGGAGGAAGGACACACCCAGCCCGGATGTTGTTGTCTCCTTGGTATGTGCAGGGAGCCTTTCTGGGCTGCCCTAATGCATTGCAGGTTGTGTCTGTTATTTATTTTCTTAGTTTCGTTACAGGGTGTGTGTGCTGGCCAGAGAGAGACAGAGAGAGGGAAAGTGAAAAATCACCCACCAGGGGGATTGGCCACACCACAATCCCTTATTTTCCCTCTTGGGCTTTTGGGCACTTATGCAACCGTGCCCTGAGTTTATAATGGAGGCGTGCTTCCAAGATGGAGTCGCTCCTGCTTCACTCCCCACTTCTCTTGGAGGTGCTCCTCGGAGATAGGGCCATGCCCGCTTCAGCAGTAAGATGAACCCCGCTAATGCACTTAACACTGGGCCTGACACACAGTGAGTCTGCACCGGAAGTTTTCTGCTGTGTCACGTCCCAGCTCCCCCCATCCTGCTGCCCAAGTTGGCCTGAGTCCCACAGGCCCAGGGTCCAGGAGACACTCACATTCTGTACAACAGGCCGCCTGCCCTGCCTTCCCCGGGTCTGTGGATGACAGGGAAAGCCTTAGGGTGAAGGTCCCAGGAATCTCCCCGCCAGAGATGCCCTTTATGGCTACTGTAAGAGAATTCATGAATTCCTGCAGTTCGGTTGCGGTGCCTTGAGTGAGGATGGGGGCAGAAAGCACGTTTCCACTCCGTGTCTCACGACTTGCAACCAGCCTGTTTATTAGGGCGTGGGGAGGGCTGCTCCTGGGGTGGCTTCCTGCTGCCCAGAACTCCCTCGTCCTGCTGACCAGAACTCCCTCGGAGGGCAGGGGCCGCCAGCGCAGCTCTGCTAGGAGCGGAAGGGACGCACAGGGACGCCAGGGAGGGCGCGCAGTCTAGGCCAAGGGCGGCAAGGGAGTGCCGAGGGCCCGCTGCATCGCCGAGGCCAGGTCCCAGCGGGCGCTGGAGCACACACCTCTGCGGGGCAGGACGGCCACTGCTGAGACCGGGAAGGGAGGGGAACGGAGGAAACCGAATAGAGAGACCCAAACCTGGGAGTGGCCCGCAGGACCTGCAGACCCCAGGGCAGAGACCTGGGGGCCCCTCTGGGACTTGGATTGGTTCGTGGATTAAGGGAGTCCTGGGGGAGGTGGGCGTCCGGGCTAAGGAAAGGTGGCAGGTACTCATTTATGTTCAGGAGGAGAGAAGGGGGGATTCGCAAAGAACCCTCTCCATTCCTCGCAAGTTCAAAGCGGCCGCCGCGCCCTGTCCCCGCTTGCCGAGGAACGCACCGGGGAGCTGGCCCGCCCAGGAGGGCGCTGCAGAGCGCCGCCCCGCAGCGTCGGGTCCCACCGCCACCCCAGGGGCCAGGCGAGTGGGGGCAGCCTTCCGGGAGCGACAGCCCTGTCCTGCCCTGTCCACCCTCCGGTCCTCGGTGCTAAGGAAAAGCGCTGGGAGTCCAGGAGGATCGAAGTAAACCTCATTTAAAAAAAAAAGGCCACCGCTTCCCTAAAAGTGGCGGGGCCAGCGCCGCGTCCCTGGCAGCAGCTTCAGAGAAGTCATGCCCAGGGACACCCGGTTCAAATGCCCCGCGTTTCAGGCACCTGCGGAGTGCCCGGGCCCCCGCGGGCTGGAGGACTGGGGCGGGGTTCCCGGAGTGCCCAGACCCGGCGCGCGTCTCTGTCTCTCTCCCTGGCGCGCACCTGCTCGGTTAGGGAAAATTAAACGTACTAAGGGGGCGGGGG
>NW_006198412.1:1306540-1320833 GCF_000334495.1 Tupaia belangeri chinensis | reverse complement strand
GGGGGGCGGGGCGCCCGGGCCCCCGCCTGCCGGAAGCTTGGAGCTAGTTCTCCCCGCCGCCCTCCGCGCCCGGCGCGGGTGACAGTTCCCAAAGCCGGTCCCCCGCCGCTCGCTCGCCAGGGCCGCCGGCCGCCCCCGCTGGCCTGCTGCAAGGCTGGGCTGGCGGGCGGCCGACAGACGCTGCCCAGAGTCGCTCCGCAGCCCGGAGGGGAGAGGCGGCAGAGTTCTGAGCGGCCGTGGCCTCACCAGGGGTCCCTGAGCCCTGCAACTCCTGCGCCTGTCCCCTCCCTGGGAAACATAAAGGGACTCCCATCTAGAACGAGGTTTTTCCTTTTCATGTCACTTCTTTAGACAGATTGTCACAACAGCCCATGAAGTTAAGGTGCCTCTCCATGTTTCCCGCCCCGCCGCACACGCCCCTCCCGGCCGCTTCCTAGTCAAGGCTCAGCCAGGTCTCAAGAGCAGAACTACCACCTCTAGTCGGTCACCTTCTCTCGAGGGGGTTCCCACGGGCAGGAGTGGAGGGCTTTTGCACGTGACTACCAGATCTTCCTTCTTTCGTGTACTCAGCTGAGTGGCCAAGGGGTTCATGCGTCCATGGAGGACAGCCTGGAAGGGGAGGGGGATGGTGGTACCTCCAGAGTACCCGCATGTAAGATGAAGAAGTAAGTGTTGGGGCCAGCCGGTGGCATGGTGTTAAGGGACGGATTCCCACATGACTGACTGTGTTTTCAGTCTGGACTGACAGCTTGAAAACATAGCAGGAGTGTGTGTGTGAGTGTCCAAAGTCCTGAGAGGAGAATGGAGGAGAAGGCAGTGCTCCGGTCATCTGCCCTCTGTCGCCCATGGGGGGTTATCTCTCATTTACCCCTCTCTGTCCCTGAGAAGTACTTGTGCCCAATGACAAAAGCCTTAAAAAATGGAGAAGTACTTGAAAGGTGAGAAAGCGCTGTAGGAGTGCAGAGGGAAGAGAAGGTATCTTTTGAGAACTCCAACTATCTTTCATGAAACCCAAGTGTTGGGCAGGTGGGAGCCATCTGCCTGAGGGGGGCACAGGCACCCAGCCTGTGAGGAAGGTGGTCTCCGCACATGCGAGGACGCAGGGGGAGAGGGTGAGGGCGGGAGCAGGAGTGTGCAGCCTGCCCTGGGGGCCCCTCTGGGGTGCGGATTCCCTTCTGCAAGCAAGGAGAGCTCTTTCTGGGCGTAGGGATCAGAGGCGGGCACCGGGGAAGGACAACCCAGCAGCTGGGCGGCCCAGAGGGCGGTGGTGGGGTGGTTTGCTGTGCTGGGGCTGTGGGAAGGGAAGGGGAAGAGAAGCCTAAGGGACCGAATGGGCAGGGAACTCTCCAGATGAGTCGGTCTTCCATTCCTGGCACCTTTGGTCACTGCTTCCTCGCCCATTTGTCTTTTCCACTGCAAACCCAATTCAGCCAGCAGGCCCCACTTCCTCCAGAAGGTTCTCAGAGCAGTTCTTTTATGGTAGTCCCCCTCCTCACCTAATTCATGTATTCACTCAGAGCTTATTTCATTCAACCTGCTCTGGGCAGACCTTACCCTAAGGGCCAGACTGGATGGGGTAGCTCCATAGAAGGTGAGCCCTTTAAGGGCCCAGCCTGCTACAGCAGGGAAGCTGCCAGACACAGCGGTCAACAGCACCAGGTCCAGAAGTGTTGGAATCTGGCTCCAGCCCTCACCCAAGTGAGGAACCTGTGTAAGCTATGTAGCCCCTGAGTGCCTCAGTGTCTTCCCTTGTAAGGAGAGCGCCACTCTCAGGAGAGGGAGGGTGTTAACCTAACTGCTGGGGCCGCCTTGTGGTGCGGCCTTGAGGACTGTGTAGAGGAAGCTGGATCCAGAGTTCTAATCCTGGTCCTGTCGGCATCACACCCAGTGTGGATGTGTGCCCAGCACTGGATGAGGACTGGAGGAAAAAGAATTGCAGTGTGACCAGCCCCTGGGTGGGGAGGGGGTCTGTCTCTCTGTGTTGTGCACATACCTGTGCCCTCTTGGCATTAGGAAAAAAACAAACCTACTTCATAGAATTATCGCGAGCATCAGTTATTCACCAAATGTTTGTTGCCTGTCAACTCTGTATGGGGCACTGTACAGGGACAGGGACTACAGCAGACAGTAGCTCACACCAGGTACTACTGTGACAGAGAGAGACAGTGAAGAAACGAGTACATAGAAACTGGATGGTGGTAAAGTAAACATGTATTAATACACAGATTAGTAAAGCAAAGGAACAGAGAGTGGAAATGATTATTTAAGCTTTTTTTGAATATTGGACTACTTAAATTACTTAGAACAGTTGCAAGCACGGAGAACACTTGCACACTTTTCTCCTTGAATCAGGAGTCAGCAGCATTGTATCACATTTGTTACACTTCTTTCTCTTTCTCTTTCTTTTTATTTTATTTGATTTTTTTGGAGAGTTTTTGCTACAGGGCGTGTGCACTAGCCAGAAAGACAGAGAGAGACAGAGAGACAGAAAACGAGAAATCACCCCCCAGGGGGGTGAATGGCCACTCCACAATCCCTTCTCCTCCATTCTCCTCTCGGGATCTTGCTCGGGATGTAGGGCACGCACGCACATGTGCCTGGTGTGAGTTTAAGCCACCGGGTCCGGGGCTCGAACCACGGTAGACCACATGGGAGTCCAGTGACATAGCCATTACGCCAACTGCTGGTCCCTACATGTCTGTCTTTTACACACACTCACACACACACACACACACACACACACACTTTTTTTCCCTTTTCCTTAACCATTTGAGAGTTGCTGACCTCATGCATCTCACCTCTAAATACTTAAATATGTGTCTTCTAGGAACAAAAGCACTCTCTAACAAGCCCCAGAATTGTCACAGACAGGAAGCATCGCATTGACACAGTGCTGTTTTCTGAGTCCAGAGCCAGCCTTGGGGGCACATACTACATTTAATCACCTTTATTCACTGTTGTCATTTTTTTTTTTTTCTTTTTAGGGGGAGGGTATACTGTGTGATGTCACCATTTTGAAGAGCCTGTTTTTCCTTGGGCATGTGGACAGGGTCTTGCCATGACCTACCTGCCCAGGCCTCCAGTTAGCAGGATTGTAGGCACTTCTACCATGCCTGCCTGTTTAGTTGATCCAGAAATCAGACCCAGGTCTCCTAGGCTGCCCCAGCCTTACACAGCAGCACCCTCCTGCTTGTGGCAACGTGACTTGGCCTGGGCCTGTTGTTTTCTGGAATGTTCCTTGATTTGGACTGTCTGATTGTTTTCCCATGGTTAGGTTCCGGTATTCTTTCCTTTCCTTTTTTTTTTTTTTTTTTTTTTTTTTTTGGGTGTTTTTTCTTTTTGGGTATTCACTGTTGTCATTTTTTTTTTTTTCTTTTTAGGGGGAGGGTATACTGTGTGATGTCACCATTTTGAAGAGCCTGTTTTTCCTTGGGCATGTGGACAGGGTCTTGCCATGACCTACCTGCCCAGGCCTCCAGTTAGCAGGATTGTAGGCACTTCTACCATGCCTGCCTGTTTAGTTGATCCAGAAATCAGACCCAGGTCTCCTAGGCTGCCCCAGCCTTACACAGCAGCACCCTCCTGCTTGTGGCAACGTGACTTGGCCTGGGCCTGTTGTTTTCTGGAATGTTCCTTGATTTGGACTGTCTGATTGTTTTCCCATGGTTTTGTGTCCTTGTTTCTTTCCTTTTCTTTTTTTTTTTTTTTTTTTTTTTTTTTTGAGAGGTTTTTGCTATAGGGTGCATGTGCTCGTCAGAGAGACAGAGAGACAGAAAGTGAGAACTCACCCCCCGCCCCCAGGGAGGATGGCCATGCTGCAATTCCTTCTCCTCCATTCTCCTCTTGGGATCTTGGGCATGCACACACATGCGCCCGGCGTGAGTTTAAGCCACCGGGTCCAGAACTCGAACTGCAATCAACTACATGGGAATCCAGCAACATAGCCATTACACTAACTCCTGGTCCCTAGATTCTGGTTTTCTTTTTGGCAGGGATATTTCATAGTTAGATTCTGTCCATCTCACTGAGGCAAATGTTTGTCCCGTTATGGGAGATGTTGACTGCAGCTATTTGGTTAAGGGAAAGGCCACCAAATTGTAAAGACACCTTTCTGCCTTCGTAAATAGTAAGTGGTTCATCAAGCGAGGTCTGGAAGTTGTGTGAGTGTCCTGTCCTCCAGTCATCTTTCACCTCCTGGTTTTAGTATTCTGTGGTGATTCTTCCCAGTGTCTGTCTTCACTGAAGTATCTGTAAATGGCATTTGAAAAATTTTCTATAGGGCATGTGTGCTTGCCAGAGTGAGAGAGAGGCTGATACCTCTGAGCCTAACCCAGCAACTCAGTCTTCTGCCTCTTCCTTCATTCCATGTATGCATCTCTCACAGTGAGAGCTCTCTCTTTAATAGTACCAGTGTATTTTCCTAATCCTCATTAAACACAAAATAGTTGACAGTTGCTGTCCCAGTATCAACCACAAACTTCCTAAATACAGGTAAAGATGTATTTGCAGTTCCTTCTGTTCCTTAACATATCCCAGTGAAGATGTGTAGAATACTATAGTCAAGTACTTAGATTCATTTTTAACCCCTGTATAGTCATGTTACTAATTTGTTATATGGTAACATTAATTTGTTTCTGTTTTTAAGGTTTTTCCTTCTGTTTTTTTTTTTTTTTGGAGACGTTTTTGCAATAGGGTGGGTGCACTCACCAGACAGACAGAGAGACAGAGAGACAGAAAGCGGACTCGAACTGCGGTTGACTACGTGGGAGTCCAGCGACATAGCCATTACGCTAACTGCTGGTCCCAGGTTTTTCCTTCTCAATTTAATTTTTTAAGCATGTAAAATATTAACATGGTTCAAATAACAACTGTATCAAAAATAAGCTCAGAGAAGCCCTATTCACACCCTACCTTCCACCCCTTCCTTGTGACAGGTCCCACTTGTTTCTGTTGTAGTTAAGCAGACATGTATGTTTATATGTAACTCCCCCCACACTTTTATTGCCAGAGGGCATGAGCACATACATGCATGAGAGAGAGGAAAGGCACCCCCTAGCAGTCCAGGGCACACTGCAATCCCTTTCCTCTACTTCTCCTTCATGTTAGAATTCTGGGCACATGTGCACCTAGGTGTTTCTCAGGCTGTGTGGGGTCCGACTTCCTCTGTACAGTGCCTAACCACTGTGCTATGGGGATTTCCCTAGTTCCTTTTCTTTCTTTCTTTTTTTTTGAGGGGAGAGGTTTTTGCTGTAGGGCGTATGGGCTCACCAGAAAGACAGAGAGAGACATAGAGACAGAAAGCGAGAAATCACCCCCCAGGGGGGATAGTCACACCGCAATCCCTTCTCCTCCATTCTCCTCTCGGGATCTTGGGCACGCACGCACACGTGCCCAGCGTGAGTTTAAGTCACTGGGTCCAGAACTCGAACCACGATTGACTACAAGGGAGTCCAGCGACATAGCCATTACGCCAACTGCTGGTCCCCCCCTAGTTCCTTTTCTTAAACAATGTAAAACTCTGTATTCTTGTTTATGTCACTTCAGTGTGTATCTGGCAGATCATTCAGTATCAGTTCATAGAAATCATTCTTATTCTTTTTCACAGCTGCATATATATATTTTTTAGAGACCACAGATTCGTTTTTTTATTTTTATTTTTATTTTTATTTTTATTTTTAGAGGTTTTTGCTATAGGGTGCGTGCG
This sequence comes from Tupaia belangeri chinensis, assembly GCF_000334495.1. Taxonomy (NCBI): domain Eukaryota; kingdom Metazoa; phylum Chordata; class Mammalia; order Scandentia; family Tupaiidae; genus Tupaia; species Tupaia belangeri. The sequence continues at coordinate 1,315,129 of NW_006198412.1, read as the reverse complement.
CTCGCCGGACAGACAGAGAGAGACATAGAGACAGAAAGCGAGAAATCACCCCCCAGGGGGGATAGTCACACCGCAATCCCTTCTCCTCCATTCTCCTCTCGGGATCTTGGGCACGCACGCACATGCGGCCGGCGTGAGTTCTAAGCCACCGGGTCTGGGACACGAACTGCGGTAGACTATGTGGGAATCCAGCGACATAGCCATTACGCTAACTGCTGGTTCCCCAGATTAGTTTATTTTTAACACCCATCATGCCATGAATTCACAGGGAATAGGCTCCAGTAGCTCAGGCTCTTCTCCATGGGTTCTCACAAAGTGTGCTTCTCTGGGTGGAGCAGGCTGGCGCTTTAGTTGAACCCAGGTACCTTTCTCTTTGGCTTCTTTCTTTATCTGGTCATTTTCCTTCACACATTTTAGGAAGCTATCTCTGCTCTTAGAATGCTTAATATGCGCAATATGCACATTAATTCTCTTGGCAAGAATCTTGCCCTTAACTTGTTTATAGCCATGCCAACAGCAAGCAGGGTAACATTGTAGACTCTTCCAGTTTTGCCATGGTAACACTTGTGGGGCATTCCTTTTTGAACAGTACCCATTCCCTTAATGTCTACACTATCACCTTTCTTGTAGATTCGCATATATGTTGCCAAAGGAGCAACCCCATGTTTTCTAAAAGGCCTAGAGAACATGTATCGGGTGCCTCTCCTCTTTCCTTTTGCGTTCGTCATTTTGGTTAATTACTGGAAGATGGCGGTTCCGGCCAAAAAGTTAGAGCTGCATATTACTCCATGAGGTAGATGTATGATAGTTCATTCAGCCACGTCATATAGTGCTGTCAGGGAGGGGGCCCTTTAATAGGCTGACAGCTGACATAGGCTTAAGGAGGTAAGGGAGTTGGCCATGCTACTAGCTGGGAGAGCAGTATTCCAGCAGAGGGGGATGGCTGGGGCAGAGACCCTGAGACAGGCTCCAAGCATGTAGGGAACTTCTAGGAGACCGTTGTGGCGGAGAGAATGGGGTGTAAAGTTCATCAGGCTGGAGTCCTGTAAAGTTTCGTGGTGATTTTTAAAGACTTTGATTTTTTCACTCTTGGTAAAATGAGAAGTTTTGGAGAGTTTTGAGCAGGAGTGAAATTATGGTGACTGAAGTGTATAAAAAATGATACTGGGGACCAGCAGTTAGTGTAATGGCTATGTCGCTGGATTCCCATGTAGTTGACTGCCATTCGAGTCCCGTATCCTGTGGCTTAAGCTCAGGCTGAGCACATGTGCATGCGTGCCCAAGATCCCGAGAGGAGAGTGGAGGAGAAGGGATTGCAGTGTGGCCATCCCCCTGGGGGTGATTTCTCACTTTCTGTCTGTCTGTCTGTCTCTCTCTTTCTGCTCCCTATTGCAAAAATCTCTCCAAAAAAGAAAAAAAATGACACTGGGTGGAGAATAGTCTGTAGAGGAGCAAAGGTAAAAAGCAAGGAGACCACTTAGGAGGCTGCAGGAGCAATGCAGGTAAGAAATGATGGGGTGGGGAGTGACAGAGAAGGGGCGACATAGGAGACGCCTGGGCCACTGCAGTGGTACCGTAGTAACAACATTGTCCATGGCTGAGGCTCCAGGGAAGGGTCCCCGGTCCACACCCAGGCGTGTGCATGCATGGCTGCAGTCCTGCCTGAGGTGAAGCAGCAGCATGAGACACTATTGAGGCTACCCCTGACTCCCAGGAATAAATTGACTTAAAAGAGCATAAACAAAGAGAGAAACATCTAGATGTGTTATGAAGATTGGGTTGGCAGGATTGGGTGCTGGCTTGCATGAGTAGTGACATCGGATAGGGCCTTGGTAGCTTAAAAGTAAGAGCTGTTGTAGTTGTTTTAGTAAAGCCCACCTTATTCTGCTGTTGCTGGCCTTTTGTAAGTCCCTTTTCTTTTCTTTCTTTTTTCTTTCCTTTTTTTTTTTTGCTATAGGCATGTGTTCTTTCCAGAGAGAAAGAGAGAGAAAATGAGAAATCACCTCCCAGGGGAGATGGCCACTCCGAAATCCCTTCTCTATTCTCCTCTTGGGGTTTTGGACACACGCACACGCATCTGGTGTGTTTTTCAAGCTGCTGGGTCCAAGATTCGAACTGCACCACCGACCATGTAGGGTCCAGGCACCTTAGCCTAGCTGGCGCTAGGATTTTTATCTTGCCGACCATCTCTTCATCCACATTTTAAGTTCCTGTATGTAAGAACCAAGTAATATACGACTTCTAACATGTTTCCTTTCACTGATTTAATTTTTTTTTATTTTAACATTGTAGATGGCTAACTCTGAGACATGAGCAAGTGGAGTTTATTTTCTTTTTTCTTTTTGAGAGGTTTTTGCTATAGGGAGCGTACGCTCGCCACACAGACAGAGAGACACAGAGAAAAAGCGAGAAATCACCCCCCAGGGGGGATGGCCACGCCGCAGTCCCTTCTCCTCCAGTCTCCTCTTGGGATCTTGGGCATGCACGCACAGGCGCCCGAGGTGACTTTAAGCCCCCGAGTCCGGGATTCAAACTGCGGTTGATACATGGGAATCCAGTGACAGCCATTACGCTAACTGCTAGTCCCGAGAAAGTGAAGTACTTTTAAGCATTTTTCTATTTGAACTCAAGTTATCTCCCCTTATTATAGCACAGTGAAGGTTCAGGCCACCAGTGGGCTTTCATTTGAAGAAGATAATCCAAGTCAGAACAGCGTTGCCTGCTCCCATCAGCGCGTGCCGCCCAGAATTATAACGGGGTGTGAACCGTGATAACTGCTGTGAGGAAAGCACATCCCTGTGCCAGTGGTGTGCTTAGTATTTTAGACGTTGTGCTTTCACTTGTTCGTCACACAATTTCAGGGGTGAGGGCTATGAGGACACCAGAGGTTACTTAGAGTAAGTTCTTTATCCGAGTTCGCACGGCTAAGTGACTGAACGGGCTCAAATCCTGGTCGGTTTGAATTCAAATCTATGCCCTAAACTGTTATGTTGCATTCCCAACCCAAGATGGATAAGTAAGTTTAAAAAAAGTTTATTCCTGATAGAGCAGATGTGTAAAAGAGAAAGAGCGAGCAAGAGAGAAATAGAAATCAGGCCCTATGGGGCCCGGCCATGCTGTGATATTTTTCCTCTGACGCTTTGATCATGTCAGGATCCTGGGCTCACTTGTGTGCCCACCATAGTGTTGCCAGGGCTGGGATTCGAACTCCAGTCAGCCATATGGAGTATGACTTCTTCTGTGCCGAGCTTAACTGCCGCGCTGTGAGACTGGCTTGATAAGCAACTTTCTGACAATTGTACGACCGTAGTCAGTCTCAGAGATGACGTGTGTGTTGTCCAGTGTCATTTTGGTAAGCATATGAGATTATGTAGGACAGTACAATTACCAGTCATAGAAAGTTATGGTTGGTATCTGGGCCAGCAGGTGGCTATGGTTAAAAGCACTGGATTCCCACATGGCCAACTGCAGTTCGAATCCTGGAGATGGTGGCTTGCTTTCTCGCTTTCTCTTTCTCTCTCTCTGGTGAGTGTGTTTTCTTTATAGAAAATTAAAATAATAATAAAAATAAAATAAAATAAATGCTTAAAAACAAAAGTTATGTTCAGTAGCATAATCTGTAATGGATGGGGAGCCTTCTTTTCACCTTAGAATTCATAATGAGGTTTTATTTGCATATTTATTGTTATTACATTTGCCATACAGTCAGCCCTTTGTATCTGTGTGTTTTCCATCCTTAAATTCACCCAACTGTGGACTGAAAATATTCAGGAAAAAAAGATGGTTGCATCTGTACTGAGTATGTACAGACTTCTTTTTTCTTCTTGTTTTCCCTAAATACTATAGTATAACAGCTACTTACATAGCGTGAACATTGTGTTAGGTATTATACAGAATCTAAAAAGGATTTAAAGTGTACAGGAAGATGGGACAGGTTACATGCAAATACTGCACCATTTTATTGTCTAAGAGACTTACGTATCCACAGATTTTGGTATCCATGGGGTGTCCCAGAACCAGTCGCCCGCAGATACTGGGGAAGGACTGTTTCATTCTCTCTAGACATCCACTTTTTCCCTTAGACACTTTTGCATAATCCCAATAACATAATATCTGCACAAATTAATAGTAATCTCTTAATATAGCCTAACTTCTACCCTTATTCAGAGTTACCCAGTTGAAGTAAGAATGTCTTTTGGGGGGCCAGAAGTGGTGTAGTGGTTAAAGTGCTGGGCTCCCACATGGCTGACTGTGGTCCTAGTTCCAGATCTGGGGGTCTGAGAAACATGCTGGGTGCAGTGCATGCATGCCCAAAATCTTGGGAGGAGAATGAAGGCGAAAGGACTGTGGCTTGGCCATCCCCCACCCCCACCCCCGAGAGGGCGGGGTAGTTTCTTGCTTTGTGTCTGTCTCTGTCTCTCTGGTGAGTGCACATGTCCTATAGCAAAATTCTCTCTTTGAAAAAAAAAAAAAGAATGACTTTTTGAAAAACCAGGAACTAACCAAATTTTCTCATTCCATTTGTTGCTGTGTTTTTGGATTAATTTTCAAGGGCCTCTTGAGAAATGTCGAGAGACGTAGAACTACTTTTTAAGAACTAGATCTAGGAATTTCTTTCATTTATCTGCTTATCACTTGATTGTTTCTGCAGTACACACAGACTTTGAGGGTAGGTATTGATTTCTGTGTTTAAAAGCAGACAGCATCAACCAGCCTTTGTTCGTGGGGGTTTTCTGCCTTTTGATTTCTTCTTACATTGTTTCTTCTCAAGTGCAATAGTCCTTTTGAAGCTTTGACTTGAGGACATAGCCCCCAAGTTTCTGTGGTCACAGATCAAACCTTCCATCTCAGCGTTTTAAGTGAAACCGGGGTGCCACCTTTTCCCTTTCTCAGACAAGCTTAGGTTCGAATGTGAAGCATGACTTCCCTAGAAAAGTACGGGAAGACATTTTAGCTCTAGCTCTTTGGAGAGAGCTTGCAATGCCTGCCCACCAGCCTCGAAGGAAACCCTGTGGTTACTTCACAGGCCCAGGATCCTCCTCTTCAGCCCGTTTCCTTTTTTATTCCTTCCCTTTGGCCTTCCCTTTCTGAGAAACTGCTGGTTCCTGTGTGCTGGGCTCTTGCCCGAGAGCACTAGGGCTCAGTCTGAAGTCACCAGGTGGGGGGCACCTCTGCCTAGAATCACTGAAAAAAATCCCTCCACCCAGTTGGGGTCCACTAGTTCAGAGGTCTATGCTTTGTGATCTTGATTTATCCTATCAACCAAGTATCCACCATAGAAAACCAGATTATTCTGACCGGCTTGTTTTCTGGAAATGAACCTATTTTTGGTTCTAAAGACCATCACTTCCTTTTCATAATATTCCCCCAAATGCCCAGTGAGATTGGTACCTAAGTTTCCATCGAGCTCACCAGTCTGTAGTTTCTTTTTTTTCTTGAGAGATTTTTTGTTTGTTTTTGTTTCTGTTTTGTTCCTTTTGGAGAGATTTTCGCTATAGGGCACGTGCGCTCGCCAGACAGACAGAGAGAGACATAGAGACAGAAAGCGAGAAATCACCCCCCAGGGGGGATGGCCACGCCACAGTCCCTTCTCCTCCATTCTCCTCTCGGGATCTTGGGCACGCACGCACATGTGCCCGGCGTGAGTTTTAAGCCACCGGGTCCGGGACGCGAACCACGGTTGACTACGTGGAGAGTCCAGCGACATAGCCATTACGCTAACTACTGGTTCCCTGTCTGTAGTTTCTTGAACATTTTCCTCACATCACAGTTAGAACCTAGAGAAAAAAAATAAAGCTTAGTAACAATACATATTCAGAAAGTAATAAATTTAGATTAATGAGAAACCAACGAAGCTGTGCTGTCATAAATTAGTTATTTGCAATAGAGAGTTTTCTGTCTGGGAACAGAATAGCTGGAAAATAACAAGGAGTTGAAAGGAATTTTAATGGAATGATCAACCGTGAATTGCAATACCTTGAGTCAGACTTTGGAGAATAGATTTTGAAAGACTCAGAGAGTCCTACATAATGTAACTCTGGTAAGAACCTTAGTCCCTGAGGCGTGCTATAGATCTTATGTGCTGAGTGGGGACCAGTCCAGGGCGAATGTGACCTTTGAGCAGGATGGGATGTAGGTATTCAAAGGACAGACCAAAGAAGTGCTGTCAGAACTGTACTCTGGAACAGGTTAAATTAGCTAGCAGTACATTTTATTTAACTTAATATACCATGATATTTTCTCCTCAACATGTAATTATTAAAAATATATTAGTGACTTTTTTTTTTTTTGGTTTTGTTTTGATTTTAGCTTTTGCTATAGGGCATGTGCATTTGCCAGATAGAGATGGGAGAAAGAGAGAAAGAAAAATCACCCCCCGGGGGATGGCTATGCCATAATCCTTTCCCCTCCATTCTCTTCTTGGGATTTGGGCATGCACATGAGCCTGGCATGCTTTTCAAACCATCAGTACTCAAACTGTGCGTTTGGCCATGTGGGATCCAAGCCACCTTAACCTCCACATCCCCTGGCTGGCCCTGGTGACAGTTTTTATATCCTGTGTTTTCATGCTGAGCCTTCAGATGCGAGTCTGTACTTGGCACTCACAGCGCATCTCGATTTGAACTGTCCACAGTCCGTGTGCTTCCTAACCACAGGTATTGGGCTGTCGGGAAAGTCATGACGCACTTTCTCATAGAAAAACACGGAAAAATATCATGGCTCTCCCGATGACCTAATAGCTATGGTGCAATGCCGGGGTGCGCAGATCTAGAGGAAAAGAGGGAGGACTATAAGTGCAAGAACAAGAAATTAAAAGGAAAATATTTTAGCGTGGTAGAAGGCAGGAAAGCTGAAACGTAAGCTGACTTGGGGGACGAGCATTTTCATTCTACGTGTGCTCCCCCAGGTGGGGGCCTTCGTGCCTGTTGGGAGACAGGGGCTGAGTGTCAGTCTGAACTGGATGGAGGCAGGGAGGCTGTGCGGGGAGGCTGAAACCAGTAGATCTTTGCCTTTAGCAACCATGGAGATAGAGAAGTCACTCACTGCGACTGGCCGAGGGGGGACTCCGCAAGGAAAGACAAGGGATGGCCTGAACAGAGGCATTGGCGTGGTGGCTAACAGCAGGCCTGGGTCCAGCTGCTTACGTCTGGACACCGCTCTGCCCCGGCTAGAGATTCGGCTTTGGAATTTCTCTGAGCCCTGGTTTCCTCCTCCGTGACCCGGTGCTTCTCGCTCTCTTGGATGTTCTCCAGGTAGTCTCAGGCTCACGCCCTCATGTTTTCTGGACGCTACTCAGATGTCCGTCATCACTCCCCACGTCCCTCCGCACGGTACCCCCACTGCTTTACTCATCTTCTCTGTCTTACTGGCACCCAACACCACCAGCCCAGGAGATAGCTACTTTTCTGTTTCGTTTTTCCTCCCCTGGCTGCAGCATAGACTTCAAGAGCGAGGGCAGGGGTCGTCTGTGTTGTACACTGCCGTATCCTGATAGCGCATTTCAGTGCCCGGCACTGAGGAGGGACTCCATAAAGGGCTGATGAATGAAAAATGAACACTAGGAGCCACTTCGCAGAGTTGAGCAGGGATTAAATGAGTTAATGTAGGGAGAGCTCTTCGAACATGGCCTGGCACACAGGAAGCTCTCCGTGAATGTTTGTGCTGCTGCTGTTAAATAGTGTTATCAAGGCCCGGCTGACCCAGGTCTCTGGATTGGATTTATTAAGAGTTAAAGAAGCAAGCTGCTAGTGTAAGGAGACTGGGCTTCCGTTGTTGTATCCACCTGCTTGGTGAGCATATTCTCTGCCTCCCAGAACTGAGACTGACTCATCGAGGGTTTATGGAGTTAATAGGACAGATGTTTTGATATCAGAACTAGCCTAGAGATTGGCTTCCGTTGGCCACTCCTCTGTGCTGGAGCGTGTGTGTGTGTGTGTGTGTGTGTGCGTGTGTGCGTGTACACGCGTGCAGACAGATTCGGTTTCCACTTGGCTGCCCACACATGCCGATACTTCAAGTATGCATCCACTGAGAGTGTTGGTGTGCAGAGCTGAAGTGCAGAGCGTGAGCGAGAGGAGCACGGCTGAGATCACTACCCATATCCGGAGGGGAAACCCGTCTGCTCACTCGGGAATAAAACTGCCCCAAATGTGCTATCTCGGACCTCGAATGAGGCTTTAACTGAATCACCGTTATGACGTCATATGTTTAGAGGGAAATACCAAGCTTCATATATTTGGGTACTGAAACAGTCAGGGGATTTTCTTTTTCCTTTTTGCATCTGTACCTTAACTGTTAAAATCTATATGCAGCGTAAGCCTTAACATAGTTTAGAGAGCTTTAGAAGTTATTTTAAAATCACATTATTTGCTTCTTTTCTTTTTTTTTTTTAAAATTATTTAACTTTATTTATTTTTAAAATTTTACCAGAGAGGGGGAACCAGCAGTTAGTGTAATGGCTATGTCACTGGACTCCCATGTAGTTGACCACGGTTCACATCCCAGACCCGGTGGCTTAAAATTCACACCGGGCGCATGTGCATGCGTGCCCAAGATCCCGAGAGGAGAACGGAGGAGAAGGGATTGTGG
>NW_006198412.1:1299088-1306497 GCF_000334495.1 Tupaia belangeri chinensis | reverse complement strand
GTCTCTCTCGTTCTGTCTGGCGAGCGCACGTGCCCTATAGCAAAATCCTCTCAAAAAAGAAAAAAAAAATTGACCAGAGAGGGACAAAATGTGTATGAGAGAGAGAGGGAAAGTGAGAAAGCAACCCACCAGGTCCAGGACCCGAACAACAGTAAGCCATGTGGGAGTCCAGAGCCCTTAACCACCACGCCACCTGTTGGCCCCCACATTATTCGTTTCTAAGGACGAACTCCAGAAAAACTTATCTTCCAAGTTCCAGAAGAATGGTTAGCCTGTTGCTAAGAATGACGTCAGTGAACGAGTTGCAGCTCCTCAAACCTCGGGCAGGCCGTTACTGTTGGTTAGGGGCTGACACAAGTTTATCTAGTATGAGGCCCGGCATCCTGGAACAGGTGTAGGTGAAACCTAGTTAAACTTGAGGGAAAGTGGTCCACACAGGAGCAGCTGTGAGTGGGGAGGCCTGGAAGAGGGAGCCTGCAGATCCCCCATCGAGCTTTGGGGATGCAGTGGTGAGGGGGTCTGGAAGGCACCTGCTCTGTGGCACAGGAGGGCCCATCAGCTCCAGTTCAACTTCCTCATCTCTCCTTGCCGAGTCCTCATTCCGCAGCACTTTGGGGTCTTATGTTGTCCTCAGTTGGGATGACTGTCACATTTTGCTGCTCTGTTAGGAGGCTCTACCTTTTCGACCACATTTAAGGTGGACTTAAGTGAGTTTACTTCATCCACTCAGCTCATAGCGGGTGTCCTTCATATCCCAGGCATGTGGGGATTCAGCCAAAAACAAGAACAGGACAGCCTTGTCCTCATGGGGCTAGCCTGGCTGGGGGATGCTCCTTAGTTCAGATTTGAATTAGTTGCCAGCTTTTGTTTGTTTGTTTGTTTTAACTTTGCCAGCGAGTGAGTGTGCTCATTGGGGAAGGAGAGAGAGGGAGAGAGGGAGAGAGAGAGAAGGTTGGAAAGTACCCTCCCCGGGGGATGGTCATTCTGCAGTCCCTTCTCCCATTTCTCTCTCCTTTGGGGATTTTGGGCACACACACACTCATGCACCCAGCGTTCTTCTAGCCACTGGGCGCAGAATGCAGACTATGCAGTCAGCTATGGAATCTAGTTGCCCTATCCACCACACCCAGCCGCTGGCCCTAGCTTTGAAGAATCAGGAGTTTTCACTTGAAATGTGACTGTTCAACTGTTCTTAAAAACCGAGAAGATCTGGCAGTGGTCGTCTCAGCTTCCTGCATGTCCACCGAGGCAGGAGCTGAGGAATCCCAGGAGCATGAGCTCATGGTGCCAGAGTCCCTGCCACGCCCTTTCGTGTCACACCTTCCTGTCTGTGCTCCTCCTGATGGAATGACTGGTCTGTATTTCAGTCCTTCATTGCTGCTATCATTCACCGAGCTCTGAGGGTTTCTCAGTGGGTCCAGTGGTTTTGTTTCTTTCTTGTCTTCATTTTCCTGTTTCCTTCCCTGATCTGGCTTTTCATCTTCCCTGCATTAGACGTCTCTATTTCCTTTCCCCTCTCACTTTTTCACATCTCACGTTTTGCTTGTCATTGTGCATGGAAAGAACAAACTATTGGACTTTCTTTTCGACTAAGTTTCTCAAAGTTTTTTTTTTTTAAGATGTTTTTGCCTTCGGGCATGTGCACTCCCTGGGGAGACAGAGATAGTGAGAGAGAGAAAGTGAGTGATCACCCCCAGGGCCAGGGATGGCCATGCCGTAATCCCTTCTTCATTCGCCTCCTGGGATCTTAGGCACGTACGCAAATGTGCCTGGCATGACTTTCAAGCCACTAAGTCCTAGGTTCGAACTGCAGTCGGTCATGTGGGAGTCCAGTGATGTAGCCATTATGCCATCTGCAGGTCCCAAGTTTCTCATAGTTTATTTTTTTAAGAGAGAGATGTTTACTATAAGGCACATGCACTCGTCAGAGAGACGGAAAGTGAGAAATCACACCCTGGGGAGATGGCCATGCCACAATCCCTTCTCCTCCATTCTCCTCTTGGGATTTTGGGCATGCATGCACACGCGCCCAGTGTGAGTTTTAAGCTGCCTGGTCTGGGACCGCGGTCAACTACGTGGGAGTCCAGTAACATAACTGTTAAGTCATCTGCTGGCTCCTCTCATAGTTTTTAATTATGAAAATCTGAGTCATTTTTATGTGTAAAATCAGAAGGTTTTTTTTTTAAAAGGTTTGTTATTTTAATAAACCATCACAAAACTTGGGTTCAAATTTGGATTCTCATGTAACATTTTGGAGATTTGAATATGTAACTCTCTTGCTCAACCAAATGTTTCCATTTTCTCATGTAAATGAAGGTGTGGGCTGAACTCTTGTTCTCTGAGAACCTCTCTGGCCCTGAAGCCTGGTGATATGGGAACCACTGAGCTTGGTGTCTCACCTGTAATTTTCCGAGGTGCGCTTGACTCAGTTCAGTGTCCTCATTCTCGACATCTGCTGTTCCAATGCAGTCTGTAAACTGCACCCCGAGAAACGCTGTCCCCTGTCCCTGTCTTTAATAAGGAACACTAGTTCGGAGCACTGATTCTGGGGTCAGGTTGTCTGGTGCAAACCTGGCACCACCATAGCAAAAGTTGCGTAGCTTTCATGTGCCTGTTTTCTCATCTGCAGGGCACGTGCACTCTCTGGGAGATGAGAGAGAGAGAGAGAGAGAGAGAGAGAGAAATCTTCCCCAGGGAGTATAGCCATGCCATAATCCCTTCTCCATTCTTCTCTGAGGGTTTTGGGTATTCACGCACAGACAGACGCCTTACATGTTTCTTGAGCCACTGAGTCTGGGACTCGAACCTTGCTGTCAGTCATTTGGGATCCAGCTGGCTTAACCACCATACCACTGACTGGCCCATGCCTAAAACGTTTCTAAGAGGATTAGTTAGTACGTATTTGTAGAACTCTTACAAAAGTGCTGAATTCTTTTATAAGTGTCCTTCAAGTGTTAGATTAAATAAAATAAGTAACAATCAATCTAAATCCCAGGACCCAAGTAAAAATTGGCAGGAGAATTTGTACCTGGAGTGAAAGTTTTCTTTTCATTAACCCTATAGTTATGGTACCCATATTTTCCAAGTAAAATGTCAAGATGCCTCATCTGCGAAAAATTTGGGTTCCACTTACAACTTTAAACCATACAAGAACTATCCAAATCTGGTGCTGATGATTTATAAAAAGGTACTGCAACTGAAGATTTGAAATTAGGGTTGTTTTAAACTATGTGATCACTGTGTACATATAGGACTGGACAGATATTAGGTACCCACATATCTTTATTTTTTAATAATTTAGGATTCTTCAAGACTGATAAACTTCCAACAGTGTTTTGGGTTTTCTTTGTTTTTTTGTTTTTTGTTTTTTGTTTTTTGTTTTTTAATGTAAAAGTCTGGCTAGCATAGAAAAGCTCTTTAGGCAAATAGTATCTGTCTACCCTAAACAGCAAAAACTTACTGCATGGCCACTTCTCATCCAGTGAGTTCATCCACAGCGAATGCCGTGGTGTTGGCCTGACTCGTTGGAAAACATAGGAAACCTGCTGGAAGCCTTGTCCACGTCTGCCAGTGTATGAAGGCTCTCAGTCTTACTCAGACCTGAGAAACAGTCTCGTGACTTCTCTTTTACCACTGAAAAAACCTGGTACAGGGAGGTTTCGAGAGCTCATCCTGGCCTGTCTGGGCACTTCCTACTCTGTACCCTGCCGTAGTTGGTTAGCTTCTTGTGGTCCCTTTTCTGACCACTCTGTGATCGGCAAAGCAACAAGCTCACGGCTGGTTCCCATTGCTGCCGTTCGCAAGTTCTTCCTCCAAATATTCATTCATTCGTGGTTTGTAACCTTTAAGAAAAAAATGTACTCTCCTTTATCCTTTTTTCCCCCCATGGGAAATTATCCCATCAGTGACTTATTTTAGGGTTAGCCTTAGAAGGGCAACAGAAAAAACTTTAACCCCAGGAAGGAAGTGATAGGCATAGCGGTGCACAATAAGTCTAGGCAGGCGTTAGCCTTAGAGGCAATTCTTAACAAATGCCCCTCTTGGCCGAATAATTTATTTAAAAATTTTATATAATTATCATATGCAGTATTAATATTAGATTTGTTTGAAAAAGTAACACATTTATTAGGCTGGCCAGGTAGCTTAATGGTTAAGGGAGCTGATCCCACATGGTTGACTGCATAGTTTCTTTGTTTTTTTGGAGAGGTTTTTATTTGCTATAGGAGGGTGCATGTTCTCACCAAAAGGAGACGGAGAGACAGAAAGTGAGAAATCACCCCCCAGGGGGGATGGCCACGCCGCAATCCCTTCTCCTCCATTCTCCTCTCGGGATCTTGGGCATGCACGCACACGCACCCAGTGTGAGTTTAAGCCACTGGGTCCAGCACTTGAACCACAGTCAACTACATGGGAGTCCAGCGACATAGCCATTATGCTAACTGCTGGTCCCTGACCTCATAGTTTAATCCCAGCCCTGGCAGCTTGGAAAGCATACTGGGTGCATGTGCTTAAGTGCCCAGATCCTGACAGGATGGAGAAATGGAGAAGAGATTGCAGTGTGACCACACCCTGTAGGGGGTGCTTTCTTTTTCTTTCTCTTCCTCTGTATTTCCATCTATCTCTGGCAAATGCATGCATCCTCTGGCAATTAAAGAAGAAAAGTGGGCCAGCTAATGGCGTGGTGGTTAAGGTGGCCGGATCGCATATGGCTGACTACGTCAGTCAAGTTTCAGACCAGACAGCACATGTGCGTGTGTGCCCAAAATACCAAAAGGAGAAATGGAAGAGAAGGGATTGTAGTCAGGCCATCCCTCTGAGGGGGCGAGTTCTCACTTTCCCTCTCACTGTGTCTATCTCTTTCTCGTTCTGGTGAGCACATGAGCCCTAAGGTTAAAAACCTCTTTAAAAAAAAAAAAAAAGCCATGTAGCAATCCATGGCATAACACTAAATTATTTCTCTGGTATACCAGATATTTTCTACTACTACAGAAAATTTCAAATGAATATTACTGTGCACATATCTTTCTGTAGTTTGTACTCCTGTGTTACTCTTTATGTCCTGAATAAATATTTTCCAGCTCTCACCGTCCATTGAAACTGCAGCGTACATTCTGGTGTATTTCCTTCTGGGCTCTTTGAGACATAAGCAAAACTAAATTGTGTGTATGTGTGGACGTGTGTGTGTGTAATCTTAATCACATCTGCATTCTCCTCCAACTCTTTCCTATCATCTGAGTAATATTTCTAGTGCCTTTAGTTCAGTCACATCCCTGCGTGTTGCCTCCCTCTTGGAGTTATGATGTCATCCTCTCCTGGTCTCCCTTCTGCGTCTCCAGCCACCCTCAGCCCCTTCCCTGGGCAGTCTCTTCCAGCCGACCTCTGAAACACTGGCTCGAGCGTTCTTTTCACCCTTCCTACATTCTCCCTGGGTGACGGTTCTCATGGCCTCTGACAGTCACTGCAAATAGGATTCCTAACTCCGTATACTCTCCCGTGAGCCCCGGGCTTGTGTACCTGGCAGCCACTGGACTTCTCTATGTGGCCATCCCACAGGCCTGTCACACGTACACTGTTCCAAACTGAATGTTTTTTTTTTTTTCCTTTTTTTTGGAGAGATTTTCGCTATAGGGCGCGTGCGCTCGCCAGATAGACAGAGAGAGACATAGAGACAGAAAGAGAGAGACATAGAGACAGAAAGCGAGAAATCACCCCCAGGGGGGATGGTCACACCGCAATCCCTTCTCCTCCATTCTCCTCTCGGGATCTTGGGCACGCACGCACACGCGCCCGGCGTGAGTTTTAAGCCACCAGGTCTGGGATGTGAATCGCAGTCGGCTACATGGGAGTCCAGCGACATAGCCATTACGCTAACTGCTGGTTCCCCAAACTGAATGTCTGATCGTCCAGCCCAAGCCTGACCCTCCTGCCATGTTCATTTCTTAGTGAACAACCCCTCAGTAGGTTTAGGGAAAAGCAGAGCTCAGACCATGCAGCACGCTCCTTCCTTTTCTGTTCCCCTGTGTGCTGTCTGTCATCCAGCCCGGCCAGTTCTACTTCCTGAATGTCTCCTGAACCGTGTTTCCCAGCACCAGGTACTTCCTGCCCAGGCCACCATCATTTTCTGCCCGGACCACTGAGACTGCTTCCTGCCTTGGCCACATCTTGCTCTCTAGTTTTACCACCCCCAATCACAGCAGAATAGACATTTTGACTATGTCAAACTCTAGAACCTTTGTCTGGAAGATATCCATTTAATAGGTCAGTAGGCAAAGGCTGAATTATAAAACAAAAAAGGATAACACAGATAACAGAAAAAAATGTATGTGTCATATAGAAGGAGCCCTTAAACTTTGACAGGAAACAGTCAAGCAACCTGATAGAAAAAAATGAAAAAGGATATGAAAAAAAAAATTCAAATCATCAATAAACAGAAAAGATGTTTTTAAGTTTCTAAAGTCAGGAAAAAGCAAATTCACATAACAGTGAAATGACATTTTATGTCTATTAGTTAAACATGCAAAAAATCCACCTGTTGTTAGCAGAAATACAAAGAAGAGGTGACTTAGGCATTACTGAAGGAAATGGAAATTGCAGACGTCTTTTTCAGGAGCAGGTGTGGCTGCTTCTATTTAAAAAAATTTATTTACCTTGGGGCTAGCCAGTGGTATGGTGGTTAAGGTAGCTGACTCCCACATGGTCAGGTATGTGGTTTGAGTCCAGCAGTTTGAAAAATGTGTATATGTGTGCCCAAGATCCCAAGAGGAGAATGGAAGAGGAGGGATTGTAGCATGGCTTTCTATCTCTCTCTCTCTCTCTCTCTGTTTCTTTCTGGCAAGTACACCTGCCCTACAGCAAATTAAAAAGAGAAAAATCTATTTACCCTTTGATATGGCAACCTCTGGACTCACTCCTGGGATACTTACTGTACCATAAATATGAAACTGTAAGAATATGACACAAAGGTGGTTATTGCAGCGTTACTGTAATAGACAAAGATAGGGACCAAAAAGATGTTCAGCAGTGTGGCAGGCAGATTAATTTGGCTTGTTCATACCCTGGAGTACTATGTACTAGTGAAAAGAATAAAGTATGGGACCAGCAGGTGGCATGGTCGTTAAGGGGCTAGACTCCCACGTGGCTGACTGGGGATTGTGTCCTGGACCTGGCAGCTTGCTTTCTCACTTTCTCTGCCTTGCTTTCTGTCTCTCTCTGATGAGTCCATGTACCCTATAGCAAATTTAAATAATAATAATACTAATAAATAAAATTAAATAATTATTTTTTAAAAGGAGTAAAGTATAGATCTACCAGTTGATTAGGTGGAATTTTTTGGAGAGGTTTTTTTTTTTTTTTTTTTCTTTAGGGCGCATGCGCTCGCCAGACAGACAGAGAGAGACCTAGAGACAGAA
>NW_006198412.1:1267732-1299027 GCF_000334495.1 Tupaia belangeri chinensis | reverse complement strand
GGGATCTTAGGCACGCACGCACACATGCCCGGCATGAGTTTTAAGCCACCGGGTCTGGGACAAGACCCGCTGTCGACTACGTGGGAGTCCAGCAACATAGCCATTACGCTAACTGCTGGTTCCCAGATTAGGTGGAATTTTTATGAGATATTACTGGTGAGAAAAGAAGATGCAGAGAAATGTGCCGCCTAAGACCTTTTTTTATTAAACAGTGAAAAATCTCTTGTATGTGTGCATTATAATACATATACATGTGATATATTGTATATATGTATACATATTTGTCGTTCTTTGAATAGGGAGAAAAATAAACTGAGTTGTTAATGTAGATTATAGAGGTATTGGACCAGCAGATGGCATAATGGTTACATTGCTGGACTCCCATGTGGTCAGCTGCGCTTTGAGTCCGGACCTGGTTTCCTCACCTCTGTAGTGGGCTCAGCAACACCTACTGCTCATAGGTGTGGAGCAGATTACAGGGGAGTGAGGGCGTGGACACATAACCAGCAGAGAGTAGGCACCACAGTTTCTTTATGCTTGTCACTTCACCAAGTGGGGGCAATGTGGCTGATTTTTAGAGCTTCTTCTAAATCAAGATAACTGGTGTATTCTGAGCTGCAGTCTCTCGTTTCTCTTACCCTCATCTCTCCACTACTAGCTCCTTCCGGAACTTCCATCTCGTTGTCCTCCAGCCCCAGAATCTTCACCTCTACCTGGGACCGACAGAGGCGTCCTATGCAGCCGTCCAGTGCCTGGCAGTCCACGTCATTTCTGTTCTCCTCCACCACTACCCTATGGCTCTCATTCATTTGTTCACTCATTCATGATATGGTTTTGAACCTCTGCTATTGTGTATGGATAGACTTTACATGTCTGTTCGTTTCCCTCAAATGCTGCTATTTTTCATCTCCCTTCCATATACTCTACTGGGTACTGTATGATCGGCAAGGCAACAGAAAGACGCTGGCGTTTTTAAGGAAAAATCTGATCCCTCTTAATTAAGGGAGGTGGATTCCAAAAATCCTTGCAAATAACAAATGGGGGATATTTGCTTCTTATTTGAAATTACTAAACACAGTGGCCTATAATAGTCTATTAATGTTTTTGATTTTCCCTGTGCTTTTTCAATCACCCTGACTGTTCCTAGGCAAGAACTTTAATTAAGTTTTAATTTATCTTGTTTTGTCTCATTTCTTCTGAGAGAGAGAGTGGGGCCCCCGACAGTGTCTTCATGACATGAACCACCACCAGCGTCAGCTAGGCCAGATCACAAGCATGACACATGACTGGTGTGCTCAGGGGGGTCCTGGGACACGGACCTCACACCTTTCCATGTGGATTCAGCGTTGTAGAGAATTGTGTTATTACTGAGCCACTGTCTGGCCCCACGTTTTAACTTATCTTTAATGTTAACCCTAAATAGCTGCTTTTTTTTTGGAGAGGTTTTTGCTATAGGGCACATGCGCTTGCTAGAAAGACAGAGAGAGACAGAGAGACAGCGAGAAATCATCCCCCAGGGGGGATGGCCACGCTACAGTCCCTTCTCTTCCATTCTCCTCTCAGGATCTTGGGCACACACACACACACGCCTGGCATGAGTTTAAGCCACCAGATCCAAGACTTGAACCACAGTCGACTACATGGGAGTCCAGTGACATAGCCATTACACCAACTGCCAGTCTCAATAGCTGCTTTTTTTTAAATAATTTTTTATTTAATTCCATTTATCATTAATGATCACCTTTAATTTGCTACAGGGCATGTTCACTCACTAGAGAGAAACAGAGAGAGAGGAAGTGAGATTTGAGTCCTCGACTCAGAGGCTTAAAAGTCTCACTAGGCATGTGTGCTTATGTGTCCAAAATCCTGCGAGGAGAATGGAGGAGAAGGGCTTGTGGCGTGGCCATCCCCCCTGGGGGATGATTTCTTGCTTTCTGTCTCCCTGTTTATCTCTTTGTCTCAGGTGAATGCACATGTGCTATAGCAAAAATCTCTCTTAAAAACAAACAAAAACACCCACTCTCGTGGCGCTAAAACGGTTTAACAGCCGTATTTGTGTGGAGGAAGAAGAGAGGCTCTGATTTGGAGGATTCGTCTCCATCTAACACTCCCACTGCAGGGGTTTTAGGCTGACCACTGGACTGCACTGCTTGGGGCTGGACATGGTGCTAACTGGCCTGTGAGCGTGGGTTGGAGCCAGCTTCCGTACACCCTGAACCCGGCTCCTAGGAAGTCCTAAATCTTCACCCCCTGGATTGCTTCCCAGCCATCGCTTCTGATGTCAATTAATGAGACCTCTCGGTCAGCCAGGGTAGAGGGCTGACAGTCACCGCTGTCTGCTCCCTCGCCCTCTCCCTCACATCCAGTCACTAGATCCTCTTGATGCATCTCTCAGACTTCCCCGGAGGCTGCCCATCCGCCCATCCCCACCACCACACTCTGGTCTAGTCCACGTGGCCCTCCACACTCTCAGGACCAGTGTCTGCCCCTCTGCTCATGCCTGTCCATCACTCTCTACTCCGAAGAGGGATCTGTCCAGTGAAACTGGGCTATGTCAGCCAGTCCGTGGTTTCAGCCTTTCTGTGGCTTCCCCGTGCTGTTAGGCAAGTCCAAACCCTCAGCCCACTTTCCCTGACACACCCGCATAGACCCTGGTCAGGTGCCATCTGCCTCTCTAGCCTCCTTCCCCGCTTCCCCTGGCTCCTTTCACTCTGGCCACGTGGGACTGTTCTCGTTTCCTCCCACATACTGGACTCTTGCTTGAATCAGGGCTTTCTTATCTGGATGCCCCCATTTATCTGTGTGATCATCTCTCTGCCAGCCCCACCCTCACCGCCCACTCCTCTTCAGCCTTCAGTGATTTTACATGTTCGTTGTCAGTTTCAGCATGACTTTCTCAGGGAGACCCTGAGCTGGGTGGTGTGCCCCTCGGGTACAGCCTGCTCCTGTCTTCTCCACAAGATGGGAACTCCTAGAGGGCCTAGAGCGATGCCCCTGGCGGCTGCCACCTTCCTAGACACCCCATGGTACCTGGAGTACAGTGGGTGCTCCACGTGGGTTCAGTCCGTTTCTTGGACTTCCGTGGGCCCTGACTCTCTATTAACGAGTCAGTGAGACACGGTCAAGCATGTCCTGCTTCCTCTCAGCAGAGTATCGGCTTAGCACTAAAAGGTCTTGGTGAATAATTTCTGCCACTAAATTTAACTTTCTTTTCCCCAAGAGCATTTAAGATGTTTTTCTTTTATCAATAAAGACATGCTATTTTTTTTTTTCTAACCAATTTTTTTCTCCTCTTAGGTTTCGTCAGTTGTGAGCCCTTCCTGGCATACAAACCTGTGAATGGGAGTGTGACATTCCATGCATCAAACTATGTGCCTTCTAAAGAAATCCTTTGGAAAAAGCAAAAGGATAAAGTTGTGGAATGGGAAGAAGCCATCCTATACAAAGAGTTCCCACCTTTTGAAAAAAGGGTCCATTTAGACACTAAGACAGGTGCCCTCACTATCTCCGATTTGACCTCAGAAGATGAGGGCGAGTATGAAATCGAATCCCCAGGCATTAAAGATACTGCCAGGTTCTCACTCTACGTGCTTGGTAAGTATTCTGTAAATTGACCTGTTGAAAATGGCAACGTTCCAACTGTTTTCAGAGATAGATAGAAATTAGTGGTTTATGAGGAATGAAAGAATTCGGTGTCCCGTGATGTCAGGAGCTTTCTCCCCTTGGTGTATGGAGCCAAGTACATCTGGTTCCCTAGTCTTCCACTGGGTGTGAGAGAATGTGACTGAGGTGGGAGAATTCGGACAGAAAGGGATGTGGTGCAGCAGAGGCCAGAATGCTGAGCCGCACCGGTAGGTGGCGCTGTGTGCAGTAGCGTCTGCCTTCCCACACAGGACGCAGGTTTCTTTTTCCTCTGGTACTGTTTTTTTTTAAAAAATGCGTCATGACTTTTCCCAACGACCCAACAGAGCTGGAGGTAGGGTGTGGGGCCCTCCTGGCATCTCATCGGTACTTCCCGGTTATTCTCCTTCCCTCTAAATCCCCTTCATTGACAGTCATCTGCTGGGATCGCAGCCCCATGTTTTGTGGTCGTTTTAGTGCCTGGCTCGTTTTCACTGTCGGTGACACTTCTGCTGCCATCAGGGTCCTTTCTAACATGCTGACATCTCTGTCCTTGATCCTGTCTCCTGAAATGGCCTTGATATAACCCGGCGCATGTCATTACCAATGCATCATCTTCTTGCCAGGGGTCTCACTCTGACCATCATCTCCTCTGTTTGATGTTCACTTCCACTGCACTGATGAGAGAGCTTCACCTCCCAAGGTCTTCCACGCCCGCCTTCCTTGGCCTGAATGCCACCGTCACTCACTGGACCCAACCTGGTGCCGACATGCTTAGCTTCCTCACTCCTCTTTGGATTCGTCTTGCTCCAGGCTCACAGTGCAGCGGCTCTAAGCCTGTGCTCCGCCTATTCCGTGCTCATGTTCTTGTGGTTGGGATCACGCAGCTCTGCAGAGCCCCGCGCCTTTCATTTCTCATCACTTACCTCGACTCAGTCTGGTATTTCCTCAGCCTGTTCTCACACCTCCCCTCCTAGAAGTTCTTTTCTCTTCTCCACCCTTGAGCACTCCCTCTCCACACTTGCTCCCTTGCTGAAGGCTTTGCATCTTGTTTCTTTAAGGAGAGGAAGCAATCAGAAGAGAATTTCCATAAGCTCTTGCCACCTGCTGCCTGCCTACCTTCCCACCTGTACCTGGGCCTGTGTACCCTGTTCCCTCTCCCGGTAGAGCGAGGAGACTTTGTAAGTTCTCACCAAACCTTCCTCTTGTGCCCGGGATCCCACCTCGTCTCACCCTCCTCAGGCGTATCAGTCTAATAATTCTGCCTACTCTCTCCTTTCCATAATTTGCCCCATGAGTTAGGGCTCATTCTCATCAGCATATAGACAAGCTATTATTTATACCATCATTAAAAATCCTCACTCTTGTGGTGGGTGGGAGGGGCAAAAGGAAAAAACAACAGACAAAAAAGCGTAAGTTTCTCTGTTGAAAGGGACATATATGGTAATATCTTTGATCTGATTATCATGTACTACATGCATACTTTGTTTTTATTTTAAAAATTTTTAATGAATCTATTTTTTAGATTTTTGACATAGGGCATATGTGCTTGCCAAAGAGAGACAGAGAGGGGGAAAATGAGAATCCCCTCCCCTGGGGGATGGCCATGCCACAATTCCTTCTCCTCCATGCTCCTCCTGAGATTTTAGGCATGCACGTATATGCACACAGTGCCAATTTCAAGCCACCAGTTTTGGGCCTGGAACTGTTGTTGGCCATGTGAGAGTCCAGTGCCTTTACCACTATGCCACCTGCTGGCCCCAATACCTCATTTTTTCTTGAACACCACATTTCACTCAAATAAATTTTGTTAGTTCTATCAGAGTGATCCTTTTAAAATAGAAGTCAGACCATGGCACTCCTTTGTCTGCATAGAATTTTCTAGAGGCCCATGTCATTCTGAATTGAAGCTAAAATGTTATAGTGGTCTGCAAGGCTGTAATGAGATCTGGCCTCCTAAACTCCATTTAGACATGAAGCTTATCACAAGGATCCCAATGAAAAGAACTAATGGAGGGACCAGCAGTTGATGTAATGGCTGTGTCGCTGGACTCCCATGTAGTTGACCGCGGTTCGAGTCCCGGACCTGGTGGCTTAAACTCACGCTGGGTGTATATGCTTGCATGCCCAATCCCAAGAGGAGAATGGAGAAGGAATTGTGGTGTGACCATCCCCCTGGGTGGTGATTTCTCACTTTCCGTCTTTCTGTCTCTCTGTTTCTCTCTGTCTTTCTTGGTGAGCACACACGCCCTATAGCCAAAACCTCTCCAGAAAAAAAAAAAGAAAAAAAAGAACCGGTAGATCTCTTGGAGCAGTAGAAACTTTGCAATGTGGAAGTTGGAGGTCTGGCAGTTTATAGGCAAGCAAACCTGATTGACTCAGAATTTAGGTAGCAATAGAGTACATTTAGAAGCCTTTTCATAGTGTTTAAATCTGAGTTCAATTAAATAAGTTACTCTTTAAACTTGATAAAATGTTTAAAAATAATTTTAAGATTCTGTAGTAATAAATGTATGTGGCTCTGGTGGTCAGACCACTGGATAGACCTTAGAAGCTTCTGAAGCCTGCAGAAGAGTAAGTGCAGGAAGGGTGGGTTTGGGCGAGAAGGCAGTTAACAGTATTGAACATGGGCCTTCAAGTCCTGGTCTTAGAGTTTGGACTTCACTGTGTGTCAGGAAGGGACTTTTCATCTGGTTCTGGAGCAGGGACGTGTCTTGATGAAATACAGTCGTGAGTCACTTACTGATGGGGATACCTTTTGAGAAACGTATACTGAGGTGATCTTGTCCTTGTACAGCCATCAGAGAGTGAGCTTGCACAAACCTGGATGGTATAGCCTACCACTCACCGAGGCTCTATGGCACAGGCCGTAGGCTGTAACCTGTACCGCATGTTACCGTGGGATACTGTAGGCCACGGAAACACGATGGCAAGAACTTGTGCATCTAAACTTATCTAAAATGTGCAGTAAAACTGTAGTATAAAAGATAGCAAATGGTCCACTTGTATAGGACATTCGTCATGAAAGGAACCTACAGGACTGAAAGTTGCTCCTGGTGAGTCTGAGTGAATGACGAGTGGACGTGAAGGATGTTATTATACGCTACAATAGACTTTATAAACACCGTTCACTTAGATTACACTAAATTTATTTTTTTTTAATTTTATGTATTCATTTATTTATTTTAATTCAACCAGAAAGAGAGAGGGAAAGTGGGAAGGCAACCCACGAAGTCTGGGACTCAAACCGTGGTCAGCCATGTGAGAGTGTCCGGCGCCTTAACCACCATACCACCTGCTGGTCCCGGCTACACTAAATTTATAAAATCAATATTTTTGTTAACTAATAAATTCATCTTAGTTTATTGTAAACTTTATAAACTTTGACGTTTTTAAAACTTTTGACTCTTTTGTAATAACACTTAGCTAAGACATAAAGATGAGGGGCCAACAGGTAGTGTGGGGGTAGACTCCCACAGAGCCAACATGTTTCGAGTCCCAAACACGGTGGCTTGACAGTCTCACCGGGCACTCATGCATGCCCAGGATCCCAAGAGGAGAAAGGACCACAGCATGGCCATTCCATGGAGCGGAGAGGGGATCTCTCACTTTCCCTCTCTGTACAGTGAGTACCCATACCCCCTGGTAAAAACCCAAAATAAAACAAAACCAAACAAACAAAAAATATACATGTATTTAAAAATTTTTTTTTTGATAAAGATATAATAGCTCACTGAGCTCAAGTGCTGGAAGCCACAGGGCTGATCACAGGTTTAGGTCCTCAGGCCAAGTGACCTGAAGAACGCCAGGGGTGCACATGTGGGCCCGAGATTCTGACTAGCTGGAGGGCTGGGGGAAGGGGTCACGGCATGGGAAGACCCTGTCGAGAGTGCATCCCCTTCTCTCTTTTGCATGCATGCACACCTTCTTTCTAACATGAGTAAGAATAAACTTACGTTTTTTTGGTTAAAATCTTAAACGCACAGACACTGGTCTAGGCCTACACAGGGTCTGGATCTTCAGTATCACTATCTTCTACCTTCACATCTTGTCCCATTAAAAGGGCCGGATGAACAAAACAACACGACATTAGATCAAGCACAGGCACAAATGAAGCGATCAACAGATGCAGTCAGCATGAGACGTAAGGCTGCTGTTGGCATAACAGGGCGCACTGTTTTATGGTACCTTTCTTTTCAGAGAGAGAGATTATTTTTTGCTATAGGGTGCATGTGCTCGCCAGAGAGACAGAGAGAGGCAGAGAGACAGAAAGCAGGAAATCCCCCCCCCCCAGGGGAATGACCACACCGCAATCCCTTCTTCATTCTCCTATTGGGACTTGGGGCACGTGTATATACGTGCCTCTCGTGAGTTTTAAGCTGCTGGGTCCCAGTACTCAAACCATGATCCACTACGTGTGAGTCCAGTGACGTAACCATTACGCCATCTGCTGGTCCCATACACTGTACATACTTCTATGTGCTGTATTTTTATTTATTTTTAAAAATTTTGCCAGAGGGCTCATACACTTGCCAGGGAGAAACAAAGGGGCAGAGAGAAAGATAAAGTGAGAAATTACCCCCAGGGGGGATGGCCACACCACTATCCCTTCTCCTCCATTCTCCTCTTGGAATTTTTGGGCATGTGTGCCCACAGGCCCAGCCTATTTTTGTAAGCCACTGGGTCTAGAACCACACTGCACAGTCAGCCATGTTCCAACATCCAGCCACTTTATCCTCCCATCTACAAGCCCTGCACTATATTTTTTATACTGGAAGCAGAGAAGGTCTGTTTAAACCAGTATGGCTGCTAGCACCTGAGGTTATGCATTGAGCTAGGCGGTAGATGTGCAGAAAGGAAAGAATCAAAAAATGCTTCTAAGAACAAGTCAACAAGATGTAGGTTTGTTAAAAGACGTAAAGTGACTTGAGGTTTCACATCTGAATGGTAAAACGATTGCTTGTACTTTTTTTTTTTTTAAGACTGAGGAAGTCTTACTTCCTGAGGTTATGGTAACACTTGTTTAAGTGACTCGATAACCATCCGGGGACACCAGCCCTCATAGGTGGCTTTCGGCAAGTATATTTTGGTGGGGATTTCCTGATGATACCTCCTCAACTCAGGGCACCACTTCCTTTTCTATGGAGACTGAGATCTGACACTCTTCCTTCCCCAAAATCCCCTTAAGATTTCCACCATTAATGTTTATTAATTCTTTCCCATCCTCTTGCAAATCTTCATTACATCAAAGATGATAAGATCATGTAAATACAATGAATTACTCTGTCTTTAAGTGGTCTGGATAGGTGAGCTTTATTAGTGTTAATGGACGATGCACCACTCTCAATACAACGTCATCAGATAAGTGTAAGAAATTTTCGTTCTTACCCAGCAGTGCGCTAAATTTGTTAACTATAAATTGATTGACTTAGGGATGAAATGGGCACATTTTAGTTTAATGCTACTTACGAGACAGGCATCAATGATCCTAGGTATCTGTAGCTGAGGTAAGTCCCATGAGTAGTGAAAGAATACAGAAGTTTCTAGAAGGAACAGCTCTGAGGTGTAGGAACTCTGATCTGGACGCTGCAGAAAGGTTTGCATGCTCTTTCTGGTCGTCAGCACTTCTGCTTTGCTCTCTGGCTATAGCGTGGTCAGACGCCCAGAAGGAGCTCCTGTGTGGTGGAGGGTCCTTACGACATAGAAGACAGTGCCCACACAGCTGCACGTTTCCTGTAGTTTCCACATTCCGTGTGCCCTTGGCCATGACCTTAAAAAGCACACCATTTTACAGATGGAAATGAGACAGATTCAAGAGTGGGTTTCTCCATATGTAGAATAAGATGCCCAGACTAGATGAGTTCTTTCTTCTTTTTTATGAATAATTATTTTATTGTTATTATTTTTTAGAGAGATTTTTGCTATAGGGCACATGCACTTGCCGGAGAGACAGAGACAGACAGAAAGCGAGACGTCATCCCCCAGTGGGGATGGCCATGGCACAATCCCTTCTCCTCCATTCTTCTTTTGGGATTTTGGGTATGCATGCACACGTGCCTGGCATAAGTTTCTTAAGCCGCCAGGTCTGGGACTCAAACAGCAGTCAATTACATGGGAGTCCAGCAACGTAACCATTACGCCATCTGTTGGTCCTGTTATTATTATTTTTTAATTTGCTATAAGGCATGTGCATTCACCAGAGAGCAAGACAAAGAGCGCAAAAGTGAAAAAGCAAGCCGCCAGGTCTAGGACTTGAACCACAGTCAGCCATGTGGGAGTCTAGTGCAACCAACATGCCACTTGCTGGCCCCTACTGGATTATATCTGACAAGTTTTCCAGCTTCTGAAAGAACTGTGGCCCAAACTCACAGAATAAGCCAGCACTAAGCTGAAAGGCCCACCTCCCAGCGAGTAACCCTTACCTCATTACACACCCTGTGGGGAGCTTTGGCTTCCTGGAGCTGAGCACTCAGCCAGGAGCCTTGTGCTCTGTGACAGCTGCCATTTGTTCCCATGGGCGGCTTGCTAATTCATATACTCATTCTCATCATGATCCAACGGGGTGAGTATAGTCGGTCTGCTCATTGTAGAGAGGAGGAAGCCTAGATACAGGAGGATGAGTAACTTGCCGAAGATTTACTTTTTTTAAGTTTATTATTTCTTCTGTGAATGAGAGAGAGACACAGGCAGACAGTGTCCCCGTCAGGGTCTTCTTGCTGCAGTCAATCCCCAGCTCCCCCAGGCCATAGTCATACATGTGCCCAGTGTTCTCAGGAAGTTTCTGGGCATGAACCAGGACCCTTTCCACGTGGGTCAGGCTCACGGGACATCACGATTTACTGCTGCACCACCATCCAGACTCCAAGTGGTGCTTGGACATGGAGCTGGGATCTGATACAGGTTGTCAAGCTCCAAGTCTGTGCTCTTAAACATCATACCATTCCTTTTTGGAGATGAACTGGTTGAATAATTTACTTTTTTTTTTAACAGACGTGTTTGCCTTAAGGCATGTGTGCTCACCACTTGTTGCAGAGGCAGGCATGCGTACATGTAGTACTGAGAACAGCCATTTCTGAACAGTTCTGGGAACAGTGGGGGTTCCCTGGAAATCCCCTGGGAACTGCTGCTGTGGGGGTGGGGCGGGCAAGAGGGACCCGAAGAGGCTAAGGAGCAGGACTCTAGGCTTTCCAATGCTGAGTCAGCTAGAGCAACTGCTAATCCAATATATTGGTCAGATTTAATTTTGAGAAAGATCTCCATGACTTAGAGAATTATGAAAGGAGGGCCAGTGGTGGAATGGTGATTGGAGTGGCTGGATCCACAGAGCTGACTGTGCACTTCCGATCCCAGACCTGGCAGCTTGAAAAATATACCAGGAGTATGTGTGTGCCTTCCCCAAATCCAGAAAGTAGAAATGGAGGAGAAGGGATTGTGGCACGGCCATTCCCCACGAGCGGTGCTTTCTCACTTTTCTTCACTCTGTCTCTTTATCTCTCTCACTCTCTTTCTCTCTCTCTCTTTTTCTATCTCTCTTTATCTCTGCTGAGTACAGGCACCCTGTAGCAAATTTAAATATGTGTGTGTGTGTGTGTGCGTGCTTTTAATTAAAGAAAATTTGAAGGCAGCGTGTAAGAGTTATAAGAGCTAGATTAAACCCCCAAACTGAGAAAGCCCTAAGTAGGAAAGGAAGGCAGTGTGTGGGTTTGGTCTCTAACAAGGCAGGCTGGCTACTTTATCTAAATGTGCCAGAAGGAATTCAGGAGATGGGTGGAGATGAAAATTTTTTTTGAGGGATTTTTGCTATAGACAGAGACAGAGAGATAGAAAGCAAGAAATCACCCCCAGGCGGGATGGCCATGCTACATTCCCTTCTCCTCTATTCTCTTCTTGGGATCTTGGGCACACATGCGCACGCACGCAGCATGAGTTTAAGCCACCTGGTCCAGGACTCCAACCGCAGTCAACTACATGGGAGTCCAGTGACATAGCCATTACACCAACTGCTGGTTCCTTCTTATGTTTTAGATTATTAGCTGGAGTATAAACATTTATTTATTTTACATAATATCATTTTAGATGACAGCATAGTATTTCATTATCTTGGTCAAATTTTTTTGGGGGGGGAAAGGTTTTTTGCTATAGGGCATGCACGCTTGCCAGAAAGACAGAGAGAGACAGAGAGACAGAAAATGAGAAATCACCCCAAGGGGGATGGACACGCCGCAATCCCTTCTCCTCCATTCTCCTCTCAGGATCTTGGGCACGCACGCACACATACTCAGCATGAGTTTAAGCCACCTGGTTCGGGAATTGAACCATGGTCGACTACGTGGGAGTCCTGCGATGTAACCATTATGCCATCTGCTGGTCCTGGTCAGTTTTTTTTAATTTTTAATTTTTTAGAGAGAGATTTTTGCTATAGGGTGTGTGCACTGACCAGAAAGAGACAGAAAGTGAGAAATCATTTCCTGGGGTGGGGGGATGGCCATGCCACAATATCTTCTCCTCTATTTTTTTCTCAGGATTTGGGGCACGCACGCACACACACACACACACAAACACACACACACACACCTGGCATGAGTTTGGAGCTGACAGGTCTGGGACTCGAACTGTGGTCAGCCATGTAAGAGTCCAGTGACATACCCATTATGTCATCTGCTGGTACCATCTTGGTGAATCTTAATGTACTTTAATGCCTTTTATTGTAGATATTTATAATGTATCATTTTTTTTTTCTTGCCAGAAGATGTATGTGCTATAGGAGAGAGGCAGAGAGAGAGAGTGAGAAAGTACCCCTCATGGAGAACAGCCATGCCGCAATCCCTTCTCCTCCATCTTTCCCTTCTTTTGGGATTTGGGGCGCACATGCCCACATGGTCGGACTTGAACCCCACATTTAGCCACGTGAAATCCAACTGCTTTAACCACCATGCCATGAGCTAGCCCTATCAAAATTTTATTATCCATGTGCTGCCATGATCATTGTTGTAGATTATGTACATTTTGCATATTTTCTCAAGTCTTTTGTGATTAGTTGCTGGAGGAAAGTCAAGATGCAGAAAGGCATGTGGATTAACAAGTACGTGACTAATAGGACCACCTGGCACTGAGGTTTTAGAGGACAGCAATGGCGTAATGCGGCATGTGAGGATCTGAACCTGTCTTTGCAGGTCCAGGCTACTTAGCCAGCAGGAGGGGCTTTGAGGGAAGGGAGGGGAGCCAACCTTTAGACCCACGTGTGTGGGCCTCCCCCCAGCCACTCTAACCCATGGGCTGGGGTGCCTATTGCAAAACCTTTGAGTCAGCTGTGTTTCAGAATTAATTTTTGTTTGTTTACATTTTAGAAAGGTGATACAAAGTATTTCCTTGCTACTATATATATTTTTAATTTGCTAATTTATTATTATTATTTTTATTTGCTATAGGGCACATGTGTTCAGCAGAGAGACAAGAAAGAGCAAAAGCAAGCTGCTAGGTCTAGGGGTTGAACCGTGGTTGGCTATCTGGGAGTCCTGCCCCTCAACCACCATGCTACCCTCTGGCCCATTCTCTCTGCATATTAAGCGTCCCACTTAGTTATGGAGAGCACTATATGGTCAAGCCCAGTAATATTTTTGGAGTGAAACATGATAATGAATATTTGAAGTGAGAAAAATAAGATTATAAATCCTTATGTCAATTCAGATCAGGATTTGCAGCTAAATGACTTTGTCATCAACTTGTGAAAAATCATTTGGCTTGGGACCAGCAGTTGGTGTAATGGCTATGTCGCTGGACTTCCATGTAGTCAACCGTGGTTTGAGTCCCAGACCAAGTGGCTTAAACTCACACCTGGCACGTGTGCATGCGTGCTCAAGATCCTGAGAGGAGAATGGAGGAGAAGGGATTGTGGCATGGCCATCCTCCCTGGGGGGTAATTTTTTGCTTGATATCTTTCTGTCTCTGTCTTTCTGGCGAGTGCACATGCCCTATAGCAAAAACCTCTCCCTCCCCCCCAAAAATCATTTGGCTTTGGGACCAGCAGATGGCATAATGATTATGTCACTGGACTTCCATATAGTTGACCGTGGTTCGAATCCCAGACCTGGTGGCTTAAAATTCACACTGGGTGCACGTGCACCCAAAATCCCAAGAGGAGAAGAATTGCACCCCAGGGGGTGATTTCTCGCTTTCTGTCTCTCTGGCGAGCTCATGTGCCCTATAACAAAAATCTCTCTCTTAAAAAATACAAATCCTTTGGCTTTCAGAGCTTTTTTGGTTTTAAAGTTGCAGCCTGAATTTGTTCTGTTCAATTTGAACAAGTCCAATAGACCTGACCAGTCAAAAAGTGTTGATGCTCAAATTGATGCTCTCCTTTTGATGCTTGAAGTGGTCTCTCATCTTTTCAAGTTCAGGCAGATGTTGGGCGTTCTTCTGAAGTTTACAGATCACGAATCTAAATAATACTCTTTTCTGTACTAAATATTACACTTTTTTTTTTTTTCCAGAGCCGCCTTCATCTCCAACACTAAATTGTACTACAACTGGTGAAAACATTACAGTGCAGTGTGAAGTACCGGGACATAACATTAGCCATCCAGAACTTATAAAGTACTCATGGAATTGCTCTGCAGAGCAATGTAAAAGTAACTCAGCAACCCACATGCATTTTAACATGGAAAATGCTCCTTTAGAGACTATACAGTGCAGTGTTACAAATTCGTTATTTAGCAAGACGTCGTCGATCGATTTGGCAACCTGTGTCCCGAGCAGTGGTAAGTAAATAATTAAATGTGTTTTGGCAAAAATATTGTTTCCAAGTGGGGTCCACAACCAGCGCTGGTTGATGGCTTTTAGACACAGATGCTGTGGCTGACAGAAAGCACACAAACTGGAAATAGAACACGAGTTAGTTTTCACAGAAACCCCATTACAGCTACAATGCTAGCATGCTCTAGCGCTGTCTGCACTGAGCATCATTCTAATACTCGTATTAATTAATTCAGTTCTCACACAACCCTAAGAATTGGGTACTAGTATTTCATGATAAATCCAGACACAAGGGGTTTGCCCAAGGTCGTCTGCTGGTAAGTGACGGAACCTGGTTTTGAATTGAGGCTGTCTGGCTCCAGAGCCCAGAGTCTTAACTATTCACAATGCTGCTTTATAATATTCTGAATAATTACTACATCCTTAAAGGTTATAGGAACACATTTGATACGTTTCTGTAGGCTAACACTAAGTAAATGGTATGACAATCTGCCTTGGCTATGACTTTTTTATATTAAATATTATTTACCTTTTCCATTTTTACTATCTGGTTTTATGCACTATATCCCAGTTCACAAACAAAAGGATTAGAGACTTGAACATGATTTGCGAAAATATAAAAGAAGAGATGAAAATAGTTAATCTATAGGGAACAAGATTCTAGAGCAGGAAAAGAATATGAGTCTCTTTGGGCTAGAACAGCGTAAGTCTGAAAGAAATTTTTCTGAATAAGCAGCCGAAAGAAAATTCAGTAAATATAATGGATGTAAAAAATATGGGTTTTAACTGTTGAGACATTCTTTCTAAGTCTCCCATTTGTTGTCTTTTTTAAACTTCCAATAATGACATAAAGCCATTAAAAAGTATATGATTTCCAGACAAAGCAAAGTGACTTCTTAGGAAAACAAATACATTTTTCCAGAAAAGGTACAGAAAAGAGTTTCCTTTTGTAACTGATGGATTTGGTCCCCGAGGACAGAGAAAAGACCACATCCACAGAGGTGTCACTTGAAGTGGCACCATTTGCACGAGCCAAGCAATTGCAAGAACTTTTCAGCACCAGCTGCAAAGCTGCAAAGCTGTAATAGTTGTTATGCTGGTATAAATGTTTCTCTGTTAATTTCACCTTTGACATGACACCTCAGTCATACAGTGTGGAGATGCAGTTTGTTGTGCTAACAGGTAGTTGCTTTAGAATGGGAATGCCAGGGGCCAGCAGGTGGCATAAGGGTTAATGTTGGACTCCCATATGGCCCACCATGATTTGAGTCCCAGACCTGGTGGCTTGAAATTCACGTTGGGTGTGTGTGCTTGCTTGCCCAAAATCCTAAGAGGAGAATGGAAGAGAAGGGATTGTGGCATGGCCATCCCCCTCTAGGGGGTGATTTCTCGCTTTCTGTCTCTCTGGCAGGCACTCGCATCCTATAGCAAAAATCTCTCTCAGAAAAAAAAAAAAAAAAAAAAGAAAAAAAAAAAAATGGGAATGACAAAAAAAAAAAAAAAAAAAAAAGATGAAAAGAGAAAGAATGGGAATGACAAAAGTAAATCCAGTGTGCTTTTGGTCTTGGTATGTGTGCAGTGTACCATAACTAACAAACAGGAAGATGACCATGTGCAAAAAGAGCAAGCAAGTTGAATTCTTGGACTTTAAGTGTTCCAAGAAGCCAAATACTTGAAGGGAATAATTTCTAAAAAAGATTCGCTTATAGAATTACATGGAATGTTTTAAGAGACTTTTGAAGGTTTTGCCCTTCCATAGTTTTCACTTTACATTCATTTATTCAAAAATCTTACCAGAGAATGAGTGTGCTTGCCAGAGAGATAGAGAGACAGGCACAGATGGAGAGGAGAAAGCAACTGTCAATGGGGTAGAGTCATGCCATAATCCCTTCTCTAGTTCTCCATCCTGTTGGGATTTCTGGACACTCACATGTACCTGGCTGTTTTTGAAGCCAAGTGGGATCAGTCAGCCACAGAGCCAGCCCTTCATTTACCATTAAAAGTTAATAACCAGGGGCCAGCAGGTGGTATGGTGGTTAAGGCACTGGCCTTCCACATAACTGACCACGGTTTGAGTCCTGGATCCGATGACTTGTTTTCTCACTTTCCCTCTTTTTCTCTCTCTGGCTCTTTCTGGTCAAATTAAAAAATAATACATACATACATACATACATAAAAATAATCCTTAACAAAAAGTAAATAACCAAGCAAGATGCCCTTCCCTGTAGATATTCTGGTAAAAGATTATTATGATAATGTTGTTCATATTGATATGAAACAAATTCAAAACTAAACCCTTTTTGTTATTTAATAATGGTGACTTATCTTTACGTTTTCCCCCAGAGTGATATGACAATGTAGATTTTTTAAAGTTTGAGAAACTTTGCTAAATAGTTCTTAGGTCTTTTAAATCCTGGAGCAGAGTCAATGTGTGAGACGTATACCTGAGACCTGCTCCTAGTCTCTGTTAACCAGATGTTGGAGGACCTTCCAGGAAGTGAATGAATGCTCTTAATGGCTCTTTTCAACCATGAAAGTCTAGAATCTAGTTTTCCCGTGATAGTTTTTGAATGGAATGCATGCTTCCTAGAAGGCAAATCCATGAAGGTAGAATAGTTACACATTGGATCTTATTTTTTATTTTCTTTCTTTTTTTAAAAAAAAATGTGCCTGAGGGTAGAGAGAGATAGAGAGAGGGAGGGGAGGAGGGAAAGTGAGAAAGCACTCCCTATGGGGGATGGTCACACTGCAATCTCTTTCTCTCCATTTCTTTCTCCTTTGCGGATTTTGGGCACACGCACATAAGCACACAGCATGTTTCTCAACCCACAGGCTCCAGGGCTCGAACCACGCAGTTGGCCACTGGACTCCAGTCACTTTAACCCCCACACCATGGACTGGCTCCTGGATCTTACTTTTTCAAGTTTTTATAGCTTGTCCAGACTTTCTAGTGCTTATCGACGAAGCATACTGACTCACATTGACTCCCTGCTGTCCTTCAGAACCTTCCAAACACTGCCTCAGTGCTTCTCACCACTGCTGTTTCAGACTGACCTTGTTATTTCCTTTCTTTTTTTTTTTTTTGAGAGGTTTTCGCTATAGGGCACATGTGCTCGCCAGACAGACAGAGACAGAGAGACAGAAAGCGAGAAATCACCCCCCCCAGGGAGATGGTCACGCCACAATCCCTTCTCCTCCATTCTCCTCTCGGGATCTTGGGCACGCACGCACACGTGCTCGGCGTGAGTTTTAAGCCACCGGGTCCGGGACGTGAACCGTGGTCGACTGCATGGGAGTCCAGCGACATAGCCATTACGCTAACTGCTGGTTCCCTTGTTATTTACTTTTTAAGAATAAAGGGGCCGGCGATGGCATGGTGGTTAAGGTGGCTAGACTTCCAAGTGGCTGACCACGGTTAGAGTCCAGGACCTGGCAGCTTGCTTTCACACTTTCCTTCTTTCTCACTGTCTCTTTCTGTTCCTTAAATAAAAAATAATTCTTAAAAAAAATGAATAGATAAGGGGACCAGCAGGTGGTGTACTGGTTACAGTGCTGGACTCCCACATGGCCAAGTTTCCTGTTCAAGTCCCAGACCCCCGTGGCTTGAAACTCACACTAGGCATGTGTACATGTGTGCCCAAAACCCTGAGAGGGGAATGGAGGAGAAGGGATTGCAGTATGGCTCTGCCCCAGGGGGAGTGATTTCTCACTTTCTTTCTCTCCATCTCTTGAGAGTGCATGTGCCCTATAACAAAAGGAAAAAAAATAAATAAAAGAATGAATACATAGATTCAGCCAGATGGGTGACTTCCCCTCAGCCACTTAAGTAATGGAGGAAGAATTAAAATTTAGATCTCCAAAATATAAAGTTTTTTCCATGATACTATCCTGACTTTCTATATGTCTCAAATCAAATTAAGAGGGTCCAGTAGATGGCTTAATGGTTAAGTCATTGGACTTCCACTTAGTCAACCACGGTTCAAGTTCTGGATCAGGCAGCTTAAAACTCAAGCCAGATGCCTGTGCATGCATGCCCAGAATCCCAAGAGGAGAATGGAGGAGAAGGGATTGCGGCGTGACCATCCCCTCTGGGGGGTGATTTCTCACTTTCTGTCTCTCTGTTTCTCTCTGTCTCTCCGGCGAGTGCATGTGCCCTATAGCAAAAATCTCTCTTAAAAACAAAAAAACGAACAAACAAAAAAACCCTGACAAACTGAAGAGGAATTTTAGAGATAATTAAGACAGAGTTCTTATCCACCTCAGATCATATCAGAGAAAATAAACTAATATTTACTGACAGCCTGTGCCTTGCCAGACTTTCCTAAATGCTTTACATTAATGCATCACATTTAATCCACACAACAAACCAGTAGGGTGGGTATTATAAAGAACGGATTAGAAGCACAGAGAGATTAAGTAACTTGCTCAAGTGCACACAATAATTAAGAGGCAAAGCCAGGATTTGACAATGGGTCTATCTGGACTCAAAGCACTGAGTCTTCCCTGCTGTATCAGTGAAGTAAAAATAGGGGAAGAGGGGCGGCAGGTGGCGTGGTGGTTGGGGTGCTGGACTCCCACATGACTGACTACAGTTTGAGTCCCAGACCTGACAGCTTGCTCTCTTTCTTTCTCTTTCTGTTTCTCTGTCTCTCTGGTCAAAATCGAAAAATAATGATAATAAATAAATAGTTCTTTAAAAAAAAATAGGGGGAAGACTCAGAGATGGAGAATCATGGTCCAAATTTAGAATTTACTTCAATTGATAAATATCTGAAAGTCACGGGTCAAGGCATTGGGAGCTGGTAGGAAAGCCAGTGAGCAATTATTTCTTATATTAGTGTCTTACTCTGTAATTTGCTCCTCTTTATCTACCGTGGGAATGTTCAGAAAGACAGCATAGCTTCCTCAAGGTCAGAAGATTGGCTTATGGCAGCATCTAGGTATGCATGGGCTTAGATCAGAAAATGAGGTCAAAGGCAAGAAAAAACAGGAATTGAGGAGAACATGGGATTTGCAAAAGAAGGCCTGAGTTCGAGACCTGATTTTATTGCTTATTGGCAATGTGAAGGCGGGTGATGACGGGCTACAAAACCACTTAACCTCAGCGCCCTCATTCAAACAATAGGAATAATAATAACTGCTTTATAAGGGCTGGAGAAATGAGATGAAAGAAAGGATGGGAAAGGGTGTTGATAGAGAGTCATAAAATAGTCAGTTATTTATGACATGGAAGCAAAGGAGTTTCAAGAGAAGATGCTTGGTTTAATTGGTTGCATTAAACCACGTGCAACCAGTGGCTCAAGGAGAATAGCATAAAGAGGCCATGAATTTGGCTTTTAGTTGGTCATTCTCGGTGGGCGAAGGTAGAATAGATAGGGTAGTCAAATAAGCCTTGTATAATTTTGATTGTGAACTAAGAAAAGGAGGGGCTGGCAGGTGGCATGGTAGTTAAAGGCCCTGGATTCTCACATGGCTGAGTCCCAGACCTGGTGGCACGCTTTCTCACTTTCCCTTTCTCTCTCTCTGTCTCTCTCTGGTCAAATTAAAAACTAATAATAACAAATGGAATTAAATAAATCTTAAAAAAATTAAAATCTGAAGACCTTTGAGAATCAAATGAAGGTTTTTCCAGGCAAAGAAACTCAAAGGGCTTTGCTTTTCTGTTTTAGGTAATTGCTAGAAAGAAATGTTTGATAAAATACATTCTACACGGAGGCCAGCAGGTAATGGCCATGTTGTTGGACTCCCATATAGTTGACCATAGTTCGAGTCCCGGACCCAGTGGCTTAAAACTCACACCAGGCACATGTGTGTGTATGCCCAGAATCCAAAGAGGAGAATGGAGGATAAGGGATTGTGCCGTGGCCATCCCCCCAGCCCCCGGGGTGGGGGAGTGATTTTTCGCTTTCTGTCTCTCTGTCTCTCTCTTTCTGGTGAGCACATGTGCCTTGTAGCAAAGACATTTCAAAAAAAAAATAAAATAAAACAAATTACTCTATACTCTATGGGGAGCTCAGGGCAAGTGCACATTTTTAAAAAAAAATTATTATTATTATTTTAAACTTGTTGTAGTCATCAAAGACAGAGAGAGAAGAAAGTGAGAAAGCAAGCCACCAGATCCAGGATTTGAACCACAGTTGGCCATATGGGCATCCAGAGCCCCAACCACCATATCACCTTCTGGCCCCAACTGCACATTTTTTGAAGGAATAGGCAAGAGGATGTTCTCTAGAGAATCGGTTTCTGTCATCCATATTTATGGACCAAGAACATAAAGAAGTATTGTTCAGCTCCGACCTGAAGTTGTACAGACCGAGTATGGTTTCAAGGTCAACCAGATGGTATTTCTGCCATAACTGGGGTGGATGGATATTTTGTTACTTCTAGGAAGTGAGTCACTAAGGGGTCTGATACTTAAGTCTCAACAAATAGTTTTTGATGGTTCTCATAAAATAAGTGGGGGAAACAGAAAAAATCATCGTAAAAACACAAAAATACAGAGAAGTAGGAAAAAGGAGAAGAAAAAAAAAAGAACTAATATCATATAGACAAGGACAAAGAATGTTAAAAAAATTTTTTGAACAGATTTTGAACCAGACAAGATACAGCAGACAGACACAGTGGTGGGAGAATTTTTGGACTAATTCAAGTCGGTCTCTTTTGACTTTTTTGACTTTCCACTGGGAGGAGAGTGGTGGTTAAGAATGTTGGCTCAACTTGTAAAAGTCAAGGAAGGAAATATCAATGATACTGTAGAAAATTTAAAAGAGCTGCTGTAGATATAAAGACATAGTGCTTTAAGGAACCAGAACCTGCATGAGTGATCAGGGTTCGAATCCTAACGCCAGCCAGTGAAGTAGATGCTGGGTGTGAATGTGTGTGCATGCCTATAAGCTGATGGGATGGAGAAATGGAGGAAAAAAAATTGTGGGATGATCCCTCTCTTTCTCTCTCTCTCACACACATACACACACACACACATACACACAGACACACACACACACACACACACAGATTGAAGTACACGCTGGGTGTGCATGTGTATGTGTGTGTGTGTGTCCTCTGCAATTAGAAATAATTTCTAAAATAACAGACTTCAAAGCAAAGAAAATTATCAGGGACAATGAAGGGCATTAGATAATGATAAAGGGGCCAATTATGCAAGAAGACATAATGATCCTTAATGTGCATGTACCTAATAACAGAACATCAAACTACATGAGGCCAAAGCTGATAGAATTGCAAGGAGAAAGAGATGAACCCACTATTATAATTGCAGACTTTATTATCCCCCTGTCAGAAATGGACAGATCCAGCAGGCAGAGATCAGTAAGGACATAGCTAAACTCAACGTCTCCACTCATCAACTGGTTACACTTGACATCTATAGATGACTTTATCCAACTACAGCAGATTACACATCCTTCTCAAGCTCATGTGAACAATCACCAAGATGGACCATATTCTGAGCCATAAAACACACCTAACGGACCAGCAGATGGAGTAAATGTTTTGTTGTTGGAATCCCACATAGTTGACTGTGGTTCGAGTCCTGGACCTGGCAACTTTAAACTCATGCCAGGCACGTGTGCTCATGTGCCCAAAATCCTGAGAGGAGATTGAAGGAGATAGAATTGCAGTATGTCTATCCCCTCTGGGGGTGATTTCTTGCTTTCTGTCTCTCTAGTGAGCACACACACCTTATAACAAAAATCTCTGTCTGGAAAAGAAAAAAACAAAAAACATACATCTAAACAAATGAGAAAGAATAGAAATCATGCAATCCTTGCTTATACCTTGCTGGAATTAAACTAGAAATCAGTAATAGAAAGATAAGTGAAAAACTCAAAATATGTGAAGATTAAGCAGCATTTTTTTTTAACGTCAGAGGGTGTTGTATGCCAGAAAGAGAGAGACAGACAGACAGACAGCGAGAGAGAGGAAGCATCTCCCACTTGGATCTGGTCACGCTGCAGTTCTTTTTTCCCCTCTTTCTCCTTCCAGTCAGGATCCTGGGTATGCATGCACAGGCAACTAGCTTGTTGCCAGGCTTGGGATTCTAACTGCTTGGCCTTGTGGATCTGCTCCCTCTGCGTAGCACGTAACCACTATGCTGTCGGGCCAGCCCAACATACTTTTAAATAACAAATGGATAAAAGAAGAAATCTGAAGAGTTCTGGCTTACTGGTTATTGAAGTCAGGACCCACAGGGGAAACTGTGGTTCAAATCCCATCCCCAGAGGCTTGAAAAACATGCCAGGCATATGTGTGCTCAAACACGCATGCCCCAAATCCTGACAGGATGGAGAAATGGAGAACGGATTGTGGCATGACCACAACTATTGGAAGGTGCTTTCTCTCTCTCTTTCCAGAGAGGGCAGGTGCCTTCTGGCAGTGAAAGGAAAAAGAAATCTCAGGAAGAACTTGAAAATATTTTAAATGAAATGAAAATGCAATTTATCAAACGTTGTGGGATGCAGCTAAAGGTGTGTCTAAAGGGAAATATATAGCATTGGATGCATTAAGAAGAAAATGGAGGTCTAAAATGGATAGTCTAAGTTCCCACCTTCGAAAATTAGAAAAAGAAGAGCAAATTAAATACTAAATACTTAGAAGGAGAAAAATAAAACATAGAGCAGAAATCAATGAAATCGAAAGCAGGAAATAGGAAAAATTAATAAAACCAGAAGGTTGTTCTTTGAAGAGGTCAATGAAATCTGTAAGCTTCTAACTAGGTTAATAATAAAAATAAGAAAGGACACAAATTACTAAATCAGAAATGAAAGAGAAAGCTTAATACAGATTCCTTGGACATTAAAAGAAATATCAAGGCCTACTAAGAAAACCGCATGTCCATAAACTTGATAGCTTAGAAGAGATAAACCAATTCCTTGAAAGACACAGATTGCCAAAGCCCACACAAGAAATAGGTCATCAGAAATGGCCTATGTCTATGAAATAAATTGGGGCCAGATGGTGGGCCACACAGAGAGGTCCTGGATTCACATCCCAGGGCCTCCCTGTACACACCGAGCAGCATGTATGCGTGCTCATGATCTGGGCTGGCTGAGGCTGGGGGTACCTCACACCAGGAGGACCGTGTTGGGGTGCCCGTCTCTCTGTTTCTCATAGAAGAAATAAATAAACTGTAAAAATATTGACTTAGTAATTAATAACCATCCAAAGCAGAAGGTACCAGGCCCAGATAGGTTCTCCAGTAATTTCTACCAGGCATTTAAGGAAGACGTTACACCACTTCTCTGCAATGTCTTTCAAGGGATAGAAGCAAAGTAAATACTTCCTTACTCATTCTGTGATGCCAGCGTTATGCTAATATTAAAACCAAACACAGTACAAGGAAATTAGACCAATATCTCTCAGGAACGCAGATGTTTCAAGTTGGAAAATTGTGAATAAAGATGCTAAAAGCACCATGTGCAGGTTTTTATGTGAACATAGTTTTCCAGCCTCTTTGGTTAAATACTAAAGAGCAAGCAAGATAGCTGGGCCGTATGGTTGTCTGAGATGCTATTAGACTTCAGATGGAGACATCACGCAGAGCATTTAGATTCACCAGTCTCAGTGTTGTGAATCGGACTGGAGGTGTCAACTGGGCACAGTGGGGAATATTAGGTACTTAATGCTAAGGGACTGGGACTAGCAGGTGGCATAGAGGTTAAGGCAACTGAATCCCACATGGCTTACTGTGTGGCTTAAGTCCCGAACCAGGCAGTTTGAAAATCACTGTGGGCATCTGTGTGTGTGTGCCCAAAATCCTGAGAGGAGAATGGAGAAGAAAGGATTGTACCATGGCCTTCGTCCCTGGGGAGTGATTTCTCACTTTCCATCTCAGTGTCTCTTTCTGGCAAGTGCACACACCCTGTGGCAAAAACATTTTTGTTATTTATTTATTTTAAAAAGGAAGAGGAACCAGCAAAAGCTACTGAAAGGGGTCTCTAGGGAGATGGGAAGACAACTCTTAAGAATGTGGTATCTCAGAAATCGAGTGAAGAGGGAACAATCAGCTGTCAGTGCCTTGCACAGGTTAAGAAAGAACAGGGGGACCAGCAGTTAGCGTAATGGCTATGTCGCTGGACTCCCATGTAGTCGACTGCGGTTCGCGTCCTGACCCGGTGGCTTAAAACTCACGCCGGGTGCATGTGCGTGCGTGCCCAAGATCGCGAGAGGAGAATGGAGGAGAAGGGATTGCAGCGTGACCATCCCCCCAGGGGGTGATTTCTCGCTTTCTGTCTCTGTCTGTCTAGTAAGCCCACGCGCCCTATAGCAAAAACCTCTCCAAAAAAAGAAAGAAAAAAAAAAAAAAGGAAGAACAGGGATTTAAGAACTTGTATTAGTGCTTTGTTCTAGCCCTGTCAGCTGTCTCGATGACAGCATGTGGCATTGTCCCATGGGAGAGGTTTTTGGAAGGGATTAAATCATCTAGAATTAGATTCGGCTGCATAATTTTGAAGAAAAGAATGTAGCAGTGTTTAAAAACGTAGATTACTTCTTTCACATTAAACACTGAGCTAGGCTGCCCTGGTTGTACTGCGTCTTCGTGATGTTGTCAGAGGCACAGGGGTAGTCCAGCTCCTGGTCCCTTCCCCAGGCCGCGGCAGCTGGAGTGTGGCCAGCCTGTCACCTTTCCAGCAGTGCAGAAACGGGAGGACGTGCCTTATTCCTTTCAGGGAGACTTTTGAGAAATGGCCTTCTTTATATCCCGCTTCCCAAAACTTGATCACTCATCACGCCTAGCTGTAAGGAAAACTGAGAAACTAATCTCTCAGTTGGGTGGCAGTGCATTCTACTGAATCAGAATTCTGTTGCAAAAGAAAGGAATATGGGTATTTAGGGGTTACTAGCAGTTTCTGGCCAGGGTCTTCTCCAATGAGACCACTAGGCTTATTTGTTCCAACCCACCTGTGTTCCTAGCCAGAGGAAAGGGTGTGTGTTTGCGTTCTTGCTCTCATGACTCATTAATTCCCCCCATATCCATGTCCTGCTTGCTATTAGTGACCTCTCCCCCCACTGGTAGTGTGCTGTGAACACTGCCATGTCCTAATTGTTGTGCTTTCAAGTTTCAGTAGCTGGATAGAGCCCACCTCATGAACACACCGTAGTTTTCTGTTGACACTTAGGTCATTTCAGACTTTTGGTATCGTAAGCAAGGCTGCAGTAAACGTCTTCGTGCCTTTGGGAGAGAAGGAGAGGGGCACATGGTTAATAGTCTCCCCCAGGATGGCATCTTATAAATAGAGCTAGTTGGTGTCTCAGTAGTACAACAGGACAGTCTGCAAGGCTGACCCAGATGAGGAGGTTCTAGGTTCTCACCCAGTGCTCCTTAAGTATGCCAGGAGTGTGTGCCCATGATCCAGGGCTACCTGAAGCTGGGGGTGGGTCGAGGTGTTGAGACCCTGTTGGGGGTGCTGTCTATCTTCTTTATGGAAGAATAAATAAACAAACAAACAAAGAAATGGAATTGCAGAGTCAAAGGATTTTTGTTTTTGTTTTTGTTTCTGTTTTGTTCCTTTTGGAGAGATTTTCGCTATAGGGCACGTGCGCTCGCCAGACAGACAGAGAGAGACATAGAGACAGAAAGCGAGAAATCACCCCCCAGGGGGGATGGTCACACCACAATCCCTTCTCCTCCATTCTCCTCTCGGGATTTTGGGCATGCACACACACGCGCCCGGCGTGAGTTTTAAGCCACCGGGTCCGGGACGCGAACCGCGGTCGACTACGTGGGAGTCCAGCGACATAGCCATTACGCCAACTGCTGGTTCCCAGAGTCAAAGGATGTTAATAGACATACCAAGAGTATCTGCTCAATAGATTGACAGTTGCTACCACACTGTTCTTAAGTATATATACTATTCTTTTTTTTTTTGGAGAGATTTTCACTGTAGGGCGCGTGCGCTCGCCAGACAGACAGAGAGAGACATAGAGACAGAAAGCGAGAAATCACCCCCCAGGGGGGATGGTCACGCCGCAATCCCTTCTCCTCCATTCTCCTCTCGGGATCTTGGGCACGCACGCACACGCGCCCGGCATGAGTTTTAAGCCACCGGGTCTGGGACACGAACCGCGGTCGACTATGTGGGAGTCCAGTGACATAGCCATTACGCTAACTGCTGGTTCCCTCAGTATATATACTATTCTTAAGTGTATTAATTTAATTAATGCATCCAACTACCCTCTCATAATTACTGTATGAAGAAACTGAGGCACTGATTGGTTAAGGCACTTGTGCCACACTGCAGTGATTCGGCAAGACTATAGACACGTCACCCAGCACACTGCCTGGCTGCTTTATGAGGAATATTTTTAAGAGTTGTCATGTACAACTGCCAGTTTGCCTGACCGAACACATGATGCTAAGTTCACTTCCACTCGCTAGTACAGCCAGAAACAAACCTTCCAGTGGCATATTTGCTTCTTTTAATAAATTAACATGGGGCCTGATACATATCAATCTTGTGCATCTAAGTTCATTTAGAAATACAGCCTTAGGGCCAGCACGTGGATCCCATATGGCCAACTCCACGATTTGAGTCCTAGATACGGGATCTTGAAAAACATGCCAAGTGCGTGTGCGTGCGTATCCAAAATCCTTAGAGGAGAATGGAGAAAGGATTGTGCGGCGTGGCCGTCCTATGGCCATGGGGAATGATTTCTCACTTTTCCTCCTTTTCTGTCTCTCTTCCTCCAGTGAGCACACACATCGTATGGCAGAAATCTACCAAAAAGAAAAAGAAAGAAAGAAATGCAACCTTGTACATCCAAGTTCAGTTGATTCTTCTCCTTTTTTTTGAGAGAGATTTTTGTTAGAGGGTACACATTCTCACTGGAGAGACAGAGACAGAAAGTGAGAAATCACTCCCCCTTGGGGGCATGGCCACACTGCAATCTCTTCTTCATTCTTCTCTTAGGATTTTAGGCATGCATACACATGTACCCAGTGTGATTTTTCAAGCCACCCAGTCTGGGACTCGAACCACGATTGACTTCATGGGAGTCTAGTGACATAACCATTATGCCATTTGCTGGTCCCAGATTCAGTTGATTTTTTTTTTTTTTTTTTTGAGAGAGAGGTTTTTGCTATAGAGCGTGTGCGCTCGCCAGAAAG
Organism: Tupaia belangeri chinensis; assembly: GCF_000334495.1. Classification (NCBI taxonomy): domain Eukaryota; kingdom Metazoa; phylum Chordata; class Mammalia; order Scandentia; family Tupaiidae; genus Tupaia; species Tupaia belangeri. Next base: position 1,271,528 of record NW_006198412.1, on the reverse strand, counting down.
ACAGAGAGAGACAGAGAGACAGAAAGCGAGAAATCACCCCCCAGGGGGAATGGTCACGCCACAATCCCTTCTCCTCCATTCTCCTCTCAGGATCTTGGGCATGCACGCACACGGGCCCGGTGTGAGTTTAAGCCACCAGTTCTAGGACTTGAACTGCTGTCGACTACATGGGAGTCCAGTGACATAGCCATTACGCTAATTGCTGGTCCCTGATTCAGTTGATTTCTTAATATTCACAGTCGTTATGGTTAGTAAGTCCTATGAACTCTGAATTAGCAAGTACTGAACATTATTCATGCTCCCAGGGAAATATAGGTTAAGTTCCTGTGAGCCTTTGGTCAAAACATTTTAATTAACTGATCAATCCATAGCGTGTTTGTATGTGTTTCTGCTTAGAGATACCTTGATACATATTGTTATTCATTAACATTGAGCTCACGGCTAACAGCACTCCGTTCAGGCCTAAAGGAAACTTCTCTAACACATGTGTTTTCTCCCTAAGGCACGTCACAGCCTTCTTGCCCTTAGGAACTCTAGGCAGCCCTTCAGCACTATGCTTGGGGACATTTTCAACAGTGCAGCCACCAAGAAAAAGCATAAAAATGCAAAAAAACACCTGGCATTGAGTGGACCGCAGGTAGGACAGTTGTTCACAGTGTAAGGGCTGGAACAGGCAGCATCACCCTGCCCTACCTGAGCTGGGAATGTGTGCTCGCCTCTGCGCCCGTGTCTGAGAATGACTGCTGTGAGCATCGATTGGGGAATTAGCAATACATTTTAGCAAGTAGGTACATGGCAAGTAGAAATCGGGCAGTAAGGAGAATCGACTGCGTTTCTATTTCCATCTTCAGCTGATTGCTTTTCTCTCCTTGTTTTCACAGCCCATTCGAGGAACCGGTTTATGATTCTACTACCGATTACACTGTGTGTGGCAGCTGCAATGTGTCTGGTGCTGTTTGTGCAAGGTATGTGTGCTTTGTAAGAACTAGTTTTTAAACCTGAGTTGTGTTTTCAAAGGCCAGAGAGTAGTTTGAAGATGAAAATGAATGAGAACCACGATCACTCTATGGCCACAGCTTGGGATGAAGGACTAGACGAATGAGTGGAGACAGGACACTGGCTTAGGGTTAATGAGCTCATCCAGTCAAGCAGGGGCGAGGGCCTGCGTCAGGGTGGTGGTGGCAGAAGTGATATGCAGGGCTAGGTTTGAGAGGAACTGGAGGTGCAGGTCCCGGTAACAAAGCTTTCAGTTGAGAATGCAGGCTCTGGGGCCAGACTCCCCGGTTCTTCTCCAGCTCCATCTCTCACAGGCCTCAGAGAAGTCCCAGCGGTATCTGTAGAGCCCTTGAGATGTGGGGATCCAAATTACGATGTGTCGTGAGTGTAAAATTCACACCAGATCTCTAAGACTTACTAGGTCGTCGGCAAAGGCATGACATATTTTCCTATGATTTTTCTATGCAAAAACGTGTCATGACTTTCCTCACAACCAATATTATGAAGAAAAGTGAAAGATTTCATTAATAATGTTTACATTAATTACATGTCAAAATGATATTTTTGATATATTAGGTTAAATAAAATAAGCACCTTTTTAACTTTATTTATTTTAATTTGACCAGAGAGAGACACACACACACAGAGAAAGTGAGAAAGCAAGCCGCCAGGTCTGGCCATGCCTCAAACTGCAGTCGGCCATGTGGGAGTCCAGTGCACTTAACCACCACGCCACCTGCCGGACCCACTAAACATTTTTAATTACTGGCTCACATTGTGTTTCTGTTGGACAGCCTTACTCCAAACCATTGTCATCTTTTCTTCATCTTTAGTGTTATGCACAAGATGCTGTAAAATTAACCATTTTGTTGGTAGTTTTTTTGGTTTTCTGTCACATTCCAACCACATTTTTTTATTGCCAGAGGGCATGTGCATTTCTGTGAGAGAGAAAGAACCTCCTTATGAACATGGTCATGCTGTAATCCCTTCCCCACTTCTCTAGCCTGTTGGAATTTGGGTTATGCATGTATAGGCACGTAACATGTTTTTCAAACTGGGGCCAGGACTTGAACCTTGGTCAGCCATGTGGGATCTCAATTACTGGGCTATTGGGCTGGCCCCTCTGACTAATTTTTGAAAAATTCTTTGGGCCAACTCTAGCCAATTTGAATAAGCATTTCCGAGAGTAGGAAATCCCAGTTTGACAGGGCTCTGGTTTGGAGTTTCCAAATTTAGCTCTCTATTAGGCAGTCCATCACCCCTAGAGTTTTAGCATCTCTTTCCAGTTCTTTAACTGAGATGAAAATTTCTTCATTTTTAGGCATTCTGAAATGTAGCAGAGATACAGACAGAACCAAGTAAGTACCACGTAGATGGTGCCACGGATAAATTGTGTGTCATGTATGGAGTAAGATAATCAGTTACATTGCTAGAAAGCAGTGTAGTGGGGGAGATTGAAATCCAGGTCTGTGCACTCTCAGCGTTATCCTCCCTCCACCTTCAGTCCCGGGAAAAGTGGGACCAAGGTTGGGTTCACTTCAGGAGCCAAGGTCAGAGTTGAGCCTGTAGTCACAAGCAAAAGACAAGACAGAAACACAATTCATGGTGGCACTGTCGGTTGCCATAGATAGCTCTAGAAGGCCCTCTCCCAGCATCTCCCATGGGTGGTTAGGAAAAGAGGCCTATCATCTGAGTTCTGAGGGACGAGGGCAAGACTAAGGGCCAGGGATGTAACGGACTGGATGTAGGGAGGAGGGCGTTGTCTTCTTTGGAGCAGTTAGTGTTGAGTGGTTAGAGGACGATGGAGCTGGACCAGCAGATCAGGCCAGGCTGACACACTGAGCGAGACCTGCCAAGGGGTTTGGGTCATTTGCAGGGAGAACCACTGAGACTGACTAGCAGAGCTGTGTTGTAGTCAGATCACTCTGCTGCCAAAGCATGGGGCGAATGAACAGACCAGAGAGTTAATGGAGACGGACACATTGGTTAGCAGACTAATGAGACAATCCATCCAGAAAGAAAGCCTGACTCTGGCTGTTGGCAGAAATGATACGCAGGGCTGGGTTTGAGAGAAACTGAGGAGGCGCAGGTCTTCGTAACGAAACTTCCAGCTGAGGGTGCAAGCTCTGGCACGGCTTCCTTTCTTCTGGGCCTCAGATGAGTCACTTCAACTTCTGTGGCTCGGTTGGCTTCTGTGGAAAATGGACATACCAGAAGCATAGAAATAACAATGATAATGTAGATGATAGCCCCAATAGGGCTAGCCCATGGCCTGGTGGTTAAGGTGATTGGATCCCATGTGGCTGACCACAGTTCAAGTCCTGGACCCAACAGCTTGGAAAACACACGGGAACATATACATGCATGCCTGAGATCCTGAAAGAAGGGGGAAATGGAGAAGGGATTGCATGACCGTCACCCCCTGTGAGAGGTGCTCTCTTGCTTTTTCTATCTCTCTGACTCTCTCTGGTTAGTTTACCTGCCCTCCAGCAAAAATGTTTTTAAAATACAGTTAACATAAAAAATAAAGAACAAGCACTATGTAGAAAGATGTTGGGGCCAGCAGGTCGTGTGGTGAGTAAGGCACTGGATTCCTACATGGCCAGTGGTGCTTCAAGTAATGGACTTCGCAGCTTGAAAATTATGCAGGACACACATGTGTGCGTGCCCAGAATTCCAGGAGAATGGAGGAGATGGGATTGCAGTGTGGCCATCCCACTTTGAGGCTCTTTCTCACTTTCCCTCTTTCTCTCTCTCTTTTGTTTTCTTTTTTTTTTTTTTTTTGGAGAGGTTTTTGCTA
>NW_006198412.1:1259143-1267488 GCF_000334495.1 Tupaia belangeri chinensis | reverse complement strand
TCTTTCCCTCTTTGACAAGTACATGTACCCTATGGCAAAAACTTTAAAAAAAAAAAGATGTTCGCATAGGTAAAATGTTGCAAATAGTGACTGGCTTATAATAGTGTTCCATAAATGTCAGCTATTATTATTATTATTATTCAATAAAGATGCTAAAATGACAAGAATTTTGACCTTGGTGCCCAGAAGGTGGTATTACCAGCTATAGAGGAGTCAGGGAGCTTGCTTCGGAAGAGAAACGCATTTTGCTCTGACACGTTCAGTTTGGGGTGCTGGCATGTTACTTGGGTAGTGATGCCCATGCACAGAATTGAAGATGCAGGGTTTCAGGGTGGGGCTAGTTTGGGAACATTCACCTCAGGACAGTAGTTGATGTCCTGAGCATGTAGGGTCACCAAGAAAAAGCAGCCAGAAGCCCTCAGATGGTAGAAAGAGGCAGAGGAGCCAGGACTAGGGAGGTGAAGTCCAGGAGGAGAACCAGTGTAGCTCCGTGCTAGGGACCCTGAGGGAGGACAGAAGAGTCTACGTGCTAAAGCCGCCGAGGCACAGAGGAGGATGAGTGGCCAAGCCCTTTGGCTTGTTCACTGAGGCCCTGTGGTTGGTGTGGGGATGAAGGCAGAACTTAGCAGCAGCAAAGGCCTCGGTGGGAACTGATGATGGCTGTGGGGTTTCTTCTCCTCAGCTGCCAGGTGGAACAATGCCCAGATTACCTGGGGAAACCAGCTATGGCAGAAGTCCTAGGGGCAAGGGATTCCAAGGGACAGCTCAGCTAGCTTAATCTCTGGGCTCTCTGAGCACACACAGACTGCGCAGAAGGCAAAAGGCCAAGAAGTGGACTGTCAGTTTTTGTTGTGTTTCTTTTTTAATTGCCAGAGGGTATGTGCGCTCGCCAGAGAGAGACGGGGGGAGAGGAAGAAGGTACTCCCCATTGGGGTGTGGTTACTCCACAATACTTTTTCTTCTATTTCTTCATCCTGTTGGGATTTGGGGCATGCACACGTATGTGCCCGGCATGTTTTTCAAGCTACCAGCACTGAGATTTGGACGATGAGCAGCCATGTGGGATCCAGCTCCCAGTGCACAGTACTTAGTCGTGTTACAACGGCAGCCCAGGGACAGCCAGTTTGAGGAGGCTTGCCCTAACAGGGCTGCAGTGGTGGTTTTTGGCTGATTTCTTCTGGCATAGCCCAAGACTGTCCTGTCATCAGCACAGAAGTGACTAAACAGGAAGAGAAGTTCAAAGTGGGAAGGAAACTTGAGACTGCTAGTTCGTGCTGTATACTGAAGGCAGTACTTCTGGTGGGGGTCAGGCTGCCATTCGTTGAGGAGTCAAGGCCATTCTCCCTCTGTCTCTGCTCCCTAGTGCTGGCCATGTGAGTTTATTACCAAAGGGCTACTTACATTAAAACAGGAGGGTAATTAAGACTCCTAATATGCAGTACAGATTGACTACACTTTACAAATTACGGATGCAATTTTTTTTTTTTATAGCGCCAGTTGACTGGTAACAGAAGATGAAAGAAAGAATATCTAGATTATTTAAATAATTCTAAAAAGCCATCTCTCGTTTGAGTATTACATCTCTTCGAAGACACCTTGGAAGTCTTAACCAGCAGCAATACTTCACCAGCAGCTGATTTTTTTAAGAAGAAATATTAACTAAGAACAAAATCTGTTTTTACTGTTACCAACACCTTGTATAACTTGGTGTCTAAACTGTTTTTATTGTAGAGATGTACATAAATAAATGTAAAATTATGTAAATAACTGTAAAATATGTACAAACATAATGAGGTGGTTTGACCATTTTCTCCCGTTAGAAAAATAAAAGTTGTTGGGACCAACAGATGGTGTAACTGGACTCTCATGTAATCAACTGTGGTTCAAGTTCCAAACCCGGGGGCTTAAAACTCAGGCTGGGTGCATGTGTTTGTGTACCCAAAATCCCGAGAGGAAAATGGAAGAGAAGGGACTGCGGCGTGGCCATTCTCCCTGGGGGTTGATTTCTTGTTTTCTCTCTGTCTGTCTGATAAGTGCACGCACCCTATAACAAAAATAAGAAGAAGAAGAAGAAGAAGAAGAAGAAGAAGAAGAAGAAGAAAAGCTGCATACCTTTTTAGAACCTATGTTTATCTTCTGCTTTAGAGAAAAATTATTGCAGGACAGTGACCCCCCTTCTCTGCCATTTGCAAAGTCAGTCTTCAGGCCTCATCTGACTGTGTGAGTAGCACTGGCCACAGCGTAGCCCTCCCACACACTGATTTGATGTTTTGTATGTGCCAAGTTCCACAGGGCTATGCAAGATTTAAAAAAAAGAAAGAAAACTAAAAAAAAAAAAAAACAAGTATGAAAGTGAGCAGACCTGTGAGTGCTTATGGTAAGTACAGGAAGTTCTGAAATGGAGATAGGTGCCAGGAACGAAGGAACAATAATGATCTGACCCAGCAACTGCACCCCTATGAATAGACCTAAGAGTAATAAAAACATGTGTACATACATGACTTCATGGCAACATGTTCATAAGAGACAAATAGTGGAAATGACCTGGCTATCAACCGATGAAGAGATAAAGAAAATGTGGTATATCTATTCAATAGAATATTATGCAGCCACAAAAAAGGAATGAAGCTATGATACATGTTACAACATGGACGACCTTAGAAATATGCCACAGAGGGGGTGGCAGGTGGCACAGTAGTAAGAGGCACTGAATTCCCACAGGGCCAACTGTGGTTCGAGTCCTGGACCTGGCAGCTTGCTTTCTCACTTTCCCTTTCTGTCTCTGTCTCTCTCTAGTCAAACTGAAAAATAGTAATGACAAATGGAATTAAATAAATAATTCTTTTAAAAAGTCAGTCATAAGAGACCACGTATCACTTCATTCATACAAAATGTCTAGGATTGACAAATCTATAGAGACAGTAGATTGGTGGTTGTCTAAGGCTGGAGGAAAGATGTTGAGGTAGGGAAGGGAGTGATTAATGAGCACAAGGTTACCTTTTGGGAGGTGATGAAACTGTTCTAAAATTTATTGTAATGATGGTTATACAACTCTGAATATACTCAAAATACTGAATTGTTCACATTAGTTAAATGGATACATGGTATAGCATATGAATTATACTTCAATTAAACTTTTTTAAAAATTATTTAATTTTATTTATTATTATTATTTTAATTTGCTATAGGACATGTGCATTCACCAGAGAGATAGAAAAACAGAAAGTGAGAAAGCAAGACACCAGGTCCAGGACTTGAACTGTCATCGGCCTTGTGGCAATACAGCTCCTTAACCACATGCCACCTGCTAGCCTACAATTAAACTGTTACTTAAAAAAAAAAAAAAAAGGATTTGGAGAGAAGGGGGTCCCCTTCCCAGCAAAGGCAGAGCTCCTGTTCTGACCAGGGCCTTTCCTATCAATGTCTTGATCCGGGACCAAGCTCTCTGAGGCCGAAAGGCTCTGTGTGTGACGAATCTCCCATCAGGACTCTGACTACATTTCCCCACTGTCCTAGGGGCTGAAAGTTACAGGGACAAAGCAACTTTCTCTATGGAAATCTCAGCAAGGAACAGTAATCTAGCCACATACACTGGCCAGTGAGTCTATGAGAGGTTCTTAAACCAGAGGTCACCCTGGCATATTGATTCAGGTCATCCCGCTGTGGTTCCCTCCTTGCCCGCTCCATGCTGTGTGAACAGGCCCGCAGGTCCTCTGCCTTCTTTGTGCTCCTATTTCCACATGGCTCTGCACCGCCTGCCCTGCACTCCTTCCAGGGCTGGCCTCCCCGCACAGCCAGTGGGGCCTCCTTTCCACAGCCACCTTTAGCCTCATCTCTATTTTAATTACACTCACCTCTCTCTACGCCCCCTTGTACTTCTCCCCAAGGACGGCCTCAGTAGCCCTCTCCAATGAAGAGGCAGGCCCTATTGCTGTCCTTGTTTGACGGGTGAGAAAACACATAGGTCCTTGCCCAAGGTCAGTCAGTTACAGAGGGCAGAGCCTGAACTCACACCCAGGCAGCGTGGCCCAGAGGCCATCAGGCTAAGATACGTGTAAGAGAAGATAAGTGTGTGTGGTCAGTCTTTCCTGTGTGTTTGGGAACCCTCTGAAATTCTTCTCCAAGCCTCTTTTTATTTTTGCTCCCAAAAAGATTATCCTTAATTTAGGTGATCTCTACAGAGGGGACTTGCTTGCAACCACTTACATTAAGCCTGTAGACCCTTGAGACCAGAGGGGTCCTCAGAGGCCTCCTTAGATCGAGAACATCTGGGCTGAGAGAAGGAAGGTAGCTAGACCAATGACTCAGCTGGTTTAGGCCAATGACTCAGCTGGTTCAGTAAAAGAAGTAGAAGCAGAAGCCCCTCTATCTTGGCTTCCACACAGTGCCTTAGCTCCAGGGTGCCTCCCAACCACCTTCCCAGCTGTCAGACTCCTGCTAAGAGGCAGACAGTGCACTAGCTGCAGAAGCTTGGCCTTGGCTACTGCCTGGCACCTGGAGAAGGCACGTGGCACTGGCTGTATTTGAGACACCATTGTCCCTGGCTCCTAGTGGGAATGGTGGGCGATGGTGGAAGTGAGAACAGTGAGCACATGTGGGGGCTGCCGGCTGTCCATGCTGGGGTTGGAGGCCTAGGGAATGAGGAGGAACAGTCCGTCCTCACCCAAGCTTCTTCCTCTTTTCAATCTCAACATTTCTCTTCCTTCTTGAAGAGTTCTTTTTCAAGGTCCATCCAGGCATAGGAGAAACTAGTGCTCCTAAGAATCAGCCCTCATGGCTTGATTTGGGGGTCAGTGAAAAGCCCCCTAGTCAAAACAGTCTTCCTCACCAGCCTCCTGAAGGCCCCTCACACGGTCACACCTTCCAGATGAAAGCAGTCAGGTTCGCATGTCGTGGAGGCCTGTTTGGAAGAGACAGCACAGGAATCCCCAGATCGGCACACATCTACTGAGAACCATCGCCTCGCCAACCCTTGCAGAACCTGGACCGCAGCCAAAAAAAGAAGTGTGTTTCCCATATATGTGTCTTTCTCTGTTTTCTTAGTGATTAATATTTTTCCAGAACATCAGCATAGAAAAGTCTTGACAAGTGACTTGGCCGTAGCCACTGTACAGATCAGCTATCACTCTCGACACCTCATTCAGCTTCCTCTGCTACCATGTTCAACGAACCCAGTACAGCTGAGACGAAGAAATTTGAGAAGTCGAAACTGAAGACAGAAACGCCAGAGAAAAATCCACTGCCTTCTAAAGAAAGGAATAGAAGGAAGCAGACGAATCGCAATGAGGCGTGCGCCGCCGATGAGCGCTGTCCATCCCACAGGCACTGCCTTCGTATTTACTTCTTTTGGCCGTTCAACTTTGTAGGATGCGGAGAGGTTGCATCAAGTTTAAGTGACTGTGCTGCTCCTTTCACATCAAAGAATCGAGCACTACTGACCAGGAAGGTGCGCCTGCCCTCCCATCTGCTTGTCTGGCTGACAGGGAGGGAAAAGAACTTGCGTGCTGGTGAGGGAAGAAGCTGGGTGGACGACAGTGAAATGTGGAGGAAAAACCAGGGTGACGTGGGGCCGGCAGGTGGCACGGTGGTTAAGGGCACTGGACTCCCACATGGCCGACCACGGTCCGAGTTCTGGACCTGGTGGCTTGTTTTCTCACTTTCTCTTTCTCTCTTTGTCCCTTCCTGGTCAAATTAAAATAAATAAATAAACAAAGTTAATTCAAAGAAAAAAAAGAAAGAAGGAAACCATGCTGGTCCAAGGTGTCCTAGGGCTGCAAAATTCAGTTTATAATTACAATGCCATTTTTTTGTTTCAATTTTTTTTCTTTTACCTTTTCTTTTATTTATTTTAATTTTACCAGAGAGGGACAGAGAAGGAGAAAGTGAGAAAGCAAGCCTCCAGGTCTGGGACTCGAACTGTGGTCGGCCATGTGGGAGTCCAGCGCCCTCAACCACCACGCCACTTGCCAGCCCCTGTTTCAATTATTTTAATTATGAGAACAGAATACATGATCTTTGTTAAGAATAGTTTTAAACATTAAAAAACATTTTGAAAAGTAAGACTTAAAATTCTACATTATTTTCAGTTTAAATATTTTATTTATATCACTCTCCTCCAGGTTTATTAGGAGATTATTTTCCTGGCCTTTTATGGAAGACAATTCATTGATAAAAATTTATTTATTTCTGTTAAGTGTAGGCAGGAGGTTTCTATTTTCTTTCTCCAGTGACATATGTACACTTAAATATAAATTAAAGGCCTCTTTACACATCAAAGTCAGGTTTTTTGGGTGGTTCCATCAGAGAGGTAAGACCTTCAGCTGGCTCACAAGAGGGTCACCTACCCCCTGGCCCAGGTTTTGGCATTTTGCTAGCCTCAAGCTTATTAATAATTTTTTCAATATCTTTTTTTTTTTTTTAGAGAGAGATTTTTGCTATAGGGCATGTGCGCCCACCAGAAAGAAAGAGAGAGAGAGAGAGACAGAAAGCAAGAAATCACCACCCAGGGCGATGGTCACGCCACAATCCCTTCTCCTCCATTCTCCTCTCAGGATTTTGGGCACGCACGCACATGCGCCTGACGTGAGTTTCAAGCCACCGGGTCTGAACTGTAATCAGCCATGTGGGAGTTCAGCAATGAAACTGTTACGCCATTTGCTGATCCCAGTATTTTTAGGTGTCAAATCCTCACGGTTATCACTTATTTGAGCAATTGGTGCATTTACACAGGCTCCTAAACATTCCACCCCTATTAGAATGAAAAGCTCATCAGGGTGTAGTCTCTCCGACTTTATTCCGAGCTTTACCGGAATGGCCTCCAGTATGCTGTCAGAGTTTGGAAACCTGCAAGGTGTAGTAGTGCAGGCCCGAATGCAATACTTTCCAACTGGCTTTCGATTATGTGTTGTATAAAGTTGCCACTTCACGTCCTGTCATTGGTGGTACTTGCAAAACTTGCACAGCCTTGTTCACCGAATGGGTAACGCCTGTTCTGCCTCTGGGCTAAATCCAGGACTGGAAGCACAGCTGCTGCTTAATGGCCTTCTGGGCGTTCTTTTTTTTTTTTTTTTTTTGGAGAGGTTTTTGCTATAGGGCAAATGCGCTCACCAGAAAGACAGAGAGAGACAGAATGCAAGAAATCACCCCCCAGGGGAGGTGGCCATGCCACAATCCCTTCTCCTCCATTCTCCTCTAGGGATCTTGGGCACACATACACATGCGCCCGGAGTGAGTTTAAGCCTCTGGGTCTGGGACTCGAACCGCGGTCGACTACGTGGGAGTCCAGCGACATAGCCATTACGCTAACTGCTGGTCCCTCTGGGTGGTTTTTGACAGTGGCTACTATCCTCTTATACTTTTCTGGTGTGAAATAAAATGGAGTATTTGGGTTATTCTCAGGAGTACCTCCGTGCACAAATAAGGGTCCTCCCGCTCCATTTTGCACAGCTGTCTTACACAAACTCCTTATACGTCTTCTCCGCCGGGCAGTGGGGCCAGTCACCCGGCCCGGGGAGAAGAACATGGCGGGCCAGACTGTTCACCTTTCCCTGGCAGCGCCACAGTAAAAATGTCAAAATCTATTTCTTTGGTCCTCTTATTTTCAAAAGAGAATCTTGCCACATTAGAGAACTTCTTTTGGTAAGTAGTGATCTTAAATAAGTTTGAATGCACTTTATTACTTGCAACTTCTTTTGGGTTGTGTCTTTATTTAAAAAGTTGATGGTTTCTCAAAGTTTTTTTGCACCGATTGTGATTTTTAAAAATATTGCATCAATCATAAACATAATAAAGATAAGAATAATAAAGAAACATTAAAATATTACTTGTATGTATCACTTTTTCAATAACTCTTCTGGAAGATAACTGTATATAGCAGAGATATTGTAATGGGAGAGTGGGAAAGGGCAGAGGGACAAACAGGGAAAAAAAAAAGAGGTAGAGGAAAAAAAAACATATATATACATAAGCATGAAAGTAGAAATGGAATATTATTGATGATAACATGCTTGATTAAGTCACTATGCAATCTATTCTAGATGGGAAGTTACATTTAGTATGTTGTGATAATGCTCAGGGACTGAATGTTAGGTAACAAAAAAAAAAAGGTAAAACTATTCGTACCATTTAAAAAAAAAAATGGATATTTGATGGCTGCAGTGAGCGGTATGGGCCCAGCTGGGTTCTACTTTATAGTATGCTCTTTTTACTCACTGGGGTTTAGGCCTAAAGTCAGACTTGAGTTCATGTAGAGGCATGTGTCAGCTGTGATAACTATTGGATATATTTAGACTAATTAAGTTCACTGACAGATCATTTGGGGAGGGGGGAGGCACGGAGGGCAATCG
>NW_006198412.1:1227532-1258759 GCF_000334495.1 Tupaia belangeri chinensis | reverse complement strand
TGTAAAGTTATATGTAATCCAATGTAATATAAAGAAGATTATGATGATAATAAAAAAGAGAAACATTAAAAATAATAAAAAATAAAAATTATAGAATAAAATTATAAAATTAAAATATATATATTGCATTGAGAGCCAGCCAGGTAGTGTTCTGGATTCCAGATGGTCAACTGTGTGGTTCAAGTCCCAGACCTGGAAGCTTAAAAAACTCACTGGGAATGCATGCGTGTGTGCTCAAAATCCTGAGACGAGTAAAGAAGGAGAAGGGATTGCGATGTGGCCACACCTTCTGGAGGCTGATTTCTTCCTTTCCCTCTCTCTAGTGAGTGCACGCGGCCTGTAGCAGAAACTAAAGTAAAGTAAAATAAGGGAAGATTAAAATATCGCACTGAAATATATAGTCCCTAACATGATTTTTTGACTTTGCAGTGTTGCAGAAGTGCTACACGTTCAATAGAAACTGCACTTCGAATACTCATATAGCCACCCTGCTCTGCGCTTTTAGTTCAGCATTCATTCACTTACGTAAGATATCCAACACTTTCTTATAAAATAGGCCTCGTGCGGAGTGACTTTTGCCCAGCTGTAGGCTAACATAAGTGTTCTGATATGTGTGTGGAAGCAAGGCTGGACCATGGTACTTGGTAAGCTAGGCATATTAAATGTGTTTTTGACTTAGGAAACTTGTAGCTTAAGGTGGGTTTCTCAGGACATAACTCCATTGTAAGTCAAGGAACATCTGTATTACTGATTTGATTACTGATGTTGTTGGTGCCCCCTTAAATTTTGTGCCCAAGCTGGGTGTTTCATTCGCCTCATCCTAGTCCCAGCCCTGCTGAGAATTTTCTGATACACATAGTATCACAGGAAGAAAAGAAACCAACTCATTCATTCAGTGAGGACGTCAATCATCCATTCATCCATCCTTCCCTCATCCATCCATCATTTCCCCATCCATTCAAGACATACCTGTCGAGCACCAGCTACGCGCCAGGCACTTTTATGGACATCTGGGATGTACACCGACCTCCTTATGAGGCTTGCCTTCTAGTGGGTAGAGAAAATTTTAAGTGGGGAAACGTTAAATAAGGAAACTACCATTCTAAGGGCCATAGAGAAGAAAGAATAAAACGGGGAAGGGAGTTGGAGTGTTGGAAGGAGCGAGGGAAGACCTGAGTGAGGGGACTTCCAGTAGAGCTCTGAGGGGTAAAAGATGGGATCCTTGGGACCAGCATTCCCAGTGGAGGCTCCAAGGCAAGGGCAGGCCCAGGTGTTTGCAGAGCAGTGAGGAGGTGCATTTGCCCAGTCAGCCCATGGGTGTGTAAGCTTATTTAGAGAGAGAAGAGAGGCACCTTCAACAGGGTCACACCGTGATCCCCTTCCACAGCCTTCCCGCTCGTCAGGATCTTGGGTGCGTTCTCAGTGTGCTTCAGGAATCCAAGCCCATGGTCAGCCACGTGGCTTCCAGCACTGACGTCAGTACACTACTGCCTGTACCAAAGCACCTGGGCCACAGAGGTGTTGTGGGGTCCTCACGGTGTTAAACTTTTTGTTTAACGTGTATGCCTTTGGATGGGCGACTCTCTCCAGGTCACAGTAAGCCCCACTCCTTCCTATTTTCTTGCTCTGTGCCCCAAGCTGTGGAGACAATGCTTCAAATGTGTCTAGGAAAGAATGGAGAGTCATGGGATGGATGGACAAGGCAAAAATCATCCAGCTCTAACGTGTGTGGATATAAGATCAAGGACAAGTACCCCATCCACCCCCAGTTTCTTCATAATGTCCAAGCATGTTTCACAAAGCCAGGGCAGAGGGCTCTCCAGGAAGGGCTGGGGTTCAAGTTTTCTTTGACTTAAACTAAGAGAAATGTAACTCAGAGTGAGAAATAGATTGAGTCATAGAAACGAGAGGACGTTACATTTTCCTCAGGTCTTGATTTGTGGATGAAATCATACAACAGGAACAACTACTGCGTCTCTCCCACATTTCACACACCTTTTTTTGTTTGGTTTTAGAGATATTTTTGCTATATGACATGTGTACTCCCTGGAGAGACAGAAAATGAGAAACCACACACACACCCCGGGGTGGGGGTGGGTGGCCATGCTGTAAACCCTTTTCCTCCATTCTCTTCTTGGGATTTTGGGCATGCACGTGCATGCAACTGGTATGAGTTTTAAGCTGCTGGGTCTGGGACTCGAACCATGGTCAACGACATCCAGCAACGCAACCATGACACCATCTGCTGGTCCCCACAACCTTTATTTAATCCTTACTAGAACTGCTCAAGCTGGATGTGATTTTCCCACTATTATTCTCCGTCCCCAGATGACAAAACTGAAGCTCAGTGAGTCTGAACGACTTGCCCAAAGATGTGCAGCAAGCTCCGGGTGCAAGCGGCATCCACATCTCCGTTGCCTGCCTCCAAAGTACAGGCTCTTTTTCAGGAACCTGCTGCTTACTGTCGGGCAGAGTCCCTCCCCCATCTCATTGATACAGATGTATGCAGAGTATGAAAATACCCAGATGGTCCTGTCATTGTGGCAAATGCTTTTAAGAGCATTTATTTCATTTGACTGTCCAAATAACTCAGCGAAATAAGTAGAGTCACCCCATTTTGCAGACAAGGCATAAATGTATAGTGTGACATGGGATGATATGTCCAATGTCACCTCGTATCAACAAAGGCATTTGAAACGGGGTCAGAATCCCTCCCAGCATAGCATTGCCTGTCCCAAGACAGGACTGTATGTGTGCTGTACACCTACCCCAGCTGAGTCACATCAGCCAAGTGTTTGGCCATGTATGGTAAAAAGGATGAAAGCCCACAGGCCTCCCAACCTGTGTCCGAGATTTCTACTCGTGGCGTAACCGACCGAGAACATAGTCAGAGACCTGGGTATGACCTGGCCGGCCAGTTATCACTCATGCGCTCACAGCACAAAGGGGCTTCTGCGAAGTTCTGCTTCTAGGAACTGACTCGCCAGGTTACATGACCCCGTGAGGACCCCAGCTGTGCTCCTGTGGGCGCACTGATGCTCAGCTCAGAAGGACGCTCACCCTTCCCAGGAGGCCACATAAAACGGCGTCTACCTGCTGACAGAATGTCGCCTGTGGTGAGACGTGTTTATTCTCAAGCCTTTTCTATGCCAGCTGTACTTTCATCAGTGTCACATAAACAGGTGAAATGTGAATGCAAAAGACAGAGTTATTGTTTCTGGAAGAACTGCGTTTGACAGTTTTAGAAAGACTTAATAGAGGAGAGACACTGAAAGGAGATTATTCTTGAGCTGGGTGTAGGCATGACAACTGAAAAGATTACAGGGGAACACAAACATCTCGAAGGTTCCTGTGCTACAATTTCTTTGCAAATGTCTTTAAGTTCTCACTCCATTTTATAGAAACTGAAATTAGAAATTGTACACAGTGCATTAAATGTGTGAGTTTTGTATGAAAGATTGGGCGAGGCAGAACTCACTAAAGCAGACTTATTCACAACAAAAAGATCTAGGCTCTATGTCAAAATCTTGGTGGAAAACATTCATTTTTATGTTTAGATTAAGAAGACATAGGGCCAGCACAAGGTGTGGAGGTTAGGGTGGCTGGCTCCCACATGGCTGACTGTGTGGTTCAAGGCTGGGACCTGGCAACTGCAAAAACACACCAGGTATGTGTGCATGCCTGCCAAAGTCCTGAGAGGAGAATGTAAGAGAAGGGACTGTGACATGGCCATCCTCCCTGAGGGGTCATTTCTCACTTCTCTTTTCTCTCTTTTTGTGTCTCTGGTGAATACACATGACTTACAGAAAAAAAAATTATATTGCTCTCTCTCTCTCTCTCTCTACATATATATATACATACACACACACACACACACACACACACACACTCCTCTCGGGATCATGAGCATGCACGCACACGCGCCCAGCGTGAGTTTAAGCCACCAAGTCTGGGACTTAAACCGTGGGTCAACTACATGGGAGTCCAGCGACATAGCCATTACACTAACTGCTGGTCCCAATATTTTTCTTTCTTTTTTTTTTTTTTTGAGAGGTTTTTGCTATCGGGCGCGTGCGTTAGCCAGAAAGATAGAGAGAGACAGAGAGACAGAAAGTGAGAAATCACTCCCTAGGGGGGATGGCCATTCTGCAATCTCTTCTCCTCCGTTCTCCTCTCAAGATCTTGGGCACTCACGCACATGAGCCTGGTGTGAATTTTTTTTTTTGGGGGGGAGAGGTTTTCACCATAGGGTGCGTGCGCTCGCCAGACAGAGACATAGAGACAGAAAGCGAGAGATCACCCCCCAGGGGGGATGATCACGCCACAATCCCTTCTCCTCCATTCTCCTCTCGGGATCTTGGGCACGCACGCACATGCGCCCGGCGTGAGTTTTAAGCCACCAGGTCCGGGACACCACGGTCGACTACGTGGGAGTCCAGCGACACAGCCATTACGCTAACTGCTGGTTCCGAGCCTGGTGTGAATTTAAGCCACTGGGTCTGGGACTCGAACTGCAATAGGCTACATGGGACTCCAGTGACATAGCTATTACGCCAACAGCTGATCCCAATGCATAAATATGTTTTAATGCGTGTATGTGTATGTGTGTGAAACTCCGTTGTTTAATTTCAGTGCAATCTTTTTCTTTTTCCCTAAGCTTGGGTTTACCCTCATTTTCTCCACCACACCCTGCCACATGCCCATTCAGTTCCCAACTCCAGGACACCTTGATCTGCATCCAACCATGTTTTCCTTGTTGCTCATGCATGCTGACTCACATACACACGGGGACAGGAGTGGATTGATATGTGAACCTCATAAAGTTCGTGGAAAATGGAATTATAGAGCAAATTAATTTTGGTACAAAATTTTTAAAGAATTATTTATTTAATTTTATTTATTCATCCAATCATTTTCATTTGACCAGAGAAAGACAGACACACTGAGAGAAGGAAAGTGAGAAAGCAAGCCACCAGGTCCAGGACTTGAACTGTGGTCGGTCATGTGGGAGTGTCTAGCACCTTAACCACCACACCACCTGCTAGCCCTGCAAAAACATTTTTCAAAGAATTATTTTATTTAACTTTATTTACTTATTTATTTATTTTCACTTGACCAGAGAGGGACAGATTGAGAGAGTGAGAGAGAGAGAAAGTGAGAAAGCAAGCCACCAGGTCCAGGACTCGAACTGTGGGTGGCCATGTGGGAGTCCAGTGACCTTAACCACCATGCCACCTTCTGACCCCTTGGTACAAAAACATTTTAAAGTCCATGTACAGTTTTGTTCTTTGTTTTAGAGAGATTTTTTGCTATAGGGATGTGCTCTATCCAGAGACACAGAAAGAGAAAGTGAGACATCACCCCTTCCCCTAGGGAGGATGGCCATGCCTCAATCCCTTCTCCTCCATTCTCCTCCTGGGATTTTGGGCACGCACATACACGTGCCTGGTGTGATTTTCAAGCCACCAGGTCCAGGACTCTAATTGCAGTCATCCATGTGGGAGTCCAGCACCTTAACCACTACCCCACCTGTTGACTCTCAGTTTTTTACTTTTTTAAAATGCATTTCCATGAACTATTTGAAGACCTCCCCTTATATTTCTTCTTAAAAATGGAATAATTGCTTTGTCTCATCAGCTGTTCATGGCGATCCCAGTGAGTCAGTGGTACAACTCCAATTTATTCTTTTTAACCACAGCAGAGTACTCCCTGTTCTGTCATAATAGATTATTTCCCTTTTGGAAGACACTGGTTTTGTTTTAGGTTTCATTTGTTTTCCATCATAAATAATTCATTATACGTCTTTGAGCACATAGCCATGCATTCAGGTATCTCTGTTTCTATGGGCTAGAGTCCATGGGTAGAAATGCTAGACCAGGGGTCAACAGGCAGCCGGTCATGGTCAGCCACAGTTCAAGTCCCAGACCTGGCAGCTGGAGACCAAAAGCAGAAGAGTAGACATCGGGGCTGGGGGCTGAGAGGTGGGGAGCAATTGCTGGCAGCTGTGGGGTTTCCTTTTGGGGTGATGGAAAAGTTCTAGAACTAGACAGGGTGAATGTACTTAATACTGCTGAGTTGTACACTTTTAAATAGTTAAAAGTGGCAAAATTTATGTTATATCTATTTTACTGCAATTTAATAAAAGAGAGAGAGATGGGGACCAGCAGATGACATAATGGTTATATCACTGGACTCCCACCTAATTAACTGTAGTTTGAGTCCCAGACCTGGAGGCTTAAAACACTCCAGGCGTAGGGACCAGCAGTTAGTGTAATGGTTATGTCGCTGGACTCCCACGTAGTCGATTACGGTTCAAGTCCCGGACCTGGTAGCTTAAATTCACACCGGGCGCATGCACATGCGTGCCCAAGATCCCGAGAGGAGAATGGAGGAGAAGGGATTGCAGCATGGCCATCCCCTCTGGGGGGTGATTTCTTGCTTTCTATCTCTCTGTCTCTCTCTGCCTTTCTGGCGAGCACATGCACCCAATAAGAAAAACACCTCCCCCCCAAAAAACAAAAAAAAAAAACAACACTCAGGGCGTGTGTGCGTATGTGCCCATAATCCCAAGAGAAGAATGGAGGAGAAAGGATTGCAGTGTGGCCATCCTCCCAGGGGAGAGTTCTGTTTCTGTCTCTCTCTGTCTCTCTGGTGAATACACATGCCCAACAGCAAAAATCTCTCTAAAAAATCAAAAAGAGAGGAGAGAGAGATGAAAAATATGTTGGTTTTTCTGATAGAAAGGAATAAATATCTCATTTCTACTTAAATTTGCATTTCTCAGAATTAGTAATCTGAAAAATTCTCGTATCTTTTTTCTTATCTGGACTTGCTCTTTTGTGACTTCTCTATTTGCATGCTTTACCATTTTTTTTTTTTTTTTTTTTTTTGGGGGGTTTTTTCTATAGGCACTCGCCAAAAAGGCAGAGAGACAGAAAGTGAGAAATCACCCCTGGTGAGATGGCTACACTGCAATCCCTTTTCCTCCATTCTCCTCTCAGGATCTTGGGCACACACGCACATGCACCCAGCGTGAGTTTAAGCCACCAGGTCCGGGACTCGAACTGTGGTCAACTACATGGGAGTCTAGCAACATAGCCATTATGCCAACTGCTTGTCCCTATTTTATTTTACTTCTAATCTATTCATTGCTTTAATTAATTTTTGCAGGTAGCCCATCAGCTTCCATTTTCTTATCCTGTTGGGTAAAACCAAAATAATCCTGTAAATGTTGATATGTTGCTATCATAAACCCTCTGAAACTAACAGAGTAAATGAAACTTCAAAGTGCCATAAATGTGTAGAAGAAATTAAAAAAAAAAAAAAAGAAAGAAAGAAAGAAAGAAAGAGGGGCCAGCAGTTAGCCTAATGGCTATGTCGCTGAACTCCCATGTAGTCGACCGCGGTTCAGGTCCCGAACCTGGTGGCTTAAACTCACACCAAGTGCATGTGTGTGCGTGCCCAAGATTCCAAGAGGAGAAAGGAGAAGAAGGGATTGCAGTGTGGCCAGTCCCCCGGGGGGTGATTTTTCGATTTTTCGCTGTCTCTCTGTCTTTCTGGCGAGCGCACGCGCCCTATGGCAAAAAACAAAAAAACAAAAAACAAAAAACAAAAACAACAAAAAAAACAAACAAGCAAGCAGAAGGAAGGATGAAATAAGAAATCAAGAAACCAGGGTGCTTGAGGAGTGCCATGAGCTGTGTGGTGCACACATTGCATGTGGTGAAGAAATACAGCACAGAGCCAGCCCTGTAGCTCAGTGGCTAAGGGAGCTTTATCCCACATGGCCAGCTGTGGTTCAAATCTCTGGCTTGAAAAACATGCCAGGCTGTGTGCTTGCGTGCTCTGAATCTGGATGGGGTGGAGGAATAGAGGAAAAAGATTTGTGGTATGACCACGCCTTGTTGGGGGATGCATTTTCTCTTTTTCTCTCTGTCTCTGGGGAGTGCATGTCCCCTCTGGTGAAAGCAAAACAACGCCTCCCCCCTAAAAAGTGACATTTTAAAAAGAACAAGGAATAAAAGTCAAGTGCTAGACACGTACGGCATGCACGCGTGTGCACAAGCACACACATTCACTTCACACTCACTGGCTACTGTGCCAAGGGCATTGCTGCGTCTCACTTTTCACTGGGAGTAGGTCTCAAGAGTAGTGTTGGTGCCACTATATATTGGGTCATTGGAAATGTCACGACATATTTTTCTGTTTTTTTCTATGCAAAAAAATGCATCATGACTTTTCTGACGACCTGATAGAAGGGGAAGCAGAAGCTCCCAGAAGTGTAGTCACGTGGTTAAGGTTGCATTGCCAGCCACGGGGAGAACCAGGGTGTGGAGCCGGGTCTGCCTGACTCTGAGCTCTTAGCTGGTAGATGTCTGGGTCTGAGAACCGGCCAAGAGCTAACGAAGTGGACAAAGCAGGCATCGAAAGAGCCCTGGCTGAGACGCAGGATCTAAGCTGGGCCTGAGAAGGGCTTACAGGGAAGTGTGAAGACGTCAGAGGAGCTAAAGCCGGGGTTGAGCTGTTTCTTGAGAAATAGTGTGGTCAGGGGAGCCTTTGGGGAGGGTGCCAGCCTGGCTGCTCAGGGCCCTGCTGGGGTGGGGTGGGAGGGGAAGAGCTGCAACATAACATGTCCCCACTCCGACGAAGTGACTCACCCCCTGATGTCACACCACACCCTTAGCTGGCAGTTGTGGTGAAATGAGTTACAAGTTCAAGGAAGAGATATTTGAGGAATGGCCACTATTCTTGGCTCCATCTGGAGAGTGAAAGAATGGTCTTGATACTGAATTCAGCATCTCGTCCCTGTGCCTCCTCACCTTCTGACAGGACTCCGCGGAAGAAACACTGGGAGGCCTGTGGGAGCCCCAGCTGAAAGAAGGCTCCTGCAGCAGCAGGAGCTCAGGTCCTGAGATGCCCATGGAGGCCCCACCATGTGGCATCCATCTGGTCAGTGAAGCTTCCTGCACCTGCTGTCAACTGCAAAATAAGGAGTCATGGGGGCCAGCAGGTGGCATGGCGTTTAAGGGCCCTGCCGTGGCTGGAGTCCTGGGCCTGGCGGCTTGCTCTCACTTTCCCGCTCTCTCTCAGTAGAATGCATCAGAATGGCGACACAAAAGCCTTGACTAACCAGAGTAGGCCCTGAAGAGAACTTTCTCATTTTTAAATAATTATTTTATTTAAATTTATTTTTTTAATTTATTTTGTGGACAGAAGTCTGACTGCTTTTTCCTGTTTTTTCAAAGTCCTTTCCAGAGGGCCTAGGGGAAGTCACGCCCACAAACATTAACAGACCATTTTCTCTCTCTCTCTTTTTTTTTTTTTTTTTTTTGGAGCTGTTTGTGCGAGCGCTGCTCGCCAGAAAGAGAGAGATAGAGAGACAGAAAATGAGAAATCACCCCCTAGGGGGGATGGCCACGCCGCAATCCCTTCTTCTCCATTCTCCTCTTGGGATCGTCGGCACGCATGCACACACACCCTGCGTGAGTTTAAGCCACTGGGTCCGGGACTCGAATTGCGGTCAATTCCGTGGGAACCCAATGACATAGCCATTATGCCAACTGCTGTTCCCCTCAGACCATTTTTTCCAGTAACAGGATTCTTCCTACATCCTGTCCCTGGCATAGAATCTTTAAGATGCATATTCAACTGACTACAGTATATTATCTGCTTATCTCGTCCCGAGACACAGATCTTCCCTTCCAGTCGCCAACCTAAAAATCGTGGCATTTACTTATAACCTACAAGCTTCCACTTCCACATGTCCTGCCTTTTTGGTCCAGATCAATGGAAATCTTTTCCCTAATTTTGTCTGTCACTCTCAAAATCAAATAAAAGGTACCCCTGTACCCGATCACCCAGAGAAAGGCATGTTTGCCCCTTTCTGGGCCTAGGTCACTCATATTCTGCTTGGAAATATGTGTTGATTATTAATTTTTTAGAGTTGGTTATTTTCAGTTGACAATTTAAATTTGACCAGAGAGGGACAGAATGAGAGAGAGAGAGAGAGAGAGAGAGAGAGCGAGAGAGAGAGCAAGCCACCAGGTCCAGGACTCAAACCATGGTTGGCCATGTGGGAGTGCTGCTCTCTGAACTACCATGCCACCTGCCATCTCCCCCGAGACTGCCTAGGGGGCAGTGATGTTGGTTCCTTCCAGCCAGAATGAAGAGTGAGAGGGCCCTTACACGAGGATGCCCACCAAGAACAGGAGGTGCCAAGTACAGTTATCTGAAACATGGGGCCACACCAAGCAGGCACCTCCCCCAGTAGATTTACCCCCAACGGCATCTCCCCCTGGGGTGTACCTGGGGATCTTCCAAAAGACTGTTTGGGGTTAGCTTCAGCAGACCAAGTTCTAACCTCAGTTCTTCCGTTTATGAGCTGAAGCAACTCCAGACCTTCAGTTTCTTATCTGTACATGAGACTAGATGTGCCTCCTCTGGGTGATGGTTGTGGATACTTTCTACTGAAAGACCTGGACAGAACACAGAGCAAATCTGCATTTGGGTGCTTGAGAAATAATGAGTGGCATTCACAATTTAACTCCATTCTCTTTCATTATTCCCTTCTCCAATGGGAGGGGGAGAGGTTGAGGGGGACAATGACATTTGGAAGAATTCTACTAGTTATATGCAGTGTGCCCTCTCCACAGAGCTCCCTCCAACCCTCTCAGCCACCCTGTGAGGTGTGAATCATTTCCTTCATTTCACACATGCACACCTGGTGCTCAGAGAGAGGAAGCAGTCCACCCAAGGTCTTCTCTTTTGAACCTAGGCCTGACACCAAAACGTCGGCCCTTTGTATGACACAATAGTCATAACTTATTTACAATTCTTTTTCTCATTTAAAATGCAAGGAAATCCTAGGGTGCAATGCAGATACGCAGATGAGATAAGCTTCAAACACAATCTGTATTATTTAATGACGCTGCTGTCACTCATTTCCTTATTATTATTATTATATTTTTTTTGGAGAGGTTTTTGCTATAGGGCGTGTGCGCTCACCAGACAGACAGAGAGAGACAGAGAGACAGAAAGCGAGAAATCACCCCCCAGGGGGGATGGCCACACCGCAATCCTTTCTTCGCCATTCTCCTCTCAGGATCTTGGGCACGCGCCCGCTTTGAGTTTTAAGCCACCGGGTCTGGGATGCGAACCGCGGTCCACTACATGGGAGTCCAGTGACATAGCCATTACGCTAACTGCTGGTCCCACTCATTTCCTTATTTTTTTAGTTGCCAGAGAGCATGTGCATTCAGAGAGAGAGAGAGAGAGAGAGAGAGAGAGAGAGAGAGAGAGAGAAAGAGAGAGGAAAAGGGAAAAACTACCCCCTAGTGGTGTGTGGTCATGCTGCAATCTCTTGTCCTTTTCTCCATCCTTTTGGGACTTGGCATACACATGCACCCAGTGTGTTTTTCAAGCCGCCAGGTCTGGGATTTGAACCCTAAGCAGCCATGTGGGAGTTAGCTTCCCTTAACTACCAGGCTATAGGGCCAACCCTCTGCCATCACTGGTTACATCATCGTTGGGTGACTCCAGGTCACCACTACCTGTTTTCTTCAACCACTTTGCCTCCATCCCCATCTATGTTAGAGAAGCGTAAGGGGACAGAAACCTCAGCGCCTCTGACCCAGCGCCTCCCCCTGCAGGGCTGGAAGCTGAGGGCCAGCTTCATGCTCTCTCCTTGGGGGCACAGTCCTCCTTTCTGTTTACTTTCTTCTGTTTGTTTGCTATAGGGCACATGTGTTCACTGGAGAGATACTGAGAGAGAGGGAAGGTGCGAAGAGACATCACCTCCCCCCCGACCCCGGAGAGATGGCTTCACCAAGTCCTCTCTCCTCTAGTCTCCTCTCAGGATTCTGGGCATGCGCACACACACGCCCAGCATATTTTTCAAGCTTCTGGGACTGAGACTTGAACAGTGCTATTTGCCATGTGAGATCCAGTGACCATAACCACAACACCACCTGCTGACCCTGTTCACCCCTCGAAGCAGGTGTTCAAGATGCCACATTAAAGACAGGAGCACACCACTGCTTTTCACTTGGTCCGTACAACTGGTCCACTATACTTACTTTCTTCTCCCAGATCTGGACATCTGATGCTACGAAATTTATGGTTTCAGAAAGTAAAATTAAATTCATGTTTTCAAAAAGTAAAGTTCAGAAAGTAAAAATAATAAATCCTTTTGCTAAAAGGAATGGAGAGTGAAGGAAGGGGACAGCCTTGAGAGTTCAGACCACGCATTGAATTCTGTAGTTTTCTTTTTCTTTTTTTGGAGAGGTTTTTGCTACAGGGCGCATGCACTCGCCAGGAAGATAGAGCCAGAGAGATAGAAAGTGAGAAATCACCCCCCAGGGGGGATGGCCACACTACAATCCCTTCTCCTCCATTCTCCTCTCGGGATCTTGGGCACACATGCACACGCGCCCGGCATGAGTTTAAGCCACCGGGTCCAGGACTCGAGCCACAGTCGACTACATGGGAGTCCAGTGACATAGCCATTACGCTAACTGCTGGTCCCTGAATTCTGTAGTTTTCTAAGCTCCTCAACTAGGTCCTTGTCTGCCCAGGCCTCAGTTCCTCCATGACACCCCTAAGTCAGCAGTTCTGCGGAGCTGATGGGTGGTTCCTGCATGCTGGGCTTCCTGATGCCCAAGCAGCCCTTCCCCCTGGGTTCTGGCCGCCAGCTTCTCCTGAACCTCCAGCCATGGTCGCTCATTCCAGCTGCCTCTAGCCTGTCTGTCTTTTTACTGTGATTTTTCCTATTCTGTACAAGCTCCTTACCGTTTCATCTATTTTCAAGGATGAACTATCTATTTTCATGGACTAAGAAGGTGCTCAGGGGACCAGCAGATAGAGTCACCGTTACATTGTTGGACTCCCACATAGTCGACCACAGTCTGAGTCCCAGACCTGGCAGCTTAAAACTCACGCCAGGTATGTGTGTATGTGCATGCCCAAAATCCCAAGAGACAAATGGAGGAGAAGGGACTGCGGTGTGGCCATCCCCCGAAGGGGTGATATGTTATGTTCTGTCTCTCTGGCAAGCGCACATGCCTTATAGCAAAAGTTTCTCAAAAAAAAAAGGGACCAGTGATGGCATAATTGTAACGTTGCTGAACTCCCATGTATTTGACTGTAGTTTGAGTCTCGTACACTTGGCTTAAAACTCCCACCAGGTGTGTGTATGTGCATGCCCAAAATCCTAAGAGGAGGCTGGAGGAGAAGGGATTGCAGCATGGCCATCTCCCCATGGGGTGATTTCTCATTTTCTTTGTCGAGAGCATGTTCCCTGTAGCAAAATCTCTAAAAAAAAAAAGAAGAAATTGCTGAGAAATGGACACATCTGGTTTTTAAAGCCCGTGCTCACACTGGCTTTTAATTATTAACTGGTGTGACTCAGTCTCTGGACCTCTGTTTCATCATCTGAAAAATAAGGAACATAATACAGTAGCCCTCCATGAGTCATGGCGGACCCCCAGCGGGTTCCTGAGACCACAGACGGTACCAAGCCTTTACGTTATTTTATTTTACATATACTGTATTTTCACCAATACACACATCCATGTGATAAAGTTTAACCCCTAAATGAGGCACAGTAAGAAATGCACAGTAACTAATAATAGAACAGAGTAATTATACTTTAACAAAAGTTATGTGACTGTGGTCTGTCTTTCTCAAAATATCTTGTACTGCAGATCTTGGGAACCCTAGCATACATTTTTTATCTTTACTTATAAAGTCAAGAGCTTTCAGGGACCAGAAGGCGGTGCAGTGTTTAAGGTGCTGGACTCCCATGTGGTTGACTGCGGTTCACGTCCCAGATCCAGTGGCTTGCTGTGTGCCCACAATCCTGAGAGGAGAATGGAGGAAAAGGAATTGTAGTATGGCCCTCCCCCGGGAGGGGGTGATTTCTTGGTTTCTCTCTCTCTCTCTCTCCTCTCTCTCTTTCTCTCTCCCTGTGTCTCTGGTGAGCACACACACCTTATAGCAAAAATCATTCCAAATAAAATAAAGAATGTTCACCTTTTCACTGCAAGAAAGCTCTTCCTAGCATCTCCTTGCATGCCCAGATTGCCAGCATCACTACTTTGGCACTTCGTGGCCATCACTCAGGGAGGGTTACTTGACACAATCATTGTGGTACTCAGTGGCTACGAACATCACTCAGTGAGGGTTACCTGCCCACAATCACTGTGATACTAGGTGGCTATGAACACCCAGATGGCCACGGAGTGACTGGCAGTTACAGGAACGCTGATGGACTGAGACGGCGTGAGAGCTCATCGCCCTTCTAATAGTGCACAATTATAACTTACAGACTAGTTCCTTCTGGAATTTTCCTATTTTACTATTTCCCACTGGTTTCCCATGGGTAGTTGAAACTGCAGAAAGTGAAACCGCACTGTTCTGGAGGTCTCCGTCAGAACCAACTAAGCAGGGCCGCCCTCAGGTTTTGCACAGCAGATGGTTGCTTTTCTTCTTCCAGCAGGTGGGGCTGACGATCCCAGATCTTACCGTCCTGCTCGGCCCGCCCGCCCGGAGGAGGCCGCCTGGACGGATCAAGGTGACGTCATCGTTACTGACCCAGAGACTGGCCCTGTGTGCTCAGCCCAGCTCTGCCCCTACTGGCCACGCCGCGGCAGCTCTGTGAACTGCGCCGCCTCCGTCTGCCGCCAGCCTGGGCCTGCCTCCAAAGCCGTAATCATTTCCAGGGTTCAATTATTCACCACAAGCCAAAGAGGAGGATATAAAGGGGGAAATAGAAATGTGCCTTGGAAACTTGGGTCCAACTTCCTGCTGTGTCACTAACTAGCTCTGTGACCGGGGGTGAGCCTTCAGGTTCTCTCCATTTCCACTCTAGACAGTCACAGCAGTTCCTTCCTTCCCTCCTCCCCTCCCCAGGCATCGAGGCAGTGTGGATACAAACGTGGACAGAATCAGATACAACGCCTCTGTGATGGCGTCTTGGAACCGTCCGAGGAGGTGGAGGGTGCTCAGCAGATAAATGAATGCGAGCTCACAGGCCTCAGCCCTGCTCTGCAGGGGAGGGTCATGGTGCTGGCACGTGTCTGCTGAGGAGCTGGAGCAGGTCCAGTGAGGTCAGGGAATGCCTTTGGATGAAGCTGTGACTGCAGAGATCCGAAGGGGAAAGAAGCCATCTAAGGAGGGAGAGAGAAGGTTTAGGCCAAGGACAGGCTCAGGATAAAGCCTCAGAAGGTGGGCATAAGGGGTGTCAGAGGGACTGGAAGCAGGACAGGGGAATGCTGAGTGGAGAATGGGGTGGGGATGGTGAATGGAGGAGCCAGAGACGCCTCCTTAAGAACAATGAGGGGACCAGCAGATGGTATAATGGTTATGTCGCTGGACTCCCACATAGTTGACCACAGCTTGAGTCCCAGACCTGTGACTTAAAATTCATGCCAGGCACGTGTGTGTGTGTGCCCAAAAGCCCAAGAGGAGATTGGAAGAGAAGGGATTGCATTGTGGCCATCCCCCAGGGAGTGATTTCTCTCTTTCTCTCTGTCTCTCCTGCAAGTACACACACCCTATAGCAAAAATCTCTCTTAAAAAATAAAAAAGAGCAATAGGAAGCCCTAGCACAAATGTACTTTTGGGGGGGGGGCTAGAGGGTGCATGTGCTTGCCTGAGAGAAAGAAGAGAGAGAGAGAGAGAGAGAGAGAGAGAGAGGAGAAAGCACCTCCTGTAGGGAATGGTCACGCTGCAATCCCTTCTCTTCTTTTCCTTTCAGAAGGACATGCACGCACACACATTTCTCCAGTTGCCAGGTCCAGGTTCCAACCACATATTTGGCCACGTGGGATCCAGCTGCCTTAACCACCAGGCCTTGGAGCTGACCTGAGTTTTCATCTAGTTTTTTTTTTTTTTCTTAGAATTATTTTATTTAACTTTATTTAGTTAGTTTTGACCAGAGAGGGACAGTGAGAGAGAGAGAGAGAGAGAGTGAGAAAGAAGCTGCCAGGTCCAGGACTTGAACCATAGTCAGCCATGTGGAAGTCTAGCACCCTTAACCACCACGCCACCTGCCGGCCCTAGCCTTCATCTAGTTTTAAAAGGAGACCATTGGGGGCCAGCAGGTGGCATGGAGGTTAAGGGTGCTGGATTACTATATGGCCAACCATGATTCGAGTCTCAGACCTTGCAACTTGCTTTCTCGCTTTCCTTTCTCTCTCTCTCTCTGTCTTTCTCTGGTCAAATTTAAAAATTAATAATAGCAAATAGAATTAAATAAATAATTCTTAAAAATAAAAAACAAAGGAGAGCATTGATACTCAGTAAGCAATTGCTAGAAGGATGAATGAGTCCCAGGGTCACCTAGTGGCATGGTGGTTAAAGTGGCTGCATCCCACATGGCTGAGCCATCAGTTTGAGACCTGGGCCCAGTGGCCTGGAAAACCCACTGAGTGCATGTGTGTGCCCAAAAATCCTAAGAGGAAAATGAGGAGAGATGACTGGGGAATGGCCATCCCTATAGGGGTGATTTCTCTCCTCTCTCTCTCTCTCTGCTGAGGTCATGTGCCCTGCAGCAAATTATTAAAAAAAAAATCTTTTAACACCTTATTTCCCCATCCTCTATCAGATTAAATCATCAGTCATTTAGCAAGAGCTTCAGACACAGCAGGGATGTCCTGATAGGGATTGGGAAAACTCGGAAGTGAGGTGCTAGCTTGGAGTTCTGGCCTAGACATTAGATCACAGCAGGCTCCCTGGGTTGCTTGGGAAGGTCTCAAGGCATTGGGCACCTGGCATCACAGGGGGGCTCAAGACAGGTGTCCTGAGAAAAAAAGAGGGAACATGCTAGTGTTTTTAACACCAAAGATACTTTGCCTACTTCATGCTTGAGAGTGAGGTTTACCATTCTTGAATGTATTATGGGTAGAAAGAAAGAGACGCTAGTGATTGTTTGGGGCCTTTACTGAGCCAGTCAAGTCCCCTAAAGCAATGAGAAGAGTCCATTATCAAACAAGGTAAAATGTATGTGTCCATAACTGAAATTCAGTTCCACCCTTGTAGCTCATAAGGACATTTTCTATAAATGTAACCTGAATTTCTAGCATCTCCTGGGCGTAAATCCAGGTCTTGCCAGCCCCTCTGACCACAGCAGTAAACAGCAGTGAAAATACTTGCTGTTTGACCGTGTGCTAGTTGCCCAGGGCTGCTGCTCCTGAGTGTCTTCGTCAGTAAGTTGGCGATAATGATACCCATTGTGCTAGGTTAAATGAGAAACGTTAGTGTCTGCTGTCAGTGACAGCACCTATTACTATAGCAATCACTCTGTATGTGTTGTATAACTATAAAGCTGCTCCAAGGATCGGGAAGGCAATGTAATCAAATAGAAAGGCAGGCCGGCAGAGGCAATAGGGAGTGGTGAGGACTGTGGTAAATTGGAGAATCTTCGTACGTCCAAGGAGAATAGCAGCTCCTCAACTTCAGCCATTGGCTAAAGAGCAAGAACTCAGAACAGTGTTGTCTGACTTGTCCAGAAATGTTAGGAATCCTAATTTAAATAAAAGTGAACTTACTTAAGTGAATAATAAAGTTAACAAAATACTCTCAATTCAATTCAAAGAAAAACACTGCAAACAATAACACAAAACTCACACTACCATGGATCACACAAAATGAGGTCTAGAGCCAAGCAAGTCTGAGGACAGCTATAAGGAAGCTTCTCAAAGGCCAGGCTATTCTGGGAAGTCAGATTTGCCCCACAGACAAGACTGACAGGCCATGAAAGGCCATGAAGTCAGCCCCAAAGGAAGAGCTCCAAATAGGATCTGTGAAATGGCAGCATTGTCAGAACATCATACCGCAGCCTCCCTCAGGGAGGATTCTGAAGAGGACAGTGGCGATTTCATGTCATGTGCAGGGCGGTTACTCCAAAACAATAGCCTTGTACACAGCCAGCTCAGGAAGTGGGCTCCTGGCTGCCAGAGGGTGTTTCCCAGCAGCTCTTAAGGGAGGGTGATACCACGATTGGCCACTGGGGGTCTCTCTCATACAAATGATGGCTGTACTGTCCTTGCCAAGGAAATGGCAGCCGGAGGGCATCAGGCCAGGGCAGGCATAGGTGGGAAGATGGCTGCAGCTGGGCAGCTCTCGGCAGAGACAGGACTACCTGTTAGGCGTCTACAGAACCCGAACTCAGCTTTTAGGGGACAGCACTGCTGCCAGCCCGGCAGCCTGTCAAAGCAGTCTTTTCTGTGCACAGAAAGCCCTTGAAGACATGCTCTGTACCCAAGCTCATGAGAACCTGAGGAGTTTCTGTACGAGGTGGGTCCAGCTACTATCCACGCGAACGTCTCTCAGACCTCGCACCAAAGCCCTGCTGCTGCTTCCTGGGGCCGAACAACATGTATATTCCAGATTGCAGTTTGCACGGGCTGCCCCAGCAGGAGCATTTTCATCTGGTCGGAGCCCTGGTGTACCTGTCAGAGATCTGGCTGTGGGCTCCGGTCCTGCCACTCATTCGCGGTATGACCTTAGCCAAGCCTTAGCTTTTCTGGTTCCCAGTTTCTTCATCTGTGAAATGGAGCTAATACGAGCAATGGGTTTGAAATGGAAATGTTGGTACGTGAAACACTGGCTGACATGTGTGAGTTATTCACATCACTGCTTTGGATCAGGACTTGGGAAACACTTTCTTCTCTCAAGGGCCAGGAAGTAAATATTCCTGACTTTGTTAGTCCGATGGTCTTTATCTCAACTAGTTAAACTTGCTATTGTGGCATAAAAATAACCACGGAAAATTCATATTCAGATTAGCGTGGCCATG
This sequence comes from Tupaia belangeri chinensis, assembly GCF_000334495.1. NCBI lineage: Eukaryota > Metazoa > Chordata > Mammalia > Scandentia > Tupaiidae > Tupaia > Tupaia belangeri. The sequence goes on along the minus strand of NW_006198412.1, from coordinate 1,239,963 downwards.
TTCCAATAAAATCTTATTTTACAAAAACAGGCAGGGGGCTGAATTTGGCTCATAGACTGTTCTTTGGCCTCTCTTATCAGTGAGCTAATACTTATTTTTACCTTTCTTTAAAAAAAAATTGCTATAGGGTGTGTGTACTCACCAGGCATAGAGAGAGAGAGAGAGAGAGAGAGAGAGAGAGAGAGAGGAGAAAGTGAGAAATCACTCCCCAGGGGAGATGACCACACAGTAATCTCGTCTCCTCCATTCTCCTCTGAGGATTTTGGGCACGCATGCTCATGTGCCTGGCATGTTTTTCAGGTCACCGCGTCTGGGACTCGAGCTGTATAATCGGCCATGTGAGATCCAGCCACCATGACTGGCCCCAATTATTACCTTTCTAAAGGGTTGTAAGAAATAAAACAAAGAAGAATAGGTGGTGGAGCCCAAACTCACAAGTCTGAAGAATTTACCATCCAACTCTTCGTAGAAGCTGGCCGACCCCTGCTCTAGAGATCTTAGGGAAGTCTTAGCGGGAAACGGCCAGTTCTTTCCCTGAGTGCTGTGGAACCACCCAGCTCCGAGGGCCAGTCCATGTGACAACGCATGGAGCTCTGCGCCGAGGCGGAAAGGGGAACACAGCCTCCTCGTTCTCCTTTTAGTTGTCTATTTTGGATGGGCCTTATGAAAGAGGTTCAGAGAAGCTTCTACCAGAAAAATGAACCAATAATTAAGTGAAAGGGCCTTTCATCTCCTGAATTGTTTCTAGTATGTGAAGCTGTGCTTTCGTCTGGAACTTCTGAGTTCTCTGTGACCTTGAAGTTCTGAGTCATGAGAGGGACTGGGAATCCTCCCCATGTGAGGGGTCGAAGGGCTCCAACACAGAGATGCAGAGACCTGCCCCTGGAGCGAGGACAGTTGTTCTTTGCTCTGGATCCAGCCACGTAAACAAGCAGAGGCCTCAGAGTAGTAGCCTTTGAGGACAGGAAAGGGAAAGCCTGACTGAGGGAAGCAATTCGTGCTGGGGAAATTAATGTCCATGGCGATGCCTTAAGTGGAGTGTTATGGTTTGGATAATGGTCTGCCCCCCCAAAGGTGCACGTGTTGGAATTCGGTCCTGGGTGATGGCGTTTATGAGGTAGGGCCTAGTGGGCAGTGGTCAGATCATGGAGGCAGCACGCAGGAGTCAGCACGCAGTGGTCAGATCATGGAGGCAGCACGCTGCCTCATGAAAAGCCCAGTGAGTTCTAGCTCATACGAGAAAGTGTTAGCTCTCTCAAATGTGGGTTCTTAGTGTAGTTTTCATTTGTTTTTGCCATAGGGAATGTGCACTTGCCAGAGAGAGACAGAGAGAAGAGAGAGATGGAGGGCGAGAAATCACCCCCCAGGGAAGATGGCCACACTGCAATCCCTTCTCCTCCATTCTCCTCTCAGGATATTGGGCACGCACGTGTGTGTGCGCACACACACACACACACACACACACACAGACGGCCATCATGTTTTTCAGGCTACCGGATCTGGGACTCAAACCTGCCGAGTTGGCCATGGAGATCTAGCACCTTAACCACCACACCGCCTGCGGGCCCGAGCTTGTGTCATTCTAAATGAGAGAGCTGCCCATTGCTTTTGCTGCGCCCTTGCTATCTTCTCAGCTCCTGTGGGATATGTTGTGACACAGGCCAGCCTGATGTCGACTTTCTAGTCACCAGAATCATGACTTAAGTAAGCCTCTATTTTTATAACTTCTCCCTGTCTTAGGTGTTTCTGTAAGCAACTCAACAATGAGCTAAGGCATGGAGGAGGCCTGGAAGACTACGTCCTTGGAAGTGAGTGAGTGAGTGAGTGAGCACTGGGCAGCCAAGGCGGTGTGTAGGGGGTGCTGGCCCTGCTTTTGTTCTTTCTGTCCCCTTCACCACCTCTTCTCTCACTGACTTGAGATGAGACGCTGGTAGGTAAGCAATGACTGCCCACCCCAGGAAGTGCCCTTGCCCACCACTAGGAAGCCGTGTTCCCTCCTGGGAGTGTTATGGTCTAAGCAGTTCAGGACAACCCTGGTGCCGCTCAGATCCGGCAGGGCTCAGGCATCTTCCGTGCTGGTCTCCAGCAGTGCTGGGTCTCTTAGAGGACTCTGCCGTTTATTACTTTCTGTGGACTAAAAAGAAGACAATATAGCAAACGTAAAAAACAAGAACATGTAAGAAAGAAAATACACAGAACAATTTTTGACTCAACCCCATCTGATTGGTTCAGGAAACAATTATTCATTGAGCACCTACTATGTGCCAGGCCCTGTTCTCGGTTGGGGTTGGGATATAGCAGTGAAGAAATAGAAGTCCCTGTACTCTGGAGCGTAGATTCTGGTCAGGGAGTCGGCCAATAAGGCCGAGGGGTAGAGGCTGATGGGACCGGGCACCATTTATGATAGGGTAGCCAGAAAAAGAGGAAGTAAAGTACATGGGCATTTGGGGAAACATGTTTTAGGCAGAAAAAAAAAATTAAAAGCCAGGAAGTGTCCAGGTGTTGGGTGAGAGCGTGCTTGGTAGGTTCGGGGATCTGAAGAGAGCAGATGTCTGCAGATGAGTCCGAGGGCAGCCGGGGTGGGGACATGCGGGACTCGGAGGGCATGCTAAGGACCTTGGGTTGCTTTTGAGGGAAATGGAAATCCAATGTAAAGCCTTAAATAGAAGACTGGCCTTGTGTTTTGAAATCATCACTCGGGACACTGTGGAAAAGAGACGGGCTGGAGTAGGAACTGCCAGTGTGGGAGCTGGGAAGCCAGTCAAGAGGTCGCTGCATCAGCAAAACAGCTGTCAAAGCAGAGCTGCCCTGGGCGAGGCAGGTGTGGAGGTGCAGAGAGGACCTTTCCTCTCAGTTGGAGGTTCCGCTGTGGAACCCCAGGGTGCACAGTTTGAGAGCTCTGGGTTAGAGGGTCTCTAAGAGCCCTTCCAGCTCTGGGCTCTTGAGCTCTCCTGACCCTGCTTGCAAGGTGGTTTTAGGCCTGGATCTGATTCTGTGGTGCTAGGCTGATTCTCTACTGCCCAAGCCTCTTGGTTTAAGGTCTCGGCAGGAGAAATATTTTGAAAATCACAATTTGAATGTGGCCAGCCCTGTGCAGGGTTTATAATGATGAGGAAGATAAGGCATATGCCCCAGGAAACTCACTGGCTGGGATGGGGACCAGGAAAGCACACACATGGCCCAAGTCGAAGGCCTCAGGGGTCCCTGGCCCCCTCTTGTCTTGTCTTTTCCCCCTTTCCTGGTTCCCAAACCATGCCGGTCAGGAGGTCATCCGAGGATCTCTGACTGCTCCTTCAAAGATTCTCATTCAGCTGGCTCAGGGTGGTCTGAAAAGCTCCTGGGAGAAACTGAAGCCTGTTGGATTGGGAACCATGGCAACCTCCCAGTCTCAGCCACCTTAAGTCCACCGGCCTGGCCCCCATTGGGATTAACTCCTCATTGTCTCAGGAAATCTTGCCTGGGCTGAGCTATTGGTCTGTGAGACCTTCTCGTGGCCTGAACTGCCTTGAGAATACAACCAACCCTGATGACAATGTCCTTAGAAGGCACAGGGATCTGGTGGAGGGAGAACCTCAGCTGGTGGAAAAGAGTATGGGGGACAGGCAGAGTGAGTGCCTGGGACTCCATGACTCATCCCAGTGCCTGAGGAAAACCAGCTATCCCCAAACAGAGCGAGAGAAAGGAAGGAAGGAAGAAGAGAGGAGAGGAGGAGGGGGCACTGAATCTTGTGTGGACGAAGAGTCATTTTCTCTAAGTTACCAGGAAGAAAAAAATGTCAGCAAAACCAGACCAAGAGCCATCAGCTAAAGAGATTTTTCTGAGTCAGACTTCTTTTCTGGAAGCTGTGAACTTTATTTTCCAGCAGCCATTAATCTAATAGTAAGCCCCTTAACCTTCCTAATTGTTCTTTTCCAGTGTCAGCTGCTTTCATATTAACCTTTCAATCTTTTCCATAATGCAGTTACCTCCAACTCCAGCCGGACCTGATTCAGGAGCTGCGGTTGGCCCAGAACTTTCCACCCTCTTGGCCACACTCCCTTCCTCTGCAACCTGCTGGCTTTCTGAAGGTGCTGCCGGAGAGTCCCCTGAGTGTGCTGTTCAGCGCCTGGCTCTGGGCTGAGCGGAGCCTGAGGGACACATTTTGCCAACCTGACCTGGCGCCTCGGTGCTGCTGGGCTGCAGTGACTTCAATTATTTCAGATAGAGGCTGCCAGCGGGAGGCCACTAGGCCAGTCCCCGCCTGCCAGGGCTGATCAGCTTCAGGCCATTTCTGTGGCTGAGTGTTTGAGCTTGTTTTCCTTCTCTCAGGAGAATTCATTGAAATCGTTTCTCTGGAAAAGACAAAGCTGGCCCGGACACAGCAGGAACATGTGGTGACTGCCTGCCTTGGGTTCCTGCTGTCCCCGTGAGGACTGGCCGGCTGTGAAGCTAGCCCGGTGGGTCTATCTCCAAAACGGCCACCCAGAAGTAGCCCTGGGATGCCAGCCACATGGCCTGAGTTCCAATCCTGGCCTCTGCTCCCAGCAGTGAGGGGCAGTTTGGGGCAGGGCTTTGGACTCCTTGGGCAGTTGCTAAGTAATGGAAGCAGGGAGGGCCGGGCAAGGCCTTTTGCTCCATGAAGACGCCAGCGGGGCACTTCTTTCCTTTGTAGCCGGGGTAGAAAGCTATGAAGACGGCCGGGTGGTGTATCAGACTGGATCCACACAGGAGGGGTCCCGGGTTTGCATCTCAGGACCTTTCTAAGTGCTTCCGGTGCACACATGTCCTGGGCTGTCTGGAGCTGGATCACATAATGGAGGCCCTGTTGGGACCAGCAGTTAGCGTAATGGCTATGTCGCTGAACTCCCATGTGGCCAACCGTGGTTTGAGTCCTGGCTGATTAAAGTCCCGTGGCTTAAACTCACACCAGGCGTGCGTGCGTGCGTGCCCAAGATCCAGAGAGGAGAATGGAGGAGAAGGGATTGCAGTGTGGCCATCCCCCCTTGGGGGTGATTTCTCGCTTTCTATCTCTCTGTCTCTCTCTGTCTTTCTGGCGAGTGCATGCGCCCTACAGCAAAAACTTCTCCTCCCCCAAAAAAAGTTAAAGAAATTAAAAAAAAAAAAAAAAGAACGGAGGCCCTGTGGAGGGTTCCCCCTCCCCCCAACTCCTGTCTCTCATGGAGGCAATGAAAGGATAGGCTTGAAAGAAAAAGAGAGTGAGAAGGGAGGGAAGGATGAAGGGAAAGGTCTACAATATTCTCTACCCAGTTCTTCATTTCTGGGCCAGCTGGGTGGCATAGGGGTTAAGGTGGCTGAATCCCACATGGCCGACTCAGTGGTAACTTGAAAAACACGCCGGGTGTATGTGTGCATGTGTTCCCAAAATCTGGGAGGAGAATGAAGACGGGATTGTGGCGTGGCCATTCCCTGACCCTCCCCATTCCCCCCACTGCCCCGGGGAGCGTGATTTCTCACTCTCTCCCCGGTGAGCACATGCCTTATATCTTTTTAAAATTTAGCAATTTTTTAAAGAAATAAAATGCTGTTTAGTTAAAAATAAAAAAATCAAATCCTCATTTCTTGGGGAATGGAAGCCCCGGCCATAGGCCAGGCTGCAGCATTCAGAGGCAGAAGGACTTCTCCAGGCTTCCCTGCTCGTCCTCCTGGGCAGGATGAGGAGATCAAGGTTGTCTTTGCAGCCGGGCACTGGGGTGGCGAGGCAGGGGCTGAGTGGGATGTGGGCAGCTTCTTCATGGCGTGTCCCAACAGAGGCCCTTCCTCTAGCCACCAAAGACCAGGGCCAGCTCTTCCCACGCCTTCCTGCCTGGGCTCCAGCGCCCCTGTTGGGTGGTTAGCCAGCCTGGTGTTTATTTTGTGCTTTGCCTGGTAAGGGACCCCCATGCAGCACCCCTGCTCCCTCCCTCACCCTGCACTCAAACAGCCCAGAGGGTGGGAAAAGGCAAGGCCAGCCCCTCCGTGCCCACGGCTCTCTCAGCTGGGCACGTGCACACGCAGAAGCTCACCTCCCTGCCCCACACCACAGCCTCTTCTCAGTGTCACAGACACAGGGGCCCTTTTCCCAGTGGGTGAGGTGTGGATGAGTGAAGTCTCACACAGACATGCACACGCGCGCACGCGCACGCACACACACAGAGATACATACAACTGTGAGTAGGAAGAGGGGATAGAGACCTTTGTGGCCTAGAAAGGTCAGTCACTAGCTCGTCACCCAGCCATGGTGCTATGTGCTGCCCAGATGCTATGTTCCGCAGGCTGGGACCACACAGGAGGTCCAGGTTTGGTTCCTTGTCCATCCTGAAGGCCGGGCACGGTGGTGTGTGTCTGTAATCCCAGCGGCTGGCTGAGGCAGGAGGATTATGTGCTTGAGGCTGTCCTGAGCAATGTAGCAAGACTATCTAAGACACTTCAGGCCTAGTGGGGCACACCTGTAATCCCAGTTGGAGGTGGAGGCAGGAGGATTGTGACACAGTGAGACCCTGTCTTTAAAAAGAAGAAAAAAATGACCCTCAGGATTCCTGCAACACCTCCCTGCTTGTCCACCCTCCCCTCCCCACCCCACCCCCACTTTGCTTCTCTCCTGCCAGGCCTGCTGCCTGGGGTGGTGCCTTCGTTGCCATAACAACCAATTGTTCTGTCACAGAGACAAGATCCTGACTCCAGGTGGGTTATGAACAGAAGAAACATAGGAAACCACTAAGCAACAGAGATCTAGATTTCCAGCAAGTGTCCCTGCTAATGAAGAAGAGGAAATTCACCAACTAGAAGATAGATGAAACAGTGATGAGTGAAAGCGAAATTTTCCATGAGGCACCAGCTGTTAGTTAAAAACAACAGTGACAAGCTAATAGGTTGGACAAGAATGATGCTGGCAAGGACAACCCAGAACTGCTCCTGTCAGTCTGCAGATCACCTGCAATGGCATGGCTGGGCAGGCGCAATGTAAGTTTGGCTTTTTTTTTTCTTTTAGTGAGGTTTTTGCTATAGAGCACGTGTGCTCTCCAGAAAGACAGAGAGACACAGAGAGACAGAAAGCGAGAAATTACTGGGATGGCCACACCGCAATCCCTTCTCCTCCATTGTCCTCTCAGGATCTTGGGCATGCACGCACACACACTCGGCATGAGTTTAAGCCACTGGGTCCGGGACTCAAACTGTGGTTGACTACATGGGAATCCAGCGACATAGCCATTACACCAACTGCTGGTCCCCACCCCTAATGCTTTTATGGGAAAAGCTGCACCACTGAGGTTGTGAATCGGGCAGGACCTAATGGGACGCGTGCATCCGGGCACACATTCCAGGAGGACTCCCCAGGGCTAACTGGGGGATAGTACCCCAAGCACAAACTTCACTGCTAAGAGAGAATTGGGGACAAGACAGTCTGAATTACGAAGCGCATGGTTACTCTACAGGCAGGACAGAGGCGGAGCTGCAGGCAGGGAACCAGAGTCCAGGTCAGTCGGAGCCAGTTACTCACGCTCTTGAACAGCAAACCCGGAGCAAGGCCTTCCCAAGCTCGGTCCTCATGGTGTAGATGGGTGGCTGGCTCTTCCATCTTGCTCTGTGTTCTGCCTCCGCGCGCATGCTTTAAGTACGAAACTGTGAACGCCAGATGGATCTGAGGTGTGGAATGTTTTCAGTGGGTAAACCAAGACCATCGACCCACCATGTCCACCAATGAAATTTGTGCTTGTTCGATTCGTCATCACCAAACACCTGCTATGTGACATTCACAAAGTTAGATAGCACAAACCAAGGTAAGAAGTGATGGCATCTTTGAGGCCCTCACGGGTTGGGGAACAGTCAGGCACATGCTCAGACCTGCAGGCCCACGCTGGCACTCAGGTGTGGGCAGAGCCCACTGGGCCTAAAGAGGACATCTCTGGATGCCCCAAGTGGGGCAGCGTGGCAGCGGGAGACAGCCTCAGAGAGGAGAAAGGCACGCTGTGTGGAGGGGTGGTGCTGCAGAGGCCCCACATGCCCCAGGGGCCTGGGGAGCATGGGGAGGGTTGGCGGACATGCCGTGTGAGGGTGGTGCTCTCACATCAGCATTCTTCTCAAAGATCTCGAGGTAGCAGACCACACAGGGAAGAAGGGGAAGTAAGTTAAAGGAAAAGAAAACAGGCCAGATCCCAGGAGAGAAGCAATCAGGCGATTTGTGAAGGCAAATCCTCAGCTAGAGGAGGTTAATGGAGATGTCAATGACCCGGGTGTTCAGGCCTTCCTCACCGAGACCCTGGGGTGCAGCTGAGAGATGGACTCGTGGGGAGGAGCTGGGAAGGAGCATGCCAAGTTTGGAAAAGACAGGGACTGAGGATGCCGGGAAGCCCGACCACTCAGCTGGGCCCCAGAACATGGTGGGCAGGGTGCTTTACCCTCCCTGAAACTGGCAGAGGGCTGGAGGCCTGGGTTCAGTGCAGAGCAATGTCAGTCTCCTGAAACACCCAGGAAGGTCCAGGGGGTGGATTACAGGCAACGGTGCAGAGATGATCTCGGCCAGAGACAACTCCCTGTCTGTGAGCTTTTTATGCCTTTCCTCTTACCACCATCGCAGCAAGCACGTCCACAGGCTCTCCTAAAACCTAACCGGTAGTCGATCAATATGTATTCCCCAGCAACTACTTGGTGTTATTCATTACTCTAAGAATTCTCAGGGCTTGACAGAGGCATTGTTCGTGCCCAGGAGGGGTTTAGAAGACAGCTGGGAGTTTACTTACGTGTGTGAAAGTTTATATGAGCAATTATATCCTGTTGAAGGGCTCAGCCAGGAGCGCGAGCAGAGAGGATTAGAGGAGAGACAGAGAGAGAACCCAGCACAATCTCTTGGGACTGCTTGATCAGGAGGAAGTCTCCATGGAGAAACTGGAATTCGTGTGTCTTGAAAGACGGGTAGATGGAGAGAAAGGGGTCAGAGCACAGATGTGTTTGGGAGTGATGAAGCTTGTGGAACACACATTCAGCAGTGGCTGCTAGACAGCTCTGGTCTTGGAGGAAGCCTGGGCACCAGCAGGAAAGAGGCTCTCTTTTGACATTGGAAATACACTTCAACTTCAATCAGCGCAGATTCAGGTCTGAATCCTGGATCTGCCGCATCGTAGCCAGATAGGCCTGGGTAACATCCTTACCTTCTGCATGCCTAATTTGTCTCATCTGTAAAATGAGAGTGGGGGTAAATGTCTATCTGAAAGGGCTGCTGGAGAAATGGAATTAAATGTGACAACAGGTAAAATCTCTCCAGGGATACTGGTCCCCTTGACCTTTCCTGGCTCATCAGAATGCTTTATTTAAAACCAAAGGAAGCAGGGCCAGCAGGTGGCATGGTGGTTAAGGGTGCTGGACTCCCACATGGCTGGCCATGGTTCGAATCTTGGACCTGGCAGTTTGCTCTTTCACTTTCTCTCTCTCTCCCTTGCTCTGTCCCTCTCTGGTCAAAATAAAATAAATAAATAAAGTTAGATAAAATAATTCTTTTTCTTTTTTTTGGAGAAGTTTTCGCTATAGGGCATGTGTGCTTGCCAGACAGACAGAGAGAGACATAGAGACAGAAAGCGAGAAATCACCCCCCAGGGGGGATGGTCACGCCGCAATCCCTTCTCCTCCATTCTCCTCTTGGGATCTTGGGCACGCATGCACACGTGCCCGGCGTGAGTTTTAAGCCATCGGGTCCGGGACACGAACCGCAGTCGACTACGTGGGAGTCCAGCGACATAGCCATTATGCTAACTGCTGGTTCCCAATAAAATAATTCTTTAAAGAAAAACAAAACCAAAGGAAATATTCTAGAAGTCCTCTGAGTGCCCTTGCAGAAGTAAATATACAGATTGATCAGTGGGGAAAAAAAATATGTTTTTCTCCATCCTGTGGGGTGAGTTGACCATGCACACTTGTCTCCGGATGTTTGACTTCCTGAATCTTCCCTGAACAATGCCATCTCTGTCCTGGCACTCCTGGCAAGCAGTCCCATGGGGCCCAGGTTCTCATCACATGTTCTTTTCCTGGAGTGAGTCACTAGAGAATTGGGCTGTAGTCATAACCTTCACCAGCTGAGGGAGGTGAAAGTGGATTGGAATGAACACAAACACAGCACACCTCCGTGCTTAATGTTTCCTTCCACGCTCATTTTGCCCCAGGCCTTAACCTTGCAACTCTAAAAAGTAGGGTCCCATAATGAATGGGTAAGCTGAATGACCGCTTGTAGTCCACAAACAAAGGGCATTTCAACAGCCCAGGGTCTGAGACCTTATCTATTCCAATCCAATCAAGCCAGTTAGAAATTGGAGGGGGAATGACCACCTGCATGGTCCCAATGGAAAATTAGAAAAGCCGTGTTGTCATTCCTCAGGAAATGTGATAATAGGCAGAGAAAGGGAAAATCTAAATAACTGATGGAAAGATGTGAAGAATTTAAACTTTGAGGACTGACTGCATGTCTTCCTTGGGTTGCATAAGAATTAATTTTATGATGACAAGCATTAAATGATCAGCTGCACATAAATCCACATGTATCCCTGACATCCTCTTCTTTCCCCAAATTAGATGTGACCTTGGGATCTAAAGGTGTCATTACCAGGGGCAGCCAGAGTGCTGGTGCAGGAAAATAGCAGACTGAGAAACGGGGCAGTCTACGTCCCATCCGACACCTGCTGTGTGGCATCGGGCAAGCCGACTGGCTTCTCCGGGGTGGAGGTTCTTCATCTGAAAAATGAGTATTTTGTCTAGGATATTTTGTTTTTGAGAGGTTTTTGCTATAGGGTTCATGCTCTTGCCAGAAAGACAGAGAGACAGAAAGCGAGAAATCACCCCCCAGGGGGAATGGCCACACCACAATCCCTTCTCCTCCATTCTCCTCTCGGGATCTTGGGCACACACGCACACACACCCAGAGTGAGTTTAAGCCACTGGATTTGGGACTCGAACTGCAGTCGACTACATGGGAGTCCAGCAACATAGCCATTACGCCAACGGCTGGTTCCTGTCTAGGTTATTTCAAGTTTACTTTCAAATACTTCCACCTTTCCCCCACCCAAAGTTTTTATTTTCATGACCACTCAAATTTAAAGTCTTAAAATAAATAAGGGATATAGGTGAGTAGATGGCGTAATGGTTCCATTGCTGGACTCCCACATGGCCGATCACAGTTCGAGTCCCAGACCCAGTGGCCTGAAAATCACTCTGGGTGTGGGTGCATGTGTGCCCAAGATTCCAGGAGGAGAATGGAGGAGGGGATTGCAGCGGTGTCATCCTCCCTGGGGGGTGATTTCTCACTTTCCCTCTCACTGTCTCTGTCTCTCTCTCCCCAGTGAGCTCATGCATTCTAAGCCAAAAACCTTTTTAAAAAAATAAATAAGGAATATATGACAGCAATTTTTTTTGTATCACTCTATTATCTCTTGTAGTTCCTCAAAACAAGCCCAGAAGGGAGTCTGTTTGGGTGGGAGTCTTAGACCTACTGTTTTATATTCAAGTGACGTCTGCAACAGGAGTGGTGTAAATGGTCACCCCAGCTTTCCAAATGCAAGCCAGCAGGCCACTCCATGAGCTGTTCACCTTTAGATTCAATTCCCAACTGGTTCTTTTCCACAGAGCTCCAGCCGAGCACTGCAATTCTGCCCTACCAGTATCCACTGCATGTCACCCATGCGACAGGCTCCAGTGCTAGTGCTTTGAGCAAGCAAGCACGACCCCAGCCCTGCAGAAGCTCAGACTCTGGTAGGGGACACAAAAATACGTCATGTGGAGTCAGCCTGATACAGACATGAAGTCTTAGGACAACACTTAAGAAGGTGAGTCAATCTAGTTTGAGTAAAGCTCCACGCAAGACAATGCTTTTGCACTGAGCTGTGTGAGATGGGTAGGATTTCGGCAGGCTGCCACAAAGGAAGAGCATGCAATACAGAGGGAAGAGCCAGAGAAGGGCACCAAGGCAGAAAAGGGCAAGTTGTATTAAAAAATGGCAGATAGCCCTTTTCTTCTGGACCTTTAAGCATCTGAGATTAGAAATTTAGGCAAAAATCTATTAATAGAAAGTCTTGAACCATCAGGTGGTCCAGAGGTTAAGAAAGCTGGATACCACATGCCCAACTGTGAGGTTTGATTCTTGGACCTCACAGCTTGAAAAATACACTGGATGCGGGTTCATGTGTGTCCAAAATCCCAAGAGGAGAGTGAAGGAAAAGAAGAGATTGTGGGTGGCCATCCCCCCTAAGGATAATTTCTCTATCTGGCAAGTGCACGCATCTTATAGCAAAAAAAAAAAAAAAAAAAGAAAAGAAAAGAAAAAAAAATTGTGTGTGTGTGTGTGTGTGTGTGTGCATATCTCCAAAAAAGTTTGGACTTTGGTGCAAAACAGGGAAACCATGGTTATCCTTGAGCAGGGACGTATCATGCGGGGACTTGCGCCTTAGGAAGAGTAACCTGTCAGCAGAAAGACT
>NW_006198412.1:1182951-1227501 GCF_000334495.1 Tupaia belangeri chinensis | reverse complement strand
CAGGAATGGAGGTAGAACAATACTCCTGACCAGTGGTTTTGGAGCCTGAAGCACAGTAACGAGACCAGGATTGGAAAGAAGGACACTTGGCAAAGTTGCTTAGGGGCAACAGCGTAAGGGTCTGTGACTGATGGGATGGGGGCTCAAAGTCACCCTGACACAGGAATCCAGCTTCCTTCCATCCTGGGCTCATAGAGTGGCTTATCTTGGGGCAGTGTTTTCCAAAAGTCCCCTGATATCAAGGAGTGAACAGGCTTAGGGAACATGACCTACTATGGTGAGGACTGTGAATTGCCCTCCAATATTCACAATAGACTCCCTCATTTTTAATTAGGTACACACATCCTCCCTCCAATTGGAATAAAGGTATTATTTGCCTTTCTTGTATCTGGGTGCGATCACATGACTACATCTGGTCAGTGATTTGTGATTGGAAGTGTCTGACTTTGGGAAAACAAGTTTTCCTGCTGGCCAGAAGGCCTTGGTGACTGGAGTGCCATTTGAACCCTGAGGTGAAGGGCGGATGTTGGGAATGATCATGGACCATGATGGCAGAGCTGCCATCCCTGCCCCAGAATGCCAACATGTGGATTTCACTGACATGGGACAGAAAGAAATATATATTTTGTTTGTGCTGCTGTTTACTTTTTTCATTTTATGTAATCGAATGGGATCTAATTTAATCTTGGTCTTTAGAAGCAGTGTAATACCAACTCAATTATAACTTAGAAATATTTGTACCTGATATATATGCTACCTTCTTTCAAGGACTTAATCACCCAGAAACCCAAACTGCTCATCTGAAGATTGAGGGGTAAGCATAGAGCCCCACAGCACTGCGAAGCATGGGTATTAGTCCATTGGCCTCTACAGCAACTTCGCCAGGTCTCTCTCCTGCACAAGCAAGCTCTCCTCATGATAGGGAAGCTCAGGTCTTCTAGCCTGTGTGTCTTTCCACTGGAAGAGCACTACTCTCTGATGGACCCCTGCCTTTCTAGAATCTATGCAATCCTCCTCTTGTTAACATAGTCTTTCTTCAAATCAGAGTTACTGAAATTGAGAACAATTTGGATTCTGTAGTTAGAATCAGATTTGAGTCCTGCCCTTTCTGAACTTACATATTGGACATCTTGACTGGCCAGTGACCCATTTGCAGACAATCTTCTGGGCTGCTTCTGTAGGTATTCACTGTTCGGATCCTTAATGTTATTACATCCAGTATGCTACCTTGTCATATTCCCTATGTTCTAGGGAATACTCTGTCCAATGTACTGACTGCATGGATGAATACAAAGGAATAGCCAGAATTGAGGCCAATGTCAAAGTTCAGCTGGTGGGAACATGGAAGAACCAATCTCCATCTTCCAACCTGCAAAGGACATCTAGAGAAGACACTGGTATTAGCAGAGAGATGGCTAGACCAGTTTCCGAGTGGCTGCAGTTGAAGTCGTGATCAATAACTGCTAGTGTCAAGCCTGTACTGAGCACTTGTCTTGTGTCTGATGATATTCTATGCTCTTAAGTGCATCGCCTCATAACTACCACGTGAAGTAGCCACTACTAATACCTCCACCGGAAGTTGAGGAGACTGGGAGATGAAGAGGTAAAGAAATCTTCCCAGTGTCACACAGCAAGGATTGGGTTGTGAGAAAAGTCATAACATTTTAAGAAATGTTGCTCTGTGCAAGAAATGTGTCATGACTTTTCTGAATCCAATAAAGAGCAGTTACTCAAATCCATGTGTCTCTGATTCCAGGCCCTTAACTAGTACATTAGCTGTTCTTAAAGAACACCCCCCCCACCAAAAAAAATAAAAGCCTACCTTATAATCTCACTCTTATCAGAATGTCTCTCTTCTGTATATCAGTGTCATAGTCTAGTGTAGTTAGTCTGAGAAAATGCCCACTAACAGGATGATACTTTTCCTTTCCCCATGGCAATATCTTCCATTTAATAGGAGCTTTGTAGTGCTGACAAATCAGCTTAAGGCAGGTAGGGGATGGGAAAAGCCCTAATTGTAGCATTTGCCAATTCTGTGGTGTAAATACTCCCATCATGACCAATTTCGAGCTACCAGTGCAGCTTGTAAAGTTCCTGTGTTTGTAACAGTTGACTGTAGTATAGCCAGCTCCAGCACACTTGGACGGCCCTGAGGATTCTATTGCAGCTAAGAGAGGACTCACACTGGGAGTTCTAGGCCAGCCTGAAAGAGTTCTGAGCCTTCCTGTGCCCTTCCTGGTGTACCTCTTATAGGGTGCCAGTCGCTTTCCCTAGAGGTCTGGCCCAACACCAGGAGGTGATGGCCTATGGATCCCAGCCCTCGGCTCGGCCCCATCCCTCCCCAGGCTTCTAGCTCACTGCCTAAAACAGCCCTATGGCCAGCAGATGGCAGCACACTCACACTCAACAATCAGTGCCTCAGCCAAATGAGGGGCCTTTGTTCTGGCCAGAGGCTGTGTCACCAAGAGAAAGGCCCCAAAGGGCAAGCTAATCGGCCTGTCCTTAGCTGACCTTCGCCTATGAGAGCCAGCAAGTAGACAGGCTGACAACTAAATACACTGAGAACAACCTTAGCGAACAGCAGAGATGGCATTGTCCCAGCACCACTCCTTGCCCCTCCTGTGGGCTTAGGCTTGGCCTAGGTGGCATCATGGAAACAGGCACCTGGGGTTCCATCAAGATGTGCTGAGTGTCAAGAATTGTGCTCCAAGTCCCAAGGCAGGAAACTATTCAATTACTCCTACCTACTGCCACCCACAAGCCTCCTTGTGCCACAGTTTACCTTCTCTTAACTCTACTGGATGGTCAGTTCCTTCTAGGGTGACCAGTTGTCCCAGGACTGTAGGACTGGAAATCCATGTCCTAGAAAACCCCTGTCCCTAGTTGGCCATCTTCAATCTGATGGCCAGTCCTGGCGTGGCCTCTGCTGGCTCACAGTAGACACCTTTCGTGGTTGTTGCTGCTACAGGCCTTGGTGTCCTGAGAGGAGAGGCTAGGCCCAAGTCAGGTGGGATTACAAAGGCTCACCAAACACGACTGGCAGGGTTTGACTTCATTTTTAAAACCTGCTTTCTTTGCTTTCTGTCAGAAGTAAGAGCCGGAATGTGTGAGGGAAAACCCCAGAACAGTCCCTTTCTTCTTCCTGCTCATTCCCATCTCTGACCTCCCCTCCTTCCCTTCCCTACATGCCCCACCCACCTCAGCACCCCTGCGCATGTCCCAGGTCCCAGCCCTCCCAGAGTCCAGCGGCCAGCTGAGGGCTCCAAGGCAGGACAGGGCCTCTCATGGAGGGGGATGGTAGGCTCATGAAGAGGGCAGGCCAGCAGAGGGGTGGAGGTAGACCAGGAGGCTCTTCACCACCTAGAATGGAGGAATAGGAGGAGGGCTGCCCAGAGAAGCCCTCTCTGGACCCTGTTGCTCCTGCTCCTACCTCTAAGCAGAGAAGTATCTAAGTCTCTTCTCCTGTGGTTCAAGTCCATTGTGATGGGTCTTATTTACCTGTCCCTGTCGACCCCTTTAGATGGCTGTTTCTACTCCTAGTGCCTAGCTCAGGAAAGTCCAACATGGCAAACACTACTGTACTATAATATATATATAGGAGAGGTTTTTGCTATAGGGCGCTTGTGCTCACCAGAAAGACAGAGAGAGACCGAGAGACAAAAAGCAAGAAATCACTCCCCAAGGCGATGGACACACTGCAATCCCTTCTCCTCCATTCTCCTCTGGGGATCTTGGGCATGCACATGTGCCTGGCGTGGGTTTAAGCCATCGGTCCGGGACTTGAACTGCGGTCAGCTACGTGGGAGCCTAGCGACGCAGCCATCATGCCAACTACTGGTCCCTATCATTTGAGCAAGGGCAGAAAGCTCTGCTTAAACCAAGGCTCCTGTGGAGCATATGCAAATTCTTCCTCCCTGCTCCTGACACTGGGAGGGCAGACACCTCACCAGGGCCCTCACGTCTGCACAGACCAGTCCCTGTCAATTCGCCAACCTTATCTTGTGCTGCTTTATCTGGCACTCACTGTGTCTATATCCTGGCCTTCTGCCAGGTCCTAGAAATGCCCAGCTAGAAGCCACTGTGTGAGAGGGTGAAACTGAAGCTTTGACTTGAAGGATGAGAAGGGGTCACACTATCAAACTGCAGAGCAGATGGAAACTTAAGAACACAATTTGCGTGGCCAGCATCAGTTTTTCTGTTACCTTGCTAGGAAGGACTTTATGAGTATTCAGAAATACAGTTAATTTGTATTTCTTGGCCTGGCCCCATAGCCTAGTGGTTAAGGGAGCTGGATCCTACATGGCTGACCATGGTTTGAATCCTGGCTCCAGATGCTTGAGAAACACATTAGGCCATGTGCATGCCCCAAAACCCAACAAGATGAAGAAATAGAGGAAAAGGGATTATAGTATGACCACGTCCCGCTGGGGAGATGCTTTCTCCCTCTCTCTGACTCTAAGATAGAGCATGCACCCTTAAGCAATAAAAAAGAAAAAAGAAATACACACATTGGGCCAACCCTACAGTGTAACAGTTAAGCACTGTGCAGAGGGAGCTGGATTCCACATGGCTGACTGCAGTTCAGATCCTGGCTCAGCAGCTTGAAAAACGCATTGGCCATATACACACATGCCCAGGATCCTGGCGAGATAGAAAAATGGAGGGGGAAAAATGATGACTCTGTTGATCTCTCTCTCTCTCTCCCTTTTTTTATGCACACATGCCCTTTGACATAAAAAATTTAACAGGCTTCTCATGGGCGTTTTACATCAAAATTTCTGTATAACCAACTATTCTTCACATCCAATTTTTCATACTCAGCGGGTTCATATTTTCATTCCATTAGTGACAAATTAATGGAAGCACAGCCTCATTCTAGATAAAAATTGACCATCCAGGTGAAATCCTGCTGACTCCAGCTCCCTGCCAATATTTGGATTTGCTGGAGCCTGCATTGACCCGAGTCTCCAGAGAGACTCTTAGGACTTGGCGATTTCCACTAACGGACACAATCTTCCAACAGAGAGAACAAAGGCCTATAGCTTAGGCTACCTTTGGCCACTAGATAATGTAAATGACTATTGAGCTTATTGACGGAGTATGAGGTTTGGGACATGGAGTTTGCCAAGTAAACCGAACCCTAGGTAGAATGTATGGCAACTCTGGTCGTTAAGACAAGGATAAACCTCCAAAGTTTGGGTGGATGGCAAGAGACTTGATTGGTGTGAAAGAAGAACCTCTCCTCTATCTCCAGGGCTAGAGGAAGGTCCAGCTTTTCCACCAAGGCATAGCATCTGATGCCCAATGTCTGCTCCATGCAGAGCACCTGCAAGGCATGTGTGTGCAGGGGAGGGGCGGGTGCCAGCTCCTCACCAGCCCTTCGTGGACCCATGCAACTATGGTCAGGAAAACAATGCCCCTCACCAGTCTTGAATATCATCTTCCAGATCATTGATGGGAACAATTCCTTAAATACCACTTGCTCTTTTTTTTTTTTTTTTCCTTTTAATTTTTGCTGGAGAGAGAGATAGAGGGGGAAAATGAGGAAAGCAATCCCCCCTGCCTTGGGAAAGGTTATTCCACAACCCCTTCTCCTCCATTTCTCCCTCCTTTCAGGATTTTGGGAATGCAAACATACAAACCTTGTGTGCTTCTCAAACTGCCGAGTCCGGGACTTAGACCACACAGTCAGCCAGGTGGGATTCAGCTTCCTCAGCCACCATCCACCGGCTGGCCTGAGCATTTGCTTTTTTCAAAGAGCCCATGCTCCCCTTGCGCCTTCATTTCTAGGTGGCTAAAGAATCCCCCTACCTACCTCACTCTACCCTGCCTGCCCTTTCACCTCCCCTGCTTTTCAGAAAGTTCATACCAGAACAAGGAGTTCTCTCCCTGAGTTGTGGAGGCAGAGCTTGGAGTGTGAAGGGAGGAGGGGAAGGTCAGACAGAACTGGAAGGAGAAGGGAGGAAGGGATTGTTCATTGTTCCTCTCTCTCTACTCTGGCTCCCACCTGTTACCAAAGAGCTGAGGCAGTGGGATTTAAAAACAGAATGAAGGACCAGCAGAAGGTGTAATGGCCATGTCACTCGACTCCCATGTAGTCAACTGTGGTTCAAGTCCCGAACCCAGTGGCTTAAACTCACACCAGGCATGTGTGTGTGTGCATGCCCAAGATCCCAAGAGGAGAACAGACAAGAAGGGATTGTGGCATGGCCATCACCCCGGGGACTGATTTCTTGCTTTCTGTCTCTCTGCCTTTTTGGTGAGCGCACGCACCCTATAGCAAAACCTCTCAAAACACACATACACACCCCCACACACACTCACACATAATGAAATGAAACCTGGCTTGGCAGATTTGATCATCTTCTGCAACCCTCTTGACCTGGCCCTTCTCCTTCAGTAACACCACCTGCAGCAACACGGGTTGGATGCCAGTGCATGCCAGGCACTATGCTAGGCTCGGGGGCTGGGAGTTTCTGCTCCAGTCAAAGAAACAGCTCAATCCCAGCACAATGAAACTTAGGCTACAGTGGGTGGCGGAAATAGAAAGAAGTCCCTTCTGAGTATTGGAAGCAACATCCTATTTCCAAACAACGGTTCTTGGAGTTTCGCTTCCTTCTTAAAGGACCCCAGCTGCCTGTTCCCATGCTGCTGCTCCAGGTCTCAGCACCTTAGGTGGGCAAGGAAGGGGTTGAGGCCACTGGAGTGACTGAGTGAAAGTGTTCCCATCATGCAGGCTACCTGCCGGGTCTTCACAGTTGAGAGTTGGCAGTCAGGACCCGTTTCTTTCTTTCTTTTTTTTTTTTGGAGAGGTTTTTGCTATAGGGCACATGCGCTTGCCAGACAGACAGAGAGAGACAGAGAGACAGAAAGCAAGAAATCACCCCCCGGGGGGATGGCCATGCCGCAATCCCTTCTTCATTCTCATCTCAGAATCTTGGGCATGCACGCACACACGCCCGGCGTGAGTTTTAAGCCACCAGGTCCGGGACACGAACCACAGTTGACTACATGGGAATCCAACGACATAGCCATTACGCTAACTGCTGGTCCCCCTGTTTCTTCAAGGAAATGGCCTGTGACCCAGACAAAAGCCCTGGTGGGTGGGTGGAGACTGAGGTGTGCAGGCGAGACAAGCTGACGTGTGCTCCTCCTGTAGTAGCCACGCTGGGATCAAGTCCATTTACCAGTGGCCTTAATGTGGGAAGACCATTGTATCATCGATTTTAGATGTAAAAAAATAAACTTATATCCATATCCTTGCCTGCTATGTGATAATAAAAAGTAACACACTATTGATACATTCCAACAATCTGATGAACCCCAAAGCAATTATGCTAAGTAAAAAAAGCTGATCTCAAAGGTTACGTACTGTATGATTTTATTTATGTAACATTCTTTTTTTTTCTTTTTTTAAGAGAGATTTTTGCTATAGGGCATGTGCACTTGCCAGGGAAATAGAAAGAGACAAAGAGACAGAAAGTGAAAAATCATCCCCTGGGGGAATGGCCATGCTGCAATCCCTTCTCTTCCATTCTCCTCTTGGGATTTTAGGCACACATGCGCACATGCCCAGCATGAGTTTTAAGCCACCAGGACTGGGATTCGAACTATGGTCGACTATGTGGGAGTCCAACGACATAGCTATTACTCTATCTGCTGACCCCTATGCAGCATTCTTGAAATAAAAAAATAATTCAAGGGATGAAGAACAAATTAGTGGGTGTTAGGCACTGAGGACCAGGAGTAGGGACTGGGTGTGGCTGTGGGGGAGTGGGGGCCATTAGTACAAGGGGCCCTGGTAGTGATGGAACAGCTGTGGATCTTGAATGTGGTGGTGGTCCCACATTGCTACATAGCTCATGAAATTGTATGGAACTAGACACACACACACACGTGTGTGTGCACACACACACACATATACAAGTACTCATAAAACCAGTAAAGTCTGAATTCGCTCCGGATTGTACCGATGTCAGTTTCCTGGTTTCAGGGTGTGTTACATGTAAGGTTTTGCCATTACCAGTGGGCAGGTTGGGTGAAGGGTACTTGGGACTTCCTGGAGCTTTTTAATTTTTACTGTGGTAAAAAATATGTATATATAATATATATATATCATAAAGTTATCATCTCGACTATTTTTCCAAGCAGAGGTGGGCGGCATTAAGTACCCTTACATTACTGTGCAATGACACCACCGTCCATCTCCAGAGCTTTATCTTCCCAAACAGAAAGAAATTCCATGTATGCTGAATAACTCACTTCCCCCAGCGCCAAGCCCCTGGCAATCACTGTTCTAATTTTCATCTCTTCAAGTTGAACTACTCTACGTACTTCATATCAGAGGAATCTTACAGTTTGTATCATTTTTGACCAGTCTTGTTGCACTTAACATAGTGTCTTCAGGGCTCATCTATGTTGTAGCAGCCTATGTCAGAAATTCCTTTTTTCTAAGGCTGAATAATATGTATGTATTATATCAATATATATGAATACTTTATATAAATATATTATTATATTATTTATATATAAAAATATATACATATATATTTTTTTTTAGAGAGAGAGAGGTTTTGCTATAGAGCACATGTGCTCACCCAAGAAACAGAGAGAGACAGACAGAAAGTGAGAAATTACCCCCCCTCCCGGGGGCATAGCCACCCTACAATCCCTTCTCCTACGTTCTCCTCTCAGGGTCTTGGAGACACATGTACATATGCCCAGCATAAGTTTTAAGTCACCGGGTCTGGGACTAGAACTGCAGTTGACTACATGAGTGTCCAGTGATGTAACCATTATGCCATTTGCAAGGCTGAATAATATTTTATTGTATGCTTATAAGGGGGGGGTGTCTTTAAAAAAGTTCATAGATAACAAATAGTATTTAAAAATTGTGCATAAGTTTCAAATTTTTGCATCAAAATAAACTCATACTTGAGTTCCTTTTTCCGTGAATTTGAAGTCCTTTCATATATACCATATTTTGTTGAGCTCTTCATTCCTTGAGGGACATTTGAGTTGATTCCTCTTTTTAGCTATTGCGATCCTTGCATTTTTCTTTTTTTGCAACCTTCTATGAATGTATAGTTATTTCTAAACAAAATCTTAAAATACAATCAAAAATGACATTTATAAGTTGGCTAGTGTTTTCCTCTCCTGAGAATGAAAACTACTGTGTTTGTGGGGGATTTTTGTCCAGTGCCTCATCACAGAAATTGTTTCATCTCTGCAGGCCATATCACACCTGATGTTTCCATTCTGCTTTTAATAAAAGGACATCACATATGATGGTCCATGGGAGAGAACACGGGCTTCAGTCAACTTTACCCTGGCCCATGACATCATTCACAGCTTAAATCAAGAAACAGGACAGGGAATTCAGAGCCCTGCCTAAACCAGCCGCGATTTCAATAGACAATGACATTTACATTGAGCCAACGCTAGACTGTGCGGAATTGAAAATCATCCTGATACAACCTGATGAAAAGCATAAGCGGGAGAGGCGAAAGCTGGGCCTGGGAGGACTTAGTCACATTGGAAATGTCTTTCCTATGGGTGGTTTGGACACCTCACACCTCTTGGTCCATCTGTGTAGTTGTCTCAAGATCCCAGAGCACATTCTTGCAGTGTGGACAGCTTTTCAAGTAGGGACCCTGGACTGTTTGGAGCAGAATGAGGGGGCCCAGCCAGTGAACATAACCTCATTCTGGAAGCTGCAGTGGGGTGAGCGTGCAGGTGGAGAGGAGAGGGTTGGGCCCTTGGAGGGCAAAAGCAGAGGATTAGCAGAGAGGATGCTCGCTGTGCTGACGCCATTGTCACCTACCCAGACTTGTTTCTGAAAGCATCACATTGCAGGAGGGTGCTGACAGAGGTGACACCGTCCCAGTTGCTGGAACACATCCGCTGAACACAGGACTTGGGGGTTTTGTTTTTATGGAGGTCTAGGGGCTGAGTGAACACCCTCACATTGGATGCAAAATTTCTCTGTGCATATTTTTCGGGGGGGAAAACCCCTACCTTTCCTCAAATCTTCAAGGTTCTTGAGACCCCCAGTATGCAGATCCTTCTGCTAACAACTGCACCAGGAGACCTCCTCAGGTACTGACTTGACTCACCCACCAACATGGCCAGAGGACTCCCTAGATGTGCTCAAGACTGTTGGATCCAACACAGCCTGTGTGGGGAAGGGCAGCCACCTCCCCACTTTTTCTCTGTCTTTCTCTCGTTCTTTTTCTCCTATGTTTTTTCCTTTGGCTCAATGGCCTCTCTTCCCTTCTTATCTTTCTCCTTCCTCCCACAAGTTTCCCACATCACTTTTCTGCTTGCCTCTCCTGCCTTATTGATTTGACATATTAATCATTACAACGACAGCTAAAATTCCTCTGCGCTTCATTAATCCAGAGGAAAATACCATGTCAGCTGCAGAGTGCTGTAGGGGACACTCGTGCCCTTCCTGCGGTCTGGGATAGTGGAAAGTTCTCCGTTTCCATTAGTGACCAAGCAGGAGGCCATTATGGAAGGACACGGAGGGCCTAGGGGGTGGATGGACAGGAAAATGGGAATGTGGGTGGGATCCTATTCCTGAAAGCGTTAGTCACCCATCGTGGGCCTGCAGGACCTGGGCAGTTCCAGGACTTCGGCTGTAGAGGCTGAGTTGTAAAACCTTTGAGGGTTGCCAGGACCAGCGTGACTTTAATAAGGTTAAAGTGTGGCATTTTTACAACTTTGATTAGGATAAAGTTCTCAGTCACATGAGGGGAAAAGAACTAACAAGGATATATCTGAACTTAGCTGGTCAGACATCAAGGTGTGCTCCAGCGTGGCCTCTCTTCGGGCTCCACAGGGGGTCCCTTGTGCTGTGGGTCCAGTGGTCCAGCCACAATTTCCGCCTTGCATGTGGAGAAAGCCTGCTCACCCCTCCCTGGTCTCTGGGACTAGTGGGGGAAATGAATCGGACAGCTATTTTCAGACAGGAAGAGCCTTTGGGACAAGCTGACAGAGAGAACAAATGCCCATTCTCTGGCCAGAAGTGTCAGCGTGACCTTGGTCTGCTATCATACCATCAGCCACACTAAGAGCAAGGGAGGTTGTTCCTTTCCCTAAATGCTGTAGGTTTCAATGGTTTTGTTTTCTACTTTTTTAATGACCAGAGATTGCATACACTCACCAGAGAGAGACCAGGTCGGGAGGGCAACAAGGAAAGCACCCCGCCAATGGGGTGTGGTCATGCCATAATCCCTTCTCCTCCATGGCTCCTTCCCATTGGAATTTTGGGCACTCTCACACACATGTCCAGGGGCTGGGGCTCAAACTGTAATCGACCATGTGGGATTGGGCTCCCTTAACCGTTAGGCTATGGGGCTGGTCCTCCATGCTTTTGCTATTACCCTCTGGCCTAGGGTACTCTATTGTCCATCTGAATTCATCCATCATTCGAATGTCCCCTTTCCTGGGAGACCTTTCCTAATTTTGTGCTCCCTTGCCTGCCCAAGGAAGAGTTCATCTGTTGCCCTCACTCCCACTGCATTTATTTCTAAGGCAACGTCTATCCCACTAGCAAGTTCCTTGAGACCATGCCTCCGGCCTCTCTAGATTGGCAGCTCTGCATGCAGAGTTCATGCGGGTGTTTATATATATATATATACTTTTTGAGGGGGGGCAGCAGGTGGCATGCAGATTAAGGCACAATCCCACATGGCCAATTCAGTATGAGCCCGAAACCCTGAAGTCTGAAAATCACATTGGGCCCATGTCCACGTATGCTCGGGGTCCTGAGAGAAGGGAGACAGGATTGCGGCATGGCCATCCCTGGTGGGGTGGGGAGAGAATTATTCACCTTCTCCCTTTCTCTCTCTCTCTGTCTGACAAGCACATGTACCCTATCGCAAAAACTAAAATAAAATTTTAAAAATAAAAAGAATAATTGACCTATTGATGAATACAATGTGTGTGTGTGTGAGAGAGAGAGTGTGTGTGTTTTGTTTTCTAAGTTTGTTGTAGGGCACGTACACTTGCTGGAGAAAGAGAGAGAAAGTGAGAAATCGTCCTCCTACTGGAGATGCCATGGTGCAGTCCCTTCGCCTCCATTCTCTTTTTGGGATTTTGGGCATGCACACACATGTGCCCAGTGTGTTTTCAAGCCACCAGATCCAGGACTCAAACCATGCACTGGGCCATGTGGGATCCAGCCATTTAAACACATCGCTGGCTGGCCTGAGTGTGGGATTTTTGGTACATGAATACAATGTGCTATGACTGAATCAGGATAATTCATATATCCATTGCCTCAGACATGTGTTATTACTTTGTTCTGGAAGCATTTACAATCCTATCCTAAAAGCTGTCTTGAAATATATAATCAATATTGTTAACTATAGTCATCCGACTGTGCTATAGACTATTAGGACTTCTTCCTACTATCTAATTTGCATTCATGGATGGATCTCTCCCTCTCTCTCCGCCCCCAGCCTTCCTAGCCTTTGGCAACCATTATTCTACTCTTTCCTTGCATAAAGTCGAGTTGTTAAGCTTCCACCTGTGAGTGAGAACAAGTGGAAGATCTCTCTTTGTGCCTGGCTTATGTCATACTTAAAATAATGCTCTCCAGACACATCCATGTTGCCGCAAATGACAGGATGCCATTCTTTTTAATGGCTGAATAGCATTCCTTTGTGTCTATATGCTACAGTTTGTTTATCTGTTCATCCGTGGATGGACGCTTACGTTGATTCCATTTGTCAGCTGCTGTGAATAGAACTGCAATAAACATGGGAATGCAAACATCTCTTCAATACGGATTTCCTTTCCTTTGGATATATTCCCAGTGGTGAGGTGCAGTCGGTCATATGGTAGTTCTGTTATAATCACTGGGCCTATTTTTAGCTTTTTGAGGAAACTTTATACTATTGATATTTTTCTTAGTGGCTGTACTAGTTTACATTCCCACCAAGAGTGTATAAGATGGTGCATCCCCGTCAGCATTTGTGACTGGATCTTTATCTAATTTCCTAGAGAGCAAGTGCACTTGCTGAAGAGAGGCAGAGCGGGGGGCAGTGAGGAAGCACCGCTCATCAGGGTGGTCATGCCACAATCTCCATTTCCCCTTCAGGGTTTTGGGCATGCATGCACGTGTGCTCAGCCTGTGTTTTAAATCATTGGGGCCAGGCCAGGACTCAATCCGTGCCACCAGCCATGTGGGATCCGGTTGCTTTAACCACCATGCCACCAGCTGGCCCTGCTATTTTTCTTTTTGTAATCTTTTGGTAATAGCCATTTTCACTGGGATGAGATGCTATCTCACTGTGGTTCGAATTTGCATTTCCCTGAGGATTAGTGATGTCTAATATTCTCTCCACAAACTCACTGGCAATCTCCCTTGTGGTTGAATACTCAGCACGAAGTACGGAGCCTGGCACATAATCGGGGCCCGTAAACGTGGAATGAAAGAGTGGTTTAGCAAGAGACTCATTCCTTCCACTGGGAAGACAGCTTACATGTCACATACTCCAAACCTGGATCGTCTCTGTCCGTGAAACACAGTAACAAGTATAATTTCTAAATAGGTTAGGAGTTTCTTTCCCTTTTTCTTTTTTTGGAGAGGTTTTTGCTACAGGGCGTGTGATGCTCGCCAAAAAGAGAGTGACAGAAACAGAAAGCGAGGAATCACCCCCCAGGGAGGATGGCCATGCCACAATCCCTCCTCCTTCATTCTCCTCTAGGGATCTTGGGCACACACGCACATGTGTGCGGCATGAGTTTAAGCCACCGGGTCTGGGACTTAAACCGTGGTCAACTACATGGGAGTCCAGCGACATAGCCATTATGCCACCTGCTGGTCCTGGTTAGGAGTTTCTGAAAGGCAGAATTTGCATTAGTTCATATGTCCATAGCATCTGCCATCATATGTTCATTGGCATAAATTTCAAATGCATCAAAAGGTCTCATTTACGTTCACTCTGTCATAATGTTGACTCATTTAGAAAGTTTTTTTTTTTTTTTTACTCAGATTAGACCATTCAAATCAACAAAATTGATTACACATTTACTCTGTGTAGAGCCATAAGCCCTTTAGAAATGTAGATATAAGAAATACTTATCTGGGGCCAGCAGGTGGCATGGTGGTTAAGGTGCAGGACTCTCACATGTTTGGCCATGGTTCAAGTCCTGGATCCAGTAGCTTGAAAATCATGTTAGACACATGTGCTTGAGAATGTGAAATCCTGAGAGAACGGAAGAGAGGAAAAGGGACTGTGGTGTGGCCATTCTCCCCAGGGGGTGATTTCTCTCTCTGTGTCTCTCCAGCGAGCACATGCATCCTATGGCAAACACCTAAAAGAAATGAAAAAGTCTTTGTCCACAAGGAGCAGAGTTAGTAGCTAGAGACATGAGTTCAGGTGTCAAGTGCACATGGAGTCCTCGTATGCGTGTAGCCGTGTGCTGTCATGTGGGGATAGGAAGATAAGGGCCAGCATGTTCCTCTGTGAAGTTTATGGCCCTGTCGAGGAGTGGAGCCATTCATAGATGAAAAACCCTCACCATCGTGCCCAAGATCCCGAGAGGAGAATGGAGGAGAAGGGATTGCGGCGTGACCATCCCCCCGGGGGGTGATTTCTCGCTTTCTGTCTCTATGTCTCTCTCTGTCTGTCTGGCGAGCACACGCGCCCTACAGTGAAAATCTCTCCAAAAGAAAAAAAAAAAAAAGAAAAAAACCCTCACCAAGAGGACTATGTATGAGGTGGACAGAGACCCCCTTTGACTGCAGCCCCCCAGCATCATGGTGGCGGGGCCTCACTGGGCCCAGTTATGTGAAAGCTGGAGAGGACTGTGGTATGGAGAAGGAGGAGACAGTGGTGGGAGAAAGACCTCACCCTTTTTTCTTTTTCTTTCTTTTTTTTTTTGAGAGGTTTTTACTATAAGGTGCATGTGCTCACTGGAAAGACAGAGAGAGACAGAGAGACAGAAAGTGAGAAATCACCCCCCGGGGGGGAGGGGGGATGGCCACGCTGCAATCCCTTCTCCTCCATTCTCCTCTCGAGATCTTGGCCACGCACACACATGTGCCCGGTGTGAGTTTAAGCCGCCAGGTCCAGGACTCGAACCGCGGTCGACTACATGGAAGTACAGCGACATAGCCATTATGCTAACTGCTGGTCCCAAGGCCTCACCCATTCTTAATGCTCTGGGTCTGCTGGACTCCAAAGGCCACCTTGGTTTTGATCCAGATCTGGGGTGTTTCTCATCTGAGCTGCCAGGGCCACAGCGGGGTGGGGCTGACTCTCCAGCCAGGCTCTGGGAGCCCACTTTTGGGACTTCTTGGATGAAGCTTCCCCAGCCTAGGCCTGACCTCCTTGGGCTATTCTGGACCACAATGGCCTGCTTCTGGCACACCTTTGCTTCAGACCAGGCCGGAACCACATGGCCTCTATGGGAGGCAGGAGCATTGGTGGATGGCAGTTTACAGATGGGCAGTGCTAGGTACCAGGGAGAGTTCCCTGCACCAAAGTCCCCACAGACCCTGAGCGCTGCCCTGTGGAGGCCAAGAAGCAGGTCGTGCTGGGGTGGGGGGAGGCAGTGTGACACCCGGGAGCTGCCCTTCCGCGGGGCTCCAGTTGGCATTCCCAGGTACTCTGGACATGAGCAGGGCAGCTGGAGTTGCAGCAGGGACCGTGCATTATGCCCTATGCTGGGCGAGAGCCTGGACAAAGGCAGAAAACAGGACAGGCCCAAGGAGCACCTCTCTCATGTGGAAGGGAGTCAGGATGGACTCCCATCAGCGAGCTCGCTTTCTTGATCCTAAGTCCTCCCTGCCAGTAGGCAGGCGAGATCCTTGAAAAAGCTGTTCCTGCCCCCGCATTTCAGCCGCGGTTCTCCTTTGCCCCTGGCCACTCCTTGCTCGTGAGCGAGGAGCGTGACTCACATCTGTGGAGAAAGCAGCGCAGTTAGGTGAGCCTAATTCAAATGCCAGGCAGACGCAAATAGCACACTGGCCTATGAATAGCTTCCCCAGCTGTTCTGCGGGAGGCTGAGCCACGCTCTTATCCAAAGTACATTCGCGCTGTTCTTATTTATGAGCCGCATCAGGAGCCCTGGGCCACCTACCTTTGGCCCCTCAAGGCCAGCTTCATGTTCTTTGTTCCCTAGAGTCTCACTGCAGTGAAATATTAACTGGTGGTGGGACAAAAGGGCCTGGGAACTTCTGAAGGCAGGGCTGACGAAGGCTACCTGGAGGGGGTGTTGTTCCCTGACCTGGAATTTTCCATTTCTCCCATGCTCTCAAGAGCAGGTCACACATCTAAGATGGCTGCCAGGGTGGCATGTGCTAAATTAACCACACAATGATTGTGGCTGTTAATAGCACCATGATCACTGGTGATGACAATCTCAGGGATGCAGTGTGGTGGAAATGACCAGACCTGAAAGCCAGAACACCAGGGCCCTGGCCGTGGCTGTGCCTCTGTCCAGCCTGAGGAACCCTGGGGAGGCCACTAGATGTCTCAGGCTTCTGTTTCCTCAGCTGTAAAATAGGGGCTGGATGAGCACAAAGGTCCTCACCGGCTCTGACGCTCTGACGTTCCCTGCCTTAGATGTGGAAATGAATGAACTGCAGCCACAGGCAGTCGTCGTAGCTGTATTTCTTTATTACCAGTGAGTAGCTATGAGAGTCCACCCTCTACCACCTTTGCTTCTTTCATTCCCTTCTCTCCACTGCCTCACTGTTTCTTGGCCTCATGTCCTTTATGTGACTGTCATTATCTTTATCTCAGGGCTGCAGACTTCTTCTCAGCTAGACTACATGTGAATCATGTGACTTTCTAGTACTGGCACTTCCGAACTTTGGGACCTGAGCCAAATTATTTGGTTTCTCTGGGTATCAGTTTCCTCCTCTGTGAAAAGGGAATCACATTAGAGCTTTTGTGGAATTACACACAGGGCCTCACATACGAAGGCTCTGTGAATAGAAGCCATTATGTGCGTCTAACTTGGAAGATGGCACACATGGAACTCATCCCTCTTCCCAAAGACCTCCTTCAGCCCCTGCTCTGTTGGCAGGGTGCTCTCCTCATTACTGGAGTTTGACATCACCATCTTTCCTTTTTTGGCGTTCCTTGCAGGAAGCTTCTCTAGAAACCTTCCTTGCAATTCCTCTAGGGTCTGCCAGTTGTGGGCAGGTCCAGGACCAAGCAAAGGGGCTCAGCTCTTTGCTGATATGAGGGTAGTATCTTTGAGATTCACTGAAAGTTTTACTAATCCTGGCACTACGCTGGGCAGGAAGTAGCTCAAAGCATGACTGAGTGGCTGGGATTCTCTGAAAGTAGGTATGGATCTGACTGACTGGGATCAAATGGACCAAACTACACTTTCTTAGACTTGCTGGGGACCTCCTCACTGTCTAGAATCTTCCCTGGTGCAGAGTCCTGTTCCCTGGGCACTGTGGGACATGTATGGGGATGTCTTTCAGAGTGACACTGATTTGAAAGTAGGACAGGTGGGCTCCTTGAGAGAGACCATCTATTAATAATACTTTGGGAAAATTTCAAAGCATTTCTTCCTCTGGAAGGGACAGCTCTGTGGGTACATAGCTAAGTGGAATGCACACTGTTTTTCAGTACTCACTCGCCATGTTGGGTAGGAGCTCTGTGCAGGGCACAATCTGCCCAACCTCAAGTGAGACCTTATCTCCCAATCCAGAACCTGTCACTCAGTCCTTACAGACCAAGATCCATGAGGGCAGGGATCATGGCTCTCATTAGTAAAGCCCCGGGTGTCTAGCAAAAGGCCTTGTGAAAGTAGATGCCCATTAAATATTGCTGAATGTTGAATGAATATATGAAGGAACAGAAGGTATCTTCTACCAGGGATGCCTATATAATCAATGCCCCAGAGCTCCGATGCCAATAAAGTAGGGTAGTTAAGAGCATGTACTTTGGAATGAGTCAAAACTGAGTTTGGATTTTGCCCTACCTCTTAACAGATGTGTGCTCTTAACGTCTCTGAGCCTCGCATTCTCTAAAACAGGGGTATAATAACACCTCCCCATTCATGTTGTGTGCAAGGGCTCACTGAGGTGATACACATAAACACTCAAATCAGTGTTCAGTCACAGGTCATATAAGCGATGCCCACTGAAGACACTGAGCATGGGCATTCCCCAGGGCCTCCCAAATCCAAATCACTTTAGGGTTGCCCTACCACAGAGCCTTTCCAGCCATTCTCAATGGGGATCTCAGGTAGCGATGGAAGTGGTTGTGGTCGCAATGATTTTCTCACTCCTGGCACCCATCCACACACATTTACTGAGGCCTCAAAAGCTATTAGGCTCTCAAGCATTCAGTACTCCATGCATTTCCCAGAAAGGCATGACTTCTGTTGGCTAGATTACCAATATCTCCTTCAATTTACTGCTTCCTATTACTGTACCCTCGTTGCTCTTTTGCTTGGACTTGGAGACCTGCCAACATCATTTAGCTGATCTCATGCTATCAGCAAAGGCAAGGAAAACAATGGCCTCTCTACAGGACTTTGCCCTCCCACAGGCTCAGGGGCCACAGATCCTACATACTGAAGTGGAAAACTAGCGTTCCCTGCTTCTGAGGATGTTCAGCTGAGAAAGATCATACGGGCACACACTCACTGGGGCTGTGTCTGAGTTTTTAAGGCACACAGTGGCTGAGCGCAACAGTACGGTTCATGCTTCAGCACTGTGCCGAAAGGGAATTGGCGAGAGCCTCTGCAAAGGATCTGGAGGAAAGTTGCCGAATAAATTCAGACTGGAGGGGAAAAGTGGGAGGGAGTATTTCTACCTGTTTTTAAGTCCTTGAGGACTTAAAAAGTATCCTGACTTTTTTAAGTCTAAAGGTTTGATATTTTAAACACCAAGATTGGCCATGCTAATTAATCAAGCAATCCAATGATTTCACAGGGGTGGGCAGATGAGAGGAGGATTAAAGGATGGGAGAAGAAAGACTTTATGGAATAATGAAATGGACAAAAGACTGAGGGTCAAAAAAGGTCCTTAAGTTTAGGTCCTTAAGTTAGGGTAGTATCGGCAATGGGTGTGGCTGAGTGATACTGGAGCCATGTAGGAAGGTCCTGGGCTGGGTTCCTTGGTCAACCTGAACCCAGCGGGGATGACCATGTGTGAACCCATGATCTTGGCTGACTAAAAGGCAAGAGGGGATGAAGGGGAAGAGTATAGTGAAATCCTGCTGGGGGTCCCTATCTCTCTCATGAAAGAAGGAAAAAAAAAGTTAAGACTGAGGTTTAGTTCTGTTCCTTTCTGTAACTGGTTATGAAATCAATTGATGTGACCTCTGGGGGTGGCCAGGACTGGCAAGGGAGGCAAAAAAACCCTTGGTAATCATAATAAGTGACATTTTAATTAATTGATTGATTGATTGATTAGCTGTTTTGTTAAATAAAAATTAATGTGGGCCAGGAGGTGGCATAATCGCTAAGGCGCTGGATTCCCTCATGGCTGATCACAGTTTGAATCCTAGACCTGGTGGCTCAAAAAATCACACCAGATACCTGTGAGTGTGTGCTCAGAATCTTCAGAG
The DNA here is from genome assembly GCF_000334495.1 of Tupaia belangeri chinensis. Classification (NCBI taxonomy): domain Eukaryota; kingdom Metazoa; phylum Chordata; class Mammalia; order Scandentia; family Tupaiidae; genus Tupaia; species Tupaia belangeri. The sequence goes on along the minus strand of NW_006198412.1, from coordinate 1,207,945 downwards.
GAGAATGGAGGAGAAGGGATTGTGGTGTGGCCATCCTCCAGGGGGTGATTTTTTCACTGTCTCTCTCTGGTGGGTACATGTGCCCTGTGACAAAGACCTAAAAACAAAACAAAACAAACAAAAAAGTTAATTCAAAAAATCATGATGAGCAAACTCTTAGGAATTTAAATACAGACTCAACCTACACTCGAATGACCTGATCTCATTTACCTCACCCTAATCCTAGCTCTGTTGGGTTTTACCTCAGCAACTCAGCACCTTTATTTATTTATTTATTTATTTATTTTTAATGTCAGAAAGTGTGTGTGCATGTCATAGAGAGAGAAAGAAAAGAGAACGAGAGAGAGAGAGAGAGAGATTACCAATGGGGCCCAGTCATGCCACATTTCTCTTTCTTCCATTCCTCCCTCCTATCAGGATCCTGGGCATGAGTGCACACATGTGTTTTTCAAGCTCCCAGGGCTGAGATTTGAACCACAGTTGATCATGTGGGGAATAGCTCCCTCCAAAAGCACTTAAATACACACTTAAATGGGTGTAGGCAACAGCCCCTGAACACTTTTTTGATAGAACCTTTTCTACTCAACCCATATCTCTGAGAGACCCTACTCATTGTAACTCCAAATGATTAACTCTTTATTGGGGTGGAGTGGGTAGTACCATTAGTGATTCTTAGTATCCCTCTGATAATTTTCTTGTTAGAGGAAACTGAGCATGCACACATGTACACACACTTCACCCCTGGTGAGGGCAGTCGATAGCCCTGAGAAGTATGTGTGTTGGGTAAAGGAGGGGCACTGTAAATATCAGGGAGTGGGGTGCTATATGATTTTATACATTCAAATATTGACCAAGTGGCACCATTTTGAGAACAGAGCAACTGAAGTGAAATATGCACCAAGGACTGCCTGCCTGCCAGTCTTCACATCCCTGAGAGCCCCCTGAAATCCCACCTGACCTGTGTGGCACCTGCAGCAACCACCCCAACCAGACTGAGCAATGGAATCTGAACCCAGCACCAAGCCCAGGAAGCACTTCACCCTATTGAGTCATCACAGTGAGAGGACTGCCCTGAGGGGTAGAATGTGACACGTGAGCGGGCATCTCCACATTCCCTACTCCATAAAGGAAACTGGACATTCCCTCCAACTGACTGGCAGGCCTGAATTCACACTCCCCACTCTCAGACTTGAAACTCTGGGAACGGATCCCTGGTTCCTCTATAAGCATCTGCAGTATTACTTCTTGGGATATCCCTGAACAGTGAGTGTGAGAGGAGGAGAGGGAAAGGGTGATTGAAGGAGAGGAGTTCTGGGGATTCCTCCCTCTTGGAAGAGAGTAGGGCATGGGACATGGCATAGAGGCTTTCCTAGAGTCTCCCTCCACCCTCCTGTGCACCTACTGGCACCTGCTAGATTCATGGAGTCCTGCCCAGAGCCCTCCATACACCTACCAGCACCCTTTAGTGCCACAGAGGCCTGCCAAGAACTTGTCTACTTCCCTACGTCACAGAGGCTCTCCAGTACCCCTGTTCACTAGCTAACACCATGGAAGTCTAGTCAGAGCCGCTGCCTGCATCGATGGCAGACTACACCCCTCCCTCTTACCACACACTTCTTACAGGGGTTGGAGGTACCACAGCTGTGGAGAATCAAGCACTGGGGCAGATAGCATCCTCCATTTCCATTCAGTGCACTCAAATGGCAATCTAAACAACTAACCATCCCGAGTCACAACTTCTCAACCAGCACTTATATTCTTCTTGTGTGCAACCCATTTAAGACAGAAGATACTACTTACTTTTAGTCAATATTTCCACTCAGCTATCTTGCCTGAAGGAGAAATCCCATATACTATACAGAATTTAAGAACTCAGTAAACCATGCCACAGGTCAGCAAATGACACTGGCAGGAGGGAATTCATACCCTTTGAGGAAGAAGTGAGTACTCCACAAGATGCCTAGATATCAATGCAAAAACACAAGAAACATCAAAAGACAGGAACTATTTCTCCTCCGAAAGAGCATACTAATTCCTGACTAACAACAGACAAAATTCATGAAATCATAGAAATGGATCTCAGAATATCTGTGTGAAGGACATTAAGGAGAAAAGTAGAGAGGCAAAGCCTTAATGGGACAAAGAAGTGGGGTATTATCTGTTGAAGATAACTCTATAGTATTATCAACTAGATTGGGGAGAAATGTACACATATTGGAATATTCATTTTGCAAGCTAAATAATGTGATTGAATGTATAAAAGAACTTGAAATAAAATTTTTTAAAAATAATAGAATATCTGTCATAACAAAATTCAATGAGATGCAAGAGCATACAAACAATTCCAGGAGATCAGAAAACAATCCTCTACAAGAAAGAGAAATTCATAAGAGAGTTAAACATCTTTTTTTTTTTTTGGAGAGGTTTTTGCTATAGGGCGCGTGCGCTCGCCAGACAGACAGTGAGAGATGGAGAGACAGAAAGTGAGAAATCACCCCCCGGGGGGATGGCCATGCCACAATCCCTTCTCCTCCATTCTCCTCTCGGGATCTTGGGCATGCATGCACACGCGCCTGACGTGCGTTTTAAGCCACCGGGTCCAGGACACGAACCACGGTCGACTACATGGGAGTCCAGCGACATAGCCATTATGCTAACTGCTGGTCTCAGAGATAGACATCTTTAAAAAGAATCAAACCTGTCTGGCTCCATAGCCTAGTGGTTAATGAAGCAGAATCTCACATGGCTGATCATAGTTCAAATTCCAGCCCCAGGAGCTTGAAAACATGCTGAACACGTGCATGCATGCCTAAAATCGTGTTGGGATGGAGAAATAGAAGGGATTGCGACATGGCCACATGACAATTTGGGCCAGTGCTTTTTTTCTCTCTCTTTCTCTGTCTGTCTTCCTCTGGTGAGCACGCATACCCTCTGAAAATTAAAAAGAAAGAAAGATAAAAAGAAGAAGGAAGAAATAAACAGAAATCCTGGGTGTGAAGAAAACACAAGAAATAAAAAATTCTGTGAGGAGCATTAAGTTAAACCTGCAGAAGAATCTCCAAACTTGAAGACACAACTTTTGAAATAGCCTAAGTCATCGGAAAGAAACCATAAAAATTAAAGATAATGTACAGGACATTTGAGTTTCATTAAGCGACTGACGAGCTGCCTGATGGTGTTTCAGAAGGCAAAGAGACAAGCAAAGGCATAGGAAAATCTATGTCACAAAATATTAGCTGAAAACTTCCCAAATAAAAAGAGGAATCAAGACATCTAGATCCAGGAAATTCAAAGGATGCTGAACTTATCCAATATAAGAAAATCCTCTCTGAGGTACATTAGGGCTAACATGTCAATTTTATCTATTTTAGATAAAATTCTAAAAATAGCTAAAGACATGTGCCAAGTTGCTAATAAAGTATACTTCATCAGATTAAGGTCAGACCTCTCGGCAGAAACCTTCCAGGCCAGAAGAGAATGGGATGACATATTTGAAATTCTGAAAGAAAGACATTTTTCAGCTAAGAAGACTGTACCCAGCAAAACTATCTTCTGAGATCAGAAGAAGTAAAATAATTTCCAGACAAAACAACCACTGAAAGAATTCACTAATACTAGACCAGTTCTAAAAAGAAAAAAAAAAATACTGGCAATAAAAGGAAGATAAATATCACCATGAAAACACATAAAGATATAAAGCTCAGAACAATTATCCAAATAAGAAAGAGAAATAATTCAATCCCTATTGCTATGGAAAACTACCAAATTACAAAGATAAGCAATAACAGGAGAAAAAAGGAAATAAGAAAACACAAAACAACCAGGATACGACCAACAAAATGGTTAATGTAAATCCATACATATCAATAATATCATTGAATGTAAATTGATTAAACTCCCCATCAAAAGATACAAGCTGGCTGGGGATTAGCAGGTGGCATAGTGGTTAAGGCACTGGACTCCCACACGGCTGACCATGGTTTGAGTCCCAGACCTGCCAGCTTGAAACTCATGCTGGGCATGTGTTCATATGTGCTCAAAATCCTGAGAGGAGAATAATGGAGGCGAAGGGATTGTTGCATGGCCATCATTTCTCACTCTCTCTCTCTCTGTCCCTGTATCTGCAGTGAGTACATGCTCCCTATAGCAAAAATCTCTTCGAACAAAACAAAACAAAACAGAAACCAAACAAATAAAAAAGATATGAACTGTATGAATGGATTAAAAAGAAAAAGAAAAAGAAGTAGTAGCCCTCTCTATTCTCTTTACATGAAACACACCTCATCATTAAAGACACACCCAGAATGAGAGGGAAAGGTTGGAAAAAGTAATTCCATGCAAATGAATATAAACAAACAAAAAAAAGCAGTTGTTATCCTAATATGAGATAAAAACAGGCTCCAAACTAAAAGCTATAAAAAGAGATAAAGAAGGTCATCATTATATAGTACTAAAGGAATCAACGCACCAAGAAGATATAACAATTATAAATATTTATTTACTCAACATCAGAGCATCCAAATGTCTAAAACAAAGATTTCTAGACCTAAAGGGAGAGATAGATTCTACCGCACTAATTGCTGGGTTTTTTAAAACCTCACTTTTACTACTAGATACATCATCTATATAAAAATTATGCAAAGAGACACTGGAACAGAATGAAATTCTAATCAAATGGACTTGACAGATATTCACCAAACATTTCACCCAACAAATACGGAATATCCATTTTTTTTTCCCAGTGGCACACAAAACATTCTCAAAGACCGACCAAATAATATGGCATGAAACAAGCCTCTATAAATTTAAAATAACTGAAATCATATCTAGCATCTTCTCTGGCCACAGTAGAATCAAAGTTGACATCAACATTCAAAAAGCACACGAATACATGGAAACTAAACAACATGCTCCCAAATTAGTTAGAAACTACTGAAAAAAGTAAGAATGAAAATTTTAAATTCCTTGAAACAAATGATAAAGAAAATATGGCACTCTAAAATATTTGGGATACAAAAGCCATACTAAGAGGAAAGTTTATAGCAATTGGTGCTCACAAAAAAAAAAAAAAAAAGGAAAGATGGCAAATTAACATCCAAATGACATATCCCAAAGACCTGGAAAGGCAAGAAGAAGGGAATAGAAGAAAAGAAATAGAAGTAATAGAAAGTAATAGAAGTAACAGAAAAAGTAATAGAAAGAAAGAAATAATAAAGATCAGAGCAGAAAGAAATGAAATAGGGAATGAAAACACAATATAAAAAAGTTAATGAGACAAAAAATAAACAAAAAACCCAATAAAACAAAAAAGTTTGTTTTTGAAAGGATAAGCAAAATATATTAACCATTAGCTAGACTTAGCAAAATAAAGAGAAGACTAAGAAAAATAAAGACACAGACAAAATAATAAATGTAAAAAGGGACATTACAACAGATATTACAGAAATACAAATGATCATTAAGGAATATAATGAATGCCTATATACCAATAAGCTGGAAAACCTAGAAGAGATGAATACATATGATATATTGCCCTAGATTGAACCAGGAAGAAATAGAAAACCTGAACAGACCAATAACAAGAGATGAGATTGAATCAGGAATAAGGAGTCTCCTAATTAAAACAAACAAACAAACAAACAAACAAACAAACAAAAAACAAACAAAAAAACCCTAAGATTCAAATGGCCTTATTGCTGAATTTTACAAATTCTTTAAAGAAAAATTAACACCAATTTTCTTAAAAATATTTCAGTAGATACACATGGAGGGAGCTGGCATGGTGGTTAAGGCACTGGACTCCCACATGGCTAACTACAGTTTGAGTCCCAGGTCCAGCAGCTTGAAAATTATGCTGGGCACATGTATGTGTGTACCCAAAATCCTGAGAGGAGAATGGAAAAGAATGGATTGCAGTGTGGACATCCCTCCTAGGGGATGATTTCTTACTTTCCCTTTCCCTATCTCTGTCTCTTTTTCTCTCCAGCAAGTGTACATACCCTGTGGCAAAAGAATCTTAAAAAAAAACTGGAGGGAGCTCTCCAAAACTCATTTTACAAAACCACCATAATTTTGATACCAAAAGCAAAGACACAACAACAAAAAAAATTGCAGACTAATATTTCTGATGAACATACATGTAAAAATCTTCAACAAAATAGTATCAAATAAAATGCAATGGTACATTAAAAAGATTTTATGCAAATCAAAACCATAATGAGGTATTACTTCCCAAAGTCTCAACAGGAAGAAGAAATGGAGGAAAAAAAATTTGTGGCATGACTAAATTCCACTGGGTGGGGGGCACTTTCTCCCTCATTCTCTTGCTCTGTCTCTCTCTGGCACACACACATGTTCTCTGGCAAAAGTAATTAAAGAAAAACAAAACCTCTTATAAGGGAAATGTATATCAAAACCACAATAAGGTATTACCTAACTTCAATCTGAATGACTATCAAGTGCTGGCAAGTTTGCAGAGAAGAGGGAATCCAAGTGCACACCTGGTGGAAATGTAGTACATACACGTGGAAATTAGTACAGCCACTGTGGAAAACAACATGGAGGTTCCTCAAAAATCTTAAAATAGAACTACCATACAACCCAGTAATTCCACTCTTGGGTATTTACCCAAAGACAGAAAATCACTCTGTTGAAGGGATATTTACACATCCATGTTTGTTGTTGCATTATTCACAATAGCTAAGGTATGGAATCAATCTAAGTACCCAACAACTGATGAGTAAAAATGTGGCACATACACCGAATGGAATACTACTCAGTCATAAAAAAATTACGTTCTGTTGTTTGATAGAATGTGGACCAACCTAGAAGCTATAGTACTAAGTGAAATAAGACAAACTTTGAAAGATAATTACCTTATGTCCCCACTTAGCATATCCCAAATGCCTACACTCTGTGGCAGAAACTTTTTTTTTTTTTTGAGAGGCTTTTGCTATAGGGCACGTGCACTCCCCAGAAAGACAGAGAGAAACAGAGAGACAGAAAGCGAAAAATCACCCACAAGGGGAGATGGCCACGCCGCAATCCCTTCTCCTCCATTCTCCTCTTGGGATCTTGGGCACACATGCACACACGCCCAGTGTGAGTTTAAGCCACCAAATCCAGTACTCGAACTGCAGTTGACTACATGCGAGTCCAGCAACATAGCCATTACACCAACTGCTGGTTCCATGTGGCAGAAAGTTAAAGATATAATGACACAGAAGTAGAGAGAGTAATGGTAGATAACAGAAGCTGCATAGAGTAGGAATGGGAAAGTGAAAGAAAATGATTAGCAGACACAAGAATACATGTAAACCAGTGGAATAAGTTTTGGAATGGTGCACCACACCAGAGTTAAAAAATCTCATGATGGGACCAGCAGTTAGGGTAATGGCTATGCCTCTGGACTCCCATGTAGTTGACCGCGGTTCGCGTCCCGGACCCAGTGGCTTAAAACTCACGCCGGGCGCATGTGCTTGTGTGCCCAAGATCCCAAGAGGAGTACGGAGGAGAAGGGATTGCGGCGTGGCCATCCCCCCTGGGGGGTGATTTCTCGCTTTCTCTCTCTCTGTCTCTCTGTCTGGCGAGCGCACGTGCCCTATAGCAAAAACCTCTCAAAAAAAAAAAAAAAAGTCATGACAATTCAACATATACTCCTCCTCCCCCAAAAAATAAACATCTAGTAGAACTATCAAATGAGCACAACATGGTGTAATGTTTAATGCTGAATAAGATGATTATGTTTATATCCTTGATTTTATTATACACTCTATGCATGCTTTGAAAAACCGTACTGTATCCCATAAAGATGTCCAATGATATGTAAACCAGAAATCACAATAAAAATTATTTAAAAATTTTTACTAGTGCCCAGTTGTTTGCAAATGGTGCCATTTGTATGTGTTGGACTTCCCACCTCCTCATCAACAGATATTGAAGGGTAGGAGCATTTGTGCTTTTGACAGACATTTGCCAAGCTCCTATGGTGTGACAAGGGATTTGCTTAGTGTAGAGAATACAGAGGTAAATGGTACAGATCCTGGCCTTGAAGTGCTTCAGCCTGATAAGGGAGACATTGCAGGGGCAACGTGAGAGGTAAAGATGATGTTAGAGGATTTTCACAGGATGTTGTAGCATACAGAGGTATACTACAAATAGAGGGAAAATCTACATGCTCCCAATACGGTGAGGGCTGGGGATGTGCATGCACTAGAATTAAGCCAGGAGGGGAGGAAATTGTCTCAGACAGAGGCAAGTGTATGTACAAGAATGACTCCCTAATGCCCTCAGTGTGCCAAGGGTTAATAGGGACATGGCCTTTGTATGCTCCCTGCAGACCACTCTAAATAAACCCATAACAATGGTTCTAAGAAGTAAGAACAAGTTCTTGGCAAGGGTAGTTCTGTCCTGGCTGGCTGAATGTCCCTGTAAATGCACAATTAACATCATATCTGTCCCTCCTACAGCATTCATCATACTGTCTGTTGTCCCCAAGATCCTTGTCTGTATCCCCCACTAGGCTGTGAACTCTGTGATGCAGGGATGAGTCTGTCTTGTCCACTGTGGGAGCCCCAGTGTTCAGCACAGTGTGTGTGTGGTTCACAGCAAGTGCTCAATAAAATGTTTATTCAAACAATGAATGAATGAATAAAGAATTGATGGTGTAAGCAACAAGTTCAAGAATTCACAAGTTGCTTAGTATCTAGATCTGTTTATCTTTTTTTTATAGTCTTTTAATTTTTTTTTCTTTTTTTGAAGAGGTTTTTGCTATAGGGCACGTGCACTCGCCAGACAGACAGAGAGAGACAGAGAGACAGAAAGTGAGAAATTACCTCCCAGGGGGGATGGTCACGCCACAATCCCTTCTCCTCCATTCTCTTCTCAGGATCTTGGGCATGCAAGCACACGCGCCTGGCATGAGTTTAAGCCACCGGGTCTGGGACTCGAACCGTGGTCGACTGCATGGGAGTCCAGTGACATAGCCATTACGCTAACTGCTGGCCCCAATTTTTTAAAAGTTTATTTGTTTCTTCTCTCGGATAGAGAGAGAGAGAGAGAAACAGAGAAGCACCTCCAACAGGGTCCTCACTCCGTCCTCCATGCCCAGCTTCAGCCAGACAGGAACATGGGCCTATGTGCATACACAGCATGCACAGGGAAACCTTGGGATATGAACCTAGGACCTTCCCATATGGCTTCAGCATTGCAGAGCATAGCTTTATTGCTGCCCCATACAAGACAACTGGCCTGTATTCTGTTAATATTATCTAATGTGCAGACTCTGGATATGGCCAGTATCCAATAAAAATATTTAACTAATTATGATCCAATGAATAGGAAAACTCGGCCAAAAGCCTTGACCTTATGTTAGAACTGGGAGACCTCTGTTCTTCCTCTTCCAACCAGCGGGGTCCATAAGGCAAATTGTTACTTGTGGGCTGAACTTGTGAGACTGAGTTGTATTCTGGGTTACTTATTCTTTCTGAGCATTGCTCCATCTGTGAAACAGAGACAGGAATATCTGACTGACTGAGCTCAGCAGAGCTGTCGTCAAGGTCAGATGACATCTTGCAGGGAAGGCATCCTATGAACCACTCAGTGCTGTACAGATGTAAAGAATTACACTTATTGTTGTTAACTGGATCAGATTCATACGATAAAGAGATATGAATGGTAAGCGTACAGGTTGCAAAACCGCTGGCTTTCTAGGGCCGTGAGGTGGCAGCGAAGGCAGCGCTCTACAACCCTGGCACTCCACTAAGCCAGACCTGAAGGCTGAAGAGCTGGGGAATGAGCGAGCCTTGTAGGAGAGCAACAGGCCTGCTCTGTCTCCAGTCGACATGCCCCGCCGTCTGCAGTAGTAACCCAGGACAAAGTGAGTGTTTGATCACAGGATTTGGGAAGACTCAGAACTCGGATCAAGGTGACCTCGATAGGATCTCAGGCCTGCATGTGATTACAAAGCAAGAAGCAGAAACCGCCCAAATATATACTTTTTCATTAACATGTACTACTTCTACAGATTTGTGGGGTTACAAGTGATATTTCACAACATGAATGCCATGCGTGATGATGAAATTGGGGTAATTAGGATATCTGTCATCTCAGCCATTAATCGTTACTTGTGTAGAGAAAATAAAAATCCTCTTTCTTAGGTACTCCGAGGTACACAGCAAGTTATTAACTAAGTTCTCCCTCTTGTATTTTATAACACTAGGGATTGTTCCTATTATGTATCTGTAATTGTATTTCTGTTGTTCAGTATCCCTTCTATTCCCCTCCCCTATCCTTCCCAGCTTCTAGTCGTCATTCTTTATCTCTCTACTTTGTTGTGGTCGTTTTTTATATTTTTTTTTTTCAATTTCTACGTATGAGGGCGGGCATGTGGTATTTCTCTTTACGTGCCTGGTTTATTTCACTTACCATAATGTTATCCAGGCTTGCCTGTTTAATCTCAAACAGGGAGTTTGTCCCAAAACACATTTTGTTTACCATGCCAATTGTGATGTGGCATTGCCTATAAGTGTGGTCCACAGGGAACTCATGTCAGAAACCGGTGGGGGCGAGAGTTGGAGGTTAAAATGCACATTCCTGGGCTCTGCACTCCAGAATCATGAATCAGAGTCCCTGGTGACGTGTGAGCAGAGACTCTGCACTTGGAATACATAACCGAGGTTCCAGACAACTACTTTTTAGGTCTGTCAGAGAACAGTCCACTCGGGGACATCTCTTTATCTTAGGGTTAAAGTAACTTGGGAAGATTTCAGGAAGAGGACCTGCTTATAAAGAAAATTAAATATGTATAGGATTGACTGCATGAAGTCATAACTATGGTTTATAAATATTTGAAAGGAACAAATTCAAGTGGTGGAATCTAGATGTTTTATTCAGGTACCAAACAGCCTAAGTAGGAGTAAAGGAATGACTTAAACAAAGAGCACTTGGGCCAGATATCAAAGAAAACATCCTGACTGTAAAAAATAAAAAATAAAAAAAAAGTTATAGAATCATTTCACATGGTTAAGTCAACCAAAATAACAGTCCCTTCAGTGGAAAAAACCAGTTGGGCAGCATTTTAAAAAAACAACCACTGAGTGGTTAAATTCTCTCTCTCTCTCTTTTAAACTACTGTTTTGATGTCTGAAGCTTTGTTGTCTTAAGTCTCAGGAATCAAATGATTCTTAATAAGTAAAAATGTGGTTCATGACAAATGCTTAGGATAGAAAGTGCCTACTGGTGCTGGCTGAGATCTGGGATGAAGAGAAGCAGAAAGTTAGCATAAAACTGCCTCGAGCATCATTATCTTGCCTTGAACCTCACCCTGGGAAGGGAGAAAGCACCCAACAAACTGACATTCATTGAGAACTATGTGCCAGGCCCTGTCTCATTTAATCTGCACAGCCTTGTCAAGTAGATGTTGTTTTTCCCATGTCACGAATAAAGAAAGTCAGGCTTAAAGAGTATAAGTTACTGGGAAATAAAAGCCCTGGAATTTGAATCCTCATCTATCTTATTCCGAGGCCCCTGCTATTTCTCTTTGAGCAGGTAGTGGGTACAAGGAACCGTCGTCAAGATGGGCAAGTTCTTTCTGTACGTGAAGACTGCCAGGGTGAGCTAACAAGTATGGACGAGCAAGTGCTCCAAGCAACCTTGATAGTGGGCTGTTCTGTGAGAAAACACTGTATTTTTCTCATTTGAAATCCTGCCATTGTCCACACACACACACACACACACACACACACACACACACACGAAACCAACTCGTGTTTTTGATGCTGGTAAGGTCAGAGTTAATGAGGCAATTATTGGTAGAAGATGGTATTTCAGCAATCTTTCACGTTGAGAGGTCTCAGAACCAGGAGCAATAATGACGGAAATATGTTCCTCCTTTCTGCCATTCCCTGCTCACTCCTTCATCATCATATCCTCTTCTTCCTACACTGCCAACCCCACTGCCATCATCTCAGCCACTGTCGCCACCACCACCACTACCGCTGTCACTACCACCACCATCACCATCACTTACGGAACAAATTTGATAATGTATTTAATATTGTCCATGAACATTATTCACTATTACTCCTGTCCCAAAGAATCCAAAACAATACTCCATGCTAGACAGTTCTCCCTTTTATGTCACCCACTTTGGGGAGCATGAACTAAACCAGTTTGGCCAACATAAGAATAAAAATAGAGCCATAATTCCTCACTCTCACCTTTGTAAAAGAATAACCATGTACCAAATTGCTAAGGCTTTAGAATCCCTTCGAAATGAGAGAGCAGATATAAGACAGATATAGTTTAGCTTTCTTCGTGCACTATCGAGGTAGTCCCTGAAGCTAGAAGTCTCCAGTTAAAAGAAAAGAGCTTCTGGTAAACCCCACATAGGGAGCCTCAGGGGCCAGCAGATGGCGTAGGGGTTACGTTGCTGGACTCCTACATGGTTGACTATGGCTCAAATCTCAGACCTGGTGGCTTGAAAATCATGCAGGGCAAATATGTGTGTGTGCCCAAGATCCTGGGAGGAGAATGGAGAAGGGATTGTATTGTGGCCATCCCCTCTCGGGGGAAGGGGGGTGATTTCTCACTTTCCCTCTTACTGTCTCTGTCTCTCTCCCCTGTGAGTGCACACACCCTATGACAAAAGCCTCTTTAAAAATAAAATAGAAAAAAAAAAAAACAGGGCGCCTCAGAATCTGTCGCACATACAAACACATGATGAATATAGATCTGCAGTGAAGGCTTTGCTCCACTGGGAAATCTCAGACTGGAGAGTCTATTGATACAAACAAGGGGAGAGGCTTGCTAGCCAGTCAGAAGACTTGTTTTTGGAAGCTGAAAACTGACTTGGGCAACAGCCGTGCTCCATGACTCTCTAATTACGCCCTTGTTGGGGAGGCTTGGGAAGGCTCTTGGGAACTCTGGAACTTGTAACCTGCTCTGCTGAGGTAAGTGTGTTGTGCAAATAAGCCCCCTGGGGTTTCTAGACATGTAAACAGCTCTCACACTCACAAATTGGGGATTAAAACAACCAATTTCAGATCCACAGTTCAGATAGGAACTAGGCCTGCATTTGTGCCTGAGGAAGGGGGCTCAGAGAAAGGCTCCAGGGACGTTCGCTGATTCATTGGTGGACCTAAGAGAAGCAATGTGAAGGAGGGGAGATGAGGAGAACGGGCGTGGAGCCAGCCCTGACACAACTTGGAAAGGGAATGTATAATCAATATAAGGGCTGGGATTGAGCCAGTAAAGACAAGTTTCGCTGACAAAGTAAAAGGAGAATGAAAGAGAAAGAAGTTGGGAAAGAGAAGGAAAAACTGGGCAAAGGTCAGTAGGGAGCCAGATAAGTCAGTATCTATTCATCCACTGGGCATGGATCTAAGACCCTTGTGGATACCCAGACCCTCAGAGACTCAAATCCTTTATATGAAATGGAATAGAATTTGGATATAATCTGTCAATACATACATCCTCCCATATAGTTAAAATCTTCTCTAGATTAATCATAATACTTAATGCAAAGTAAATGTTATATAAATAGTTGTGATGCTTTATTGTTTAGCTAATAATGACAAGAAAAAGAAGCTGTACATATTCGGTGCAGACACAACCATCATAGGCCTAGTTACGTAGTACACATCAGCCATAACAGGACGCTTTGTTCAGTGGTTGTTAGAATCTGTGAAGGTGGAACCCATAGATGCAGAGGGCAGACTGGGATCTTGTTGGAAGGGGCAAAGACTAAACTTTCTGCTTTGTCTGCCTTGTCCAAAATTACAATTTGAAATTAAGTAGCTGGTAATGGTTGGGTGACATCATTGCTGTATTTACTATTACCCACTTAAAATGATTAGGGTGGGCCAGCAGGTGGCATGGTGGTTAGGCACTGGACTCCCACATGGTTGACCATGGTTTGAGTCCTAGACTGGGAAGCTTGCTTTCTCACTTCCTCCCTCTCTGGCGAGTGTACATGCCCAGTAGCAAATTTTTAAAATAATAGTAGTGATGATAAATAAAATTAAATAAATAATTCTTTAAAAAATAGTTAGGATGGTAGTTTTTTTCTTTCTTTTTCTTTGCTTTTTTTTAAAAAAAAATTAGCAGAAGTGCTTATGCTCTCTGGAGAGAGACACAGAGAGAAGGAAGTGAGTAAGCACCCTTCATGGGGAATGGTCATGCCACGGTCCCTTCATTTCCATCGCTACCCCCTTTTGGGATTTTGGGCATGCATGCACATGCACCCCATGTGTTTTTCAAGTTGCCATGGCCAGGACTTGAACTGCACAGTAAGCCACGTGGGATCCAGCCACCTTAACCATCAAGCCGTGGGCTGGCACAGGATGGTAAATTATCACCAAACAAAAACAAAAAAATCCTTGAAATTAAAATTAAGTAGGATAGGAAAAGTTCCCAAAGTACATGAGCATTTTTATTAAATAATAATAATAATAATAACAAGGGACACTGATTGAAGGTGAAGTCTTACTGGGGAAAGAGTCTATTGAAAATGGTCGGCCAGAGCTAGGGCTATGTTTCTCCATTTTAGCATTTTAAAAAGTAACCAAGTCTGATGTGGGGTGGGGGTGGTATTCTAAATCCAACTGGTGGACATTTCTCTGAAATCTGATTGGTGGACTGTTTCAGCTTTATGTCCTGGCTTCCCATGGCCAGTGTAGTTGATACTTATGTCTCCTCTCAAGTCTCCCTGGTGCCTTCAATCCTTCCAGAAATTACACTTAGTCAAGTTCTGTCCACATCATACTGCAAAGGTGGGAGTCTTGTTTCCCGGATGGAATCTCAACTGGGATCCCTTATGTTGATAATGTTGCTAGAAAAAGAGACGATCTCTTTCCAGTGTGGCAGCCTCCTGTCCACCACTGCGTTTTCTGTTCTCATCAGTCATTCCATAGGAGGAAAGAGCAGCAGGATTTTCTGATTTAATTTTTAAAAATAGAGGTGGGGGTAGGGGTGTGTTGTGAGAATGGACCAGAACAAAAATGAAGTTTGTAAAAATTCTACAGTTTGTGGCCAACGGGTGGTATAATAGTTAAGGCTCTGGACTCCCACGTGGCCAACTGAAGTTCGAGTCCTGGACCCAGTGGCTTGAAAATCATGCTGGATACCGGTGCTTGCATCTCCAAAATCTTGAGAAGAGAATGGAGGAAAAGGGAAATTACTCCCGGGGTGTGATTTCTCTTTCCCTCTCACTTGTCTCTCTCTGACAAGAGCATGTACCCTATGGCAAAAAATGAACAAATACATAAATAAATAATCCTATAGTTATCATTTAAAGTCTGGCCAGATGTCCAAAGGGATTATGTTCTTTTTCATTTAAAAATTTTACAATTACCTGTTTTTTTTTTTAATTAAAAAATGTTACAACTACAATTTTAGGGGATATCAGCGAGTTGGACAGTGAAGTGTGTTTCCAGAATGTAAAGCCCATGTTTCCACTGATGTCATTATGAGACCACAGATGTGTTCCCACAGGAAAAAAAAAATTCTCAATAATCAGAGATGAAAATTGATCATGAGGAGATTTTAAGGAGAGGCCAGTTCTGGAGCAAATATGATCACCTGTTATTCTAGCGAGATTCTACCTGCTTGAAATCAATAACGGGGCATACAATGGTAAAGTGGAGCAAGCAGCGGATTTGGAGTGAAGCAGGTCTGGGCCTCAGCCCTACCTGAACAGGCAATGTAATGTTGGAGAAATGAGGTAGGCTCTCTGAGCTTCAGTTTCCACATTCACGAAAAGACCATAGTCATACCTGGTTTGTAGGATTATTCAGAGGCTTAAATGAGATACTGTAAAGTGCAATACAATATTTGGTATATAGTAGATACCCATAAATAGCAGCTACCTCTATTTAACAGCTCTCTTTCCTTTAGAGGCAAGAACCAACTTTCTTTCTTTTTAAGAGAGGTTTTTGCTGTAGGATGTGTGTGCTCACCAGAGGTACAGAGAGATGGAGAGATAATAGGATTTTGTCCTTTTTAATGATGGAGTAATATTCCATTCTATATATGCCACATTTTCTTTATTCATTTGTCTATTGATGGATACTTAGTTTGATTCTATATTCTCACTATCGTGAATAGTACCACAATAAACATTGAGGTACAGATATTTTACAATTTAGTAATTCCCTTTCCTTTTTATATATACACAATAGTAGCTAACTAACATACCTACTGTGTGCTGTTTGCTGGCTACAGGCCCTCTACATACCGATAATGGCTACTATTTGCAGAGCATATAACATGTTACAGGCAGCTAGAGGCTTTATGACATCACTGACAGTCCTTACAGTAACGCTATGCACGGATCATTCTCCCCACTGCACAAGTTTTCATCTGACGCCCTTGTAGTACTTCAGCCACTGCAGGGTTCTCTGTTGCTGGACCCAGGTTGTGGGAGTTCTCTCTGCCACACTCCCAGGTTGTGGGAGTTACTTGCATATTTTGGCTTTAGGGTTGTCAGATTTTGCAAATAAAAATAGAAGCTATCCAGTTAAACTTGTATTGCAGATACATAGTAGATAAAATTTTCGTCTAAGTATGTCTCATACAATATTTGGGACATACTTAGACTTACAATTTTTTAAAAATAATTTAAAAATAATGATTGTCCTCTCTTGGCAGCCTTATTTGCATTCCACTCACAGCATTCTCCTTGTGTGATTAGGAAGGACCACATCTGGAAACACTAAGTCCTGCTAGCCCGTCCTAACAAATGATGTCTCTCCTTCAATCTGCGCTCCTTGCACACTCTCTGGATTGGAGGAGTCTAGCTCTCACCAGGGTAGATCTAAAATAGTCACATGTGCATTTGGCTTAAAAATGAGAATCTAGGGGCCAGCAGGTAGTGTAGTGGTTGAGGCTCCATCCTCCCACATGGTCAACTGCAGTTTGAGTCTTAAACATGGGGGCTTGAAACTCACACGGGATACATATGTGTGCATGCCTGAGATCCTTGGAGGATAGTGGAAGAGAAGGGATCGTGGCATGGCCATGTCCCCTGGGGGTGATTTCTTGCTTTTTGTTTCTGGGTCTCTCTCTGTCTCTCTGGTGAGGGCATGCATCCTATAGGAAAAATCTCTTAAAAAGATGAGAATCTGTGCATTTATTTCTGCTGAGATCTGTAAATATTTTATGTGCTGCTGCTACTAGTTTCATCGTGTTCTGACTGGCAAGTGTTTGAAGTGTTCGATTTTAAAACAGCTCCAGTTCCCTTTTAATTAGATGTTTAACTTAATTGGCTGCTAGTCATTAGTTTCAGGATATTTGTTTTCAGCTCGATGAGAATGGCAAAGGACTATTTGTGCATAAAATAGCTCACTAGTTGTCTTTATTTTCAGCGATGCCTTTGCTCTTACTGTTCTTCTTAATGCCACAAATGTTGGCTCCCAGCAAGTTAAATATCAGCCCTGAATAGAAGCTGATCTGATGCATCCCTTTCTATATTGAAAATGCCTAATACAGTGCTGGAGATGGGAGAGCAGAGGATAAAGGAGAGCAGGGCCCTGAAGATATCCAAGGTCATGTGGAGAGTGATTAGACTTGAACCTGCCAGTTGTGGAGCAGGGGTCTAGGCTGCCCTGGGGTGTAGGAGACTGCGGAAGAGGATTGGGCTGAGCCTTTGGGGAGGTTCAGCCCAATTCACTTTATCCTGACACTCTCATGGTTCCAGATGCTCCCATGCGCTTTTTTCCGTGGGGGAGGGGTATGAAAGAAAGAAAGAGGTTCCTGTATCCGAGCTCCCCCCAAGACATGTACTTAGACTAGATTCTTTGCATTTGTGGAACTGAAATCCTTACACCTTGGGAAATTCTCAAAATGGCCAAGACATCTATAGCATGTATCTTTGTCAGGTCTCCTGCTTCCTTTACATCCCCCCCCCTCAGTTTATAAACACCAGGTGTGTGTGTGTGACAGAGAGAGCAAAAGAAACACCCTCAGCAGGGTCTTGTCATTCCGCAATCCCCTTCCCCTAGCCCTCCATCTTCTTAGGACCGTGGGCATGCACTCACATCCTCAGTGTATTTTCAGGCCAACCCAGAGGTCTGAGCCTGAGGTTGGCTTTGTGGTTTCCAGCACTGAAGCTCAGCCTGCTACTGACCATGCCACCAGCTGGGCCCACTTTACATGCGCTCATGCCTCAAGAATCCGCTTCTCCAGTTTCACAGTTTTCTAGATAGATACTTGCAGAGTTACGAATTGCTTATTCTTAGGTTTTGTACAGAGTTTATGGTAGATTTTTTCATGGCACACAGCTCTGAGTCACTACCAATTTCATGCTCTACTCCTAAATTTATTTAAGACTCCTATTTTGAGCAATGAATGATTGTCTTTAAAAATTTTTTTGAGAGGTTTTTGCTATAGAGTGTGTGTGCTCACCAGAGAGACAGAGACAGAGACAGAGAGAGAGAGAGAGAGCAAGAAATCAGCCCCCTGAGGTGTGACCATGCCACAATCCCTTCTCCTTCATTCTCCTCTCAGGATTTTGGGCACACACACACATGCCTGCAGTGAGTTTTAAGTAGCTAGGTCAGGACTCAAACTGTAGTTGACTACATGGAAGTCCAGCAACCTAACCATGACGCCATTTGCTGGTTCCCCAATGCTTTTATTTTGATTTTGATTTATTTCATGCGAGAGGGGGAGAGAGAAAGAAGCGCCCTCCACAGGGTCTTGTCACTGTGATCCCCTCCTCACTCCCAACCTTCCCAGAGCCAGCCAGGGCGGCCCAGGATCTGGACTGTGGCCTTCCGCTGGCCCCAGGGCTGCACAGCAGGGCCCCACCCCTTGTGCTGCAGCGGCTGGGTGTGCTGATCACTTTTCTCAGACCTCTTTGCTTCCACCAGCAGCGCCAGCTGTCATTCTTGCGGCATTCTTGTTCCATAATACGACACGAGTTTTGGTCATCTGCAAGTTGCTATGTGAACAACGGTGCATAGAGGATGCTACACCTGTGGTGTGACACAGACGCCAAGCAGCTGGCGTGGCTAACTCGCTGACCAAAAGACGGTTCGTGTGCACGAGCTCCAGAACAGTACATGTGACTCCGATTTGTGCCTCAGCAAAATTAGAAATGACTGTGTCGTAGACCTTTAGACAAACCAGCTCATATTAAATGTAGGAACGCCAAAGAGCATGTCCTTGAGAGCACTTTGTGTAGTTGGGTGTCCCTGACCTCACTGAGATGTGCCAAAAGAGCTTACTCTCAGGCCTTTTCTCCAGTGTCACATGGTAAAAAATCACACAGGTTGAGGTTGTGGTAAGGTAAGAATACTACTTTAATGCCATTTGTCACTCACCTACTGTACTTATGCCAACTTCTTTACATTATACTTGCACAGTGTTCAGTGGGAATCTTCCCGAGTTTGAGTCCTGGCTCTGCCAGGATTTCATCTTTCTGTGACTCAGTGTCCTCATCTGTAACAGAAGGTACGAATGGTGGCTACCTTGGAAGTGGTAATGAGAATTAGGGGCCACGATTTGTTAAGTGCTTAGAATAGGCCTGGCATACAGTAAGTATTAAGTAAGTATCTGGATTTCACATATTTATATTACATTTTATACACACACACACACATATAAACCAATTATAAATACATGCATATATTCACATATATACACACATACGTGTGTGTATACTGTATATATGTATCTCTGTGTGTGTGTGTGACTGTGTGTGTATAAAAGGAGTCTTAAAAAGTTCACAGGAAACTCACACGGTGAAAAATTATGTGTGGGGGCTGGCAGGTGGCGTGGTGGTTGAGGGCACTGGACTGCCACATGGCCAATCCCAGTTTGAGTCCCAGGCCTGGCGGCTTCTTTCTCTTTCTCTCTCTCTCTCTCTCACTCTCTCTCTCTGTCCCTTTCTAGTCAAATTAAAATAAATAAATTAAATGAAGTTAAATAAAATAATTCTTGAAAAAAAGAAAAACTATGTGTGGATTTTTAAAAACTTATTTTTAAATTTGCCCAGAGGTGTGTGCACTCAGAGAGGAAGAAGAAAGCACACCTCAGAGGGGCACGGCCACTCTGTAGTCCTGCCTCCTCCACGCCTCTATCCAGCCGGGTTTTGGGACATGCACACACATACATGCCTGACGTGGTTTTCAAGCCACTGAGGCTGGGATTTTAGCTATATGGTTGGCCGTATGGGATCTGGCTCCCTTTACTAGGCCATAAGAATGGCCCCAACGCTTTTTTTAAAAAAAAAGAATTATTTTATTTAACTTTATTTATTTATTTTTTAAAATTTGACCAGAGAGGGATAGAGTGGGAGAGAAAGAGAGGGGGAGAGAGAAAGCAAACCACTAAGTCTGGAACTAAAACTGAGGTTGGCCATGTAAGAGTCCAGTGCTCTTAACCACCATGCCAGTCCCAGCCCCAAAGCTTTTTAAAAATGGAATGAAAGTACAATTTTATTGTGACTAGCAGATGACATAATGGTTACATCACTGGACTCACATATAGTCGAACATGGTTCGAGTCCCAGATGTGGCGGCTTAAAACTCACACTGGGCGCATATGTGTGAGTGCCCAAAATCCTGAGAGGAGAATGAAGGAGAAGGGATTGCAGCATGGCCATCCCCCTTAGGAGGTGATTTCTCACTTTCTGTCTTTCTGTCTCTCTGATGAGTGCATGTGCCCTATTAGCAAAAATAAAATCTCTCTTAAAAAAATAAATAAAATAAAAAATGCAAGTTTATCTTGATGCAAAAAAATTGAAATCCATGCATAATTTTTTATAATATACATTTCCCATAAACTTTTTGAAGACTTTTACCTAGAATTGTTTCTATTCATTAATTAATTAATTTATTATTTAATTTGCTATAGGGCACATGCACTCACCAGAGAGAGACAGAGAGAGAAAGAGAGAGAACAAGTAAGAAAGCAAGCTGCCAGGACTCGAATCACAGTTGGCTATGGTTTAACCATCATGTCACCTGCTGGCCCCACTGAAGATTTCTTTTTGAAGAACATTTTTGTTTTTAAGAATTATTTTTATTTATTTATTTATTTATTTATTTATTTGGTGGGGGAGAAGTTTTTGTTATAGGGCACGTGCGCTTGTCAGACAGACAGAGAGACAAAGAGAAAGCAAGAAATCACCCCCCAGGGGGGATGGCCACGCCACAACCCCTTCTCCTCCATTCTCCTCTTGGGATCTTGGGCACACACGCACACATGCCTGGTGTGAGTTTAAGCCACCGGGTCCAGGACTCGTACTGCGGTCGACTACGTGGGAGTCCAGCGACATAGCCATTACGCTAACTGCTGGTCCCAAGAATTATTTTATTTAATTTTATTTATTTACTTATTTATTTGACCAGAGAGGAACAGAGCAAGAGAGCAAGGGGGGACGGGAAGCAGGAAAGTAAGCCACCAGGTCTGGAATTCGAACCATGGCCAGCCATGTGGGAGTCCAGTAGCCTTAACCACCACACCACCTGCTGGCTCCTTGAAGAACTTTCTGTATGCAGTAGATGTACATGTGTGTTCATATGTGTCTATGTTTGTGTACTGTGACACACTCAGGATCTCAGCAGCCGGGTTAGCGATGGAGGTGAAGATCGTTTGGGTAGGTTGCCTTAGAGGAAAGGCAGGAGGGACTGAACAGGATTTGCTTTTGCTTTGCTCTGCATTGCTTCTTGCCCTTTCCCTAAGCAAACAGCCCAGGCTCAGTTTGGAACACATAAGCTGAGTTAGATGTCCAGTAGGAGCTAATGACTTTTAGTAACTATCGAGGCCTTGGCTAGAGTTTGTTTATTCATTGTGGACAATAAGCTGAACCTGGGCCAGGGCAGTCACCCTGAGGTCAGCAGGTCAGATTCTTTGGGTCTGTTCGCTGCTCAGTGTTCCAGAATCCCTAAAATGCAACCATTTCTAATGTGGAACAGGGGGAAACACAGGTAGGACTTCAGGGTGACCTCTGAGAGATTGCGAGGCCAAAGAGACTTCTTGCCCTGAGAGGGTCTGGAAGGAGGGGAGATCACAGAGGCAGGGAGCAGCCGCTATCTCTGATGTCCTGAATTTTTAACTGCGGAGCTAAGAATCCAGACTAGCTACTGATCTCAAAGCCTCTCCGTCCCTAATTCCAGGTTTCTGCTCTGGCAGCCTGTGTCTCCAGACACGACCACCCCTTCACAGGCGAAGTGCTCTCCCAGTACCCTGTAGGGTGGTGTGGCAGCATTCCAAAACCTCAGAGTGCACAGGACTCTTCTCAAAAAGCCCTGAGGCTGGTTCTCCCTCTACCTGTTTGGGGAACAGCATCAGGGGGAGTTTTGCTGTGGAGGTGGAGAGAAGCTATCCTTCACCACTAGAGGCTGGGTGAGGAGGTTTGTGGGTTGAGCTAAAATCTTTTAGGAAGCTGGAAGCCCAAAAAGCTAGAACTGAGGGATTTGCCAAATCAAAAGAGTCAGATGTAGATAAGGAATCCTGGAATCTGGGGCCAGTAGATGGTGTGGTGGTTAAGACACTAGACTCCCACATGGTCGACCACAGTCCAAGTCCTGGACCTAGAGGCTTGCTTTCTCATTTCTCTCTTTCTCTCTCTCTCTGGTGAGCACATGAGCTCTATTGCAAACTAAAAAATAATAATAGTGATATATAAAGTTAAAAAATTCTTAAAAAAAATCCTGGAATCTGAGGACCAAGAGAAAACTGACCGTGGTTTGAGTCCTGGACCTGGCAGCTTGCTTTCTCCTTCCTCTCTCTCTCTCTCTCTCTCGGCATGCCCTATTGAGGATGCTCTCTCTCTCTCTCTCTCTCTCTCTCTCACTCTCACACACACACACACACACACACACACACACACACACATTCTGTCCCTCTTTGGTCAAATTAAAATAAATAAATAAAACAAAATAATTCTTCCAAATAATAATAAAAAAAAAAGGTAAGAGAGAACACCAAGTGAGCTAAGAGGCAAGAGAGCGGCTGCCCCGCCAGGCTAGTACGGCTCTCGGTGGGTCAGTAAACTCCACAATGAGCTCTAAGACACACAGAGCCAGCGATCGATCTCCGGATCAGTACACGGCTCCCAGGCGTCACTCTTCCAGCCATACGGCCAAGCCATGGAAAGCAGAGCTGTAACTGCCCGGACTGTAGATTCCCAACTCCAGCCAGGTCTGGATCCCTAAAGTGCCTGAAGGATTGACTTTTTCTTATCTCTCTAGGGACTTCAAATGCAGCTCTGTCTTGTGACCTTTCATTCCCCTGAGTCTCTCTTTGTTATCGAATTAGTCCTTCTTCCTCAGTGCTGTCACCTGCCCTTGACTTCTGTCTCAGGATCTCTTTGAAGATCCCCCATCCTTTTTAATAAACCACATGATTGTCTTAAACCCTTCATTATATCAACTAACCTTTAAAGCAGTGTACCTTTTAGATGACCATTGGTATAGACCTTGTCAAGTTTATTTTTAAAATGTTTATGTTTTTAAATTGTGTAAATATACATAACATAAAATCAACCATTTTAGTCATTTAAAAAATTGTTATAGGGTGTATGCACTTGCCAGAGAGAGAGAGAGGGAGGAAGGGAGGGAGGGAGAGAGAGAGAGAGAGAGAGAAAGAGAGAGAGAGAGAGAGAAAGAAAGAAATCATTCCCCAGGGGAAATGGCCATGTTGCAATCCCCTCTCCATTCTCTTCTTAGGACTTTAGACATATGTACACATGCACCCATGTGTTTTCCAAGACACAAGGTCCATGACTTGAACCACACAGTTGGCCATGTGGGGTCCAGCCACCGTAACCACCACACCATCGCTGGCCCCCATTGCCACCATTTTGCAGTGCATGGTTTAGGCGTTAAGTGTGTTCATAGTGCCTTGCAACTCTCACCGTTGTCTGTTTCCAGAATTTTTCCATCTTCTCAAGCTGTAACTTTATACCCCTTAAATAACTCCTCCTCCCTTGCCCCTGCAACCCCTGACAACCAGCGTTCTACTTCCCATCTCTGAATTTGACTATTCTAGGGACCCCACATAAGTGGAATCACACAGTATTTGTCATTTTGTCTCTGGCTTACTTATTCACTTAGCATAATGCGTTCCAGGTTCATCCATGTTATATCAGAGTTTCCTTCCTTCTTCAGGCTGAATATTTCATCGTTCGGCTATACAATGTTGGTTTATCTGTTCATCTGTGGGTGTGCCCTTAGGTGCTTTCACCTTTTGGCCGTTGTGAATAGTGCTGCTATGAACGCGGGTGTGGAGATGATAATGGGGAAAGGTATTTAAAAGCACCAGCAGGTGGCATAATGGTTACGTTGCTGAACTCCTACATAGGTGACCATGGTTTGAGTCCCGGACCTGGTGGCTTAAAACTCACACTGGGCACATGTGTGCACGTGCGTGCCACAAATCCCAAGAGGAGAATGGAGGCGAGGCGATTGTGGTGTGGACATCCCTCCTGGGGGGTGATTTCTCACTTTCTGTCTCTTTGTCTCTCTCTGTCTCTCTGGTGAGTACATGTGCCCTATAGCAAAAATCTCTCTCTTAAAAAAAAAAAGCACCCCCTCCTACCTGGGCTGTAGCCATACTGCATCTGGCAGAGGAGCACCGTTGTCAGACTGTGTTCGAGGTGGCAGTGGGAGTGTCTTCAAATCCTATTTGTCAGTGACACGCTGAAATCCTCCCTACCTAACTGATTGTCCTTGGGTTTTGGAATTCTGCAATGGACTTGAAGCAAGAATAGGACCAGCTGAGAGGTGGGGTCCACGGCTACCTTTGCTGAAAGACAGACTGCAAGTGCCTGTATGCAGCAAAGTCTTAAAAGGAACCACATGAAGGCTGGCGGGCAGCATGGTGGTTAAGGCACTCGACTCCCACATGGCTGACTGCAGTTCCAGTCCTGGATCTGGCAGCTTCCTTTCTCACTTTTCCTCTCTCTCTCTGATCAAATTAAAAATAATAAATAAATGAATAAATAAATACATAATACTTTTGTTTTTTAAAAAAGGGAACTACATGT
>NW_006198412.1:1182026-1182376 GCF_000334495.1 Tupaia belangeri chinensis | reverse complement strand
AAGAGGCATCTTCTAGGGATGTCCTAAGGCCATCTGTACCCTCACACAGAGCTGCAGACTCTTTAGTTAAGGAACAGTTCTGTGTTCTCTCAGGAGCGTGCAGGGTGAGCTCCAAGGCCGTCCCGTTGTCAGACTTCCTGAGAAGGATCAAGGTGAAAGAGGGTTGGGATTCCTCTGGCCCTGCCTCAGCTACACCCTGAACGCTGGCGCCCAAGGGGGCAGATGATAAGCAGCTGTGAGGCATTTGTTGTGGAAACAGCACTACAGAGGGCCTTGCGGGCCATCCGTGCAGGCCATCCTCCGGCCTGTTCTCATCACACGGCTCTCACAGGGGTGAGGGAGGGTGGGTG
>NW_006198412.1:1163218-1181980 GCF_000334495.1 Tupaia belangeri chinensis | reverse complement strand
GCTGTCCAATTTACTAACTTTATTTTTGAGTATCAACATAACGGCTGTCAGAGATGAACAGGATCTTCATGAAGGACTCGAGGCCCTTTTCTTCCAGCCCTGGGCGCCCTTTCCCCAACTCTGGGGGCCGGGGATGCTGTGACACTTCTGGCACAGCTGCCTGCCTTCCCTGTTCCCCTGTTACAGCTCACCTTCTGCATTATTAATATTCCCTTTGGAAATATGCCATAGCATTCTACTGACTCCAGGCTGCCATGGGCAGTGGTAGTTTAGAAATTCTTTTACCCGGGGTATCTCCACTTTGGGCCTTTCCCTCCCTGCCATCACGTGTTTCTGTGATGTCCCCTTGTCTCAAAGTTGTCTCTAGACACTGGCCACTCTGGGTGGTTGTGGGGCCACATTTTGGGTAGTGCACAAAGCCGAGCCAATGGGAGGAGTGGCTGGCGTTGAGACAGACCTGTACCGTAGCCCTAGGGCAGGAGTTTGGCAATACCTAGCAAAATTACATTTGTATTGACCTTTGGACCCAGCAATTCCACATCTAGTAATCAATTCCAACGATATATTGGGAAGAATTTAAAAAGATGATGATCAAGGCCACTTACTGAATCACTCTTTCTTTCTTTCTTTCTTTCTTTCTTTCTTTCTTTCTTTCTTTTTTTTTTTTTTTGAGAGTTTTTTTGCTATAGGGTGCGTGCACTTGCTGGAGAGATAGAGAGACAGAAAGTGAGACAGAAAGTAAGAAAACACCTCCCGGGGGGAATGGCCATATCACAGTCCTTTCTCCTCTACTCTCCTCTCGGGATCTTGGCCATGCACACACACATGCCTGGCATGAGTTGTTTAAGCCACTGGGTTCAGGACTTGAACCATGGTTGGCTATGTGCAAGTCCAGTGGCATAACCATTACGCCATCTGCTGGTCCCTGAAT
The DNA here is from genome assembly GCF_000334495.1 of Tupaia belangeri chinensis. NCBI lineage: Eukaryota > Metazoa > Chordata > Mammalia > Scandentia > Tupaiidae > Tupaia > Tupaia belangeri. The sequence goes on along the minus strand of NW_006198412.1, from coordinate 1,181,049 downwards.
CACTCTTTAGAGAGTAAACAATTGGAAACAAATCAAATGTGCACCAACAGGGACTTAACAAATCCTGATATATCCACCTTATGGAGTATTTTACAGCCGTTAGCAGGAATTTTGAACAATTTTATGTCCTGCTATGCAGTTATCTCCAGGTTATCTTGACTCGAGTTGAGAAAAAAAAATGTATAGCATTTACCTTTTATGTAGAAAAGAGGGGAGATCAATATTTACATGTATTTGCTTATTTATTGATGGAAGCATAAATGCTAAAATTTAGAAAAAAGATTACTGATGGCAGAGGGGCTGAACAGGGAAGAAGTAGATTGACCATGAAGGTGATAAAGCCTAGGTGTCAGCCCTAATTCATAAAGACCTTTTTCAAGGCTCTCAGAGAAACAGAGAGAGGCAGAGGAAGAAAGGATCCCCACGATCAGGTGTGATCATGCAGCAATTGCGTCTCCTCCCTCTCTCTGTTTTGTTGGGATTTTGGGTATGCATGCATACTCGACCTTAACCACTAAGGTTACAGGACAAGTCTTGTAATCTTTTTCTTAAAAATGTATTACAATTTACATAAGATTTCTTCTTTAGCTGCTTTCAATTGTTATCTCAATTTTAAGAGTTGCTCAGAATGTGTTTGTTGAATGACTGCATGGAGTAGGATATGTTGATAATCAGCTTCACCATAGTTTCACTTTTTGATTCTGTCTTCTTTTTTTTTTTTAAAGAATTATTTATTTAATTTTATTTATTCATTTATTTCTTTTTTAATTTGACCAGAAAGAGACAGAGAGAGACAGAGAGAAAGTCAGAAAGCAAGCTGTCTGGTCCCGGGCTCAGACCATGGTGGGCCATGTAGGAATGTCCAGCCCTTAACCACCATGCCACCTGCTGGTCCCCTCTGTCTTCTTTTTTTTTTAAGTTTGCTTATTTATTTATCCCATGAGAGAGACAGAAAGACAGTACTTTTAAAAGAGTCTTGATATGACAGTCCACTTCCAGACCCAGGGGCATGAATGAAGGGTGTATGCATGCCTAGAGAGGTCAGGGAGGTCTCCAGTCGTGAACCCAGAACCTTGCCACATCATTAGCCTTGTAGAACATCACATTTTGCTGCTGATCACCATCCAGCTCCTGATCCTGGTCTAATGACCTGGAACAACACAGACAAAGCCCGCTTCCTCTTGCATGTGCTGCTACGCAGCTTTCCAATACTGAACAGACTATCCTATTCGCTGGTGGTCCCAACAACTATTCCTCACAAGAAATCGTCATGAGGCTCCTTTAATTCCTGATATTTTCATCTGAGCAAGTTTCGGTTTTTCTAGAACTAGTACACAAGGCACAAACTAACATGGGACAGTGGCTTCAGAATTGTCTTTAAAATACAGATACGCAGGATGTTATCTGAGAAGATGAATAATTTATGATCATAAAGTTCATTCCAACACACCCATTTTCTCCTGTTCATTTATTTATTCCAGTCTTCATCAAACTTTGATTTTGTACCCATTATCTACCGAGCGCCAGGCCAGCTCTTGCACATACAAAATTAAATAAAGCCCTGCCCCATTAAACTTAGTGCAGGCTTTAGAAAAGCTAAAACTTGGAGAAGTTTAGTGTGAAAAGGCTCTGAGATGTTGCACTGTTACTTTTTGCTGTGGAACTCTAGGTTCTTATTTAACCTCTCTGAGCTTCAGGTTGTTGCACAGATTGGTATATAACATTTGTAAAGTGCTTGTTAGAATGAATGGCATGCATTATGAGCTCAGTTGGATAATGTTCTTCTGCAAGACAAAGTTGGGTGTTTAAAGACACAGGTTCATTGTGATGGGAGTTGTTCTGGGTTTGGAAGTCTAGTCCTGGGGACTGCATGAGGTGGAGGCCATGGGGCAGTTAGAGCAGTGTGTGGGTTCTGGAGCCTCCCCAGCCTGGGGGTAGAAGGTGAGGGCTTCCAAGGGTGTGTCTCTGTGCTGAGGTCAGTGGGAGGGGATGAACCTGACAGCCCTCACCATTTTCCTCAAGACTAGGCCTCATTCTGAGGGCAGTAAACAAGAATTGTTTGTTTTGATTTAAATAACTAGCTTCTGGTGCTCTGAGGTTGGTTTTTGTTTGTGTTCCTGTCACTTCAGGAACTTATTTTGCATCCATTCAAGCATGGTGAGGGACACAGCTCGATCGGTTCCACTGTTGCTGGTGGAGGGGCCGCATTAGCAGGGCTCTGGGTGTCTCCTCGGGGGAGGCTACAGCTTGGACTCAGGGTTGACTCACACGCCAGCTCCGAGGGTCTGACAGTTCGTGGTGGGGTCTGGCCCAGAGGATCCTCTTTCTGCTCAAAGGATGAAAGGGAGGAAGGAATTAGGGCCCACTCAAGGCTCGGCTTTGGGGCTGGCCCCTGGAGGGGGGCATTCTAAGGAGAGAGGTGGGTTGGAGCAGGAGAGGTTATCGGAAAACCTGGGAGGCACAACACTGCCCAGCCGCAAGTTCCCCAGGAAGAGTTCTCAGACACCATCTTCTGAAGGCTCTACTTTGCCATTAGACTCAAAGGGACATTTTGGGAGCCTTAAAAGCAAACAAATCCCAGACATTATAATTATGAAAAATCACAGGGTCTCTCTGGGATTTTGTAGTATTAAGTCGTAGAATGTTCTATTTGTACAACAGGGATGGGAATATTTCTGTCTTGGCCTCCACTCCTCACATCCAGCTTCCTGAGTATGGATACCCCAAGCCCCACATTTTCAACCTCCCTTGAGCCTCTTGTCCTGTTCTGTCTGAACCGAGTGCTTTGATCCAAGCCTACTAGTTTCATATCTGACCAGATTAAAGTCTTTCTTTTCTGGAATTGCCTCTAGTTTCCACTTCAAAACTGAGCCTGCTCATTCTGAGGTCTAGCTTGGACCCCAGAGAACATGGGAGAGGCCTTGACTCTGGACCTGTCTGGACAGATAGACTAGACAACTCCATATGACTTCTGTCTTTGTTGCCTGACCTCCTGACCTCCCTGTCTCCTCACTTCCCTCTCTGACCCTCTTCTCTCTCACCCTTACTCCCTGCATCCCTCCCTCTTCCCAGTATTTCCTAAACTGTTTGCCCACCTGGAGGACTGAGCCCACGTAAGCATCCCCGTAGAGCTGGCTTTGAGGTGGTGCCTGAGACGGGGCTCCTTTGGTGAGTGGTGAGCCTTGGGGCTTCTGGGCTGAGAGGTCAGCAGGATGAGGCATCACAACAAAGCCAGTGGAATCTCAGGAATCCGCCACAGAGCAGGTCTCCTGTGAGTAAAGGACTTCCTGTGGGAAAAGATGCTTCTCAGGCATGAAAGCACTTTGTGGGGCCTCCAGGTCTGCAGGATTCCTTCCTCCCCAACCTTAGTGAAAGAAAACCAATCACCTTTCCTGCTCTTTCATTCCTGTCCTTCTCTCACACCTCCATAACTGCACCGAGAGGAGGGATCCAGATTCCACGCAACCCTTGGCAGAGACAGATGCAGGCTGCCCTGGGTGTGTTGCGGGGACAGGCTCACTTCCTGGTGAGTGGCACTTGGCACTGCTGGGCTGCATAGTCAGCACTTACCCACTCGGTGGGCTCTGAGTCTTGAGAGAATGACCCCAAAATGAGAGGAGCTGGGTCACTTTAGAGTGAAAACTCAGAGCCTGCAGTTTCGATCTCTATTGATCCATTCACCCATTTGGAAAATGGGGAGAAGTTTTACTGCAGGACAAACAGGTTAGTTGCAGGAGGTGAGGGTTACATACCAAGCATGGGTGCAGCTGTTCCACACATGCGGCTACCGGAATCATTACGGCTCTTACCTTTGACCAAGGTAACACTGGGCCTGGCATCCACATCAGTGAAAAGACTAGACCCTATAAGCCTGAAGCTTGCATTTTTCTCCACTCCCACTCTAGCAGGTGAGGAAGGAAGGAAAGGAGAACTTCAGGATTCTGTCCCATAGGGCACAGGAAAGCCACACGAGTTCAGAATTAGCCATCAGCTTGTCCTTATCTTCAGAACCAACGCTAGCCCTGAGGAAAGCTGAACTTTGGGTTCAAATCCTGCCCTGGCTTCTGACTATAAGACTGGGAAATTTCTCTTCTTTCTGATTCTTTCTTTCTTTATCTGTGAGATTGCTATATCACAGGACTGCGTGAGGATTGTCTGAGATGAGACCTATGAAGACATTAACACAGAGCTTATGTGGCACCAGGAAATAGTTAAAATTATTGGGTCATTAGAAAAGTCATGATGCATGTTTGCACAGAAAAACAGAAAAATACATCATGACTTTTTTGACGACCAAATATATTACAATTGGTCATTTAGGGAGTCAAGAGATGAGGAATATTTGATTAAAAAATAAAGAACTAAGGAAAAAAAGCGAGTTTCGTAATGTGTGCTGATCCCATTATAGATTTGTGGTCTCTGGCCTGCAAATCCACCGAACCTTCAGCATTCTTGCACTGATTTCTGTTTCCTGGACAACGATTTATGGGTGTCTGTCTACAGACATTTTGTCGGAATAGATGTTAATACTCCTATTGTAAAGATGAGAAAACTGAGATTCCCTGAGACGAAGGGATATAGCTAAGGCTTTCTGTATAGTAGAGAGCCAGGACTCAGTTCTAAGTCTCCCGCTGCAGGCCCAGCTCCTCCTCTGCCATGAGATGGGACCTTGTGGCTGCTCTGTTCACTCTGTCCCAGGCCGCTGCCATGGTCCCCTGCCCCAGAGCAACCCCAGTACTGATCAGATCCCATCTTCCAAAAGCTCCACTTTACCATTAGATAAGAGGAACATTTTGGGAACCTTAAAACAAACAAATCCCAGATATTCTAATTATGAAAAATCACAGGGTCTCTCTGGGATTTGGTAGTGTTAAAGTCATAGGTGTTTGATTTGTACAACAGGAAAAACGTCACTGCCAGGCACAGCTATGTCTCTTGACAAAATTCTTGATGACACCATGTATCTCATTCCTTTATCTTTTGCCCTACCTGCTCCTCTCTCTGTTCTAGTTCCTAGGCAGAGCAAAAGAAACCCCCACATTGACAAGTTCTCCATCTCATAAAAGGCGAAAAAGATTAGTCACGGCAAGGCTCAGAACTGAACCAGTTTTCCTGAAGGCTGAGCCCCCCTGCTTCAGATCCCTTGGGGGTTATTGGCTGAGCCCCACAGATTCATGCTTTGCAAAGTGATGTGACATGTTGACCATGCAGAAAAATCAATGCTTGACCTGAATTCAATGGAGAGAGGAGAGCTGAGAATGTGGACAGGAGCTGGCACCTGATCCTTGGGCCCAGCTCTGCTGAGGGCAAAGCCCATCACAGAGCTCTTACAGCGAGGGCCTATGGCGGGCAGGGCAGTTGCAGCCGTGAACTGGGCCACGAGGAGGCCATTTTGCAGAGCGTGTCTGGGGACCTGCATCTCACCATTAACCAGCTGGTCCCCAGATCCCCATCCAGTCACTTCATTTCCCAACACAGTCTCCAGTGTTTCCCCGATGCTGGGTAGCCGCTGCCCGCTCTGCGCTCCCATGGCCATTTACTTGCAGTTCACCCACAGCACTCACTTCATTCTTCCTGATATTGTAGTCAGCTTTTTTATGCTCATCCTCTAGATTTTAAGTTTCTAGAGATCAGGGACCATGTCTTAATTGTCTCTGGTCTTTGAGCCTTACGGGAGTAAGTGCCCAGTATGCATTTGTTGAATAAATGAGTCAATGAATCACTCAATTGCTCAATAAACATTTATGGACTATGTACTATAATAGGATCTTGGCAGGATAATCCCTTTTCTGAGCTGGAAGTGCCTTAGCAGAGGCCATTTTATATAGAGACGATCCTTCTTTGTTCCTTGACTGTTCCCTGAAGTCACTGAAACTGGTCGATAGAAATATGAAACTGGCAGGTGGAAATGAGAATAATTTGGTAGGTGGGATTAGAGCCTTGCTATGGTTGAAATGTAAGATCTAATTTTCTTCTAGCTTAATGTTTTTGAAATTTGGGGAGTATTTGTGCATGGACAGCCCAGTCCCTGAATGACTGGCCGTTCTCATTATGAATTAAGATGATCCCAGCTAGTCCCATAAGAGACAGTCAACATGACTTTTTTTTTTTTTTTTTTTTGGATGGAGCAGAGCCTTAGATCCCTCTCTGCCTGGTGTGGTAGGCTTAGGTTGGACTCATCTTTAGAAGTTCTATTCTTTACCCACTTGGAAGGATTAGGTTTTAGGGAGTGAGACTTATAGGCGATCAGAAAGAAATCTCACAATGATGAAGGCACAAACTTGTCAACTTTACAGGAATAGACCTCAGCCCTCACGCAGATATTCTTAGACAACTGCACCACGATGCCACTTGAGAGGCCTTGTGCATGCATACCTTGTCATGGTTCACTCAAACGGAAGCTCGGAGCAGCCTGTGTTAAGACTGTTAAATTAGATACTAGGCTATTTTTATTTCATTTTTTTTCCTCTTTGAAGAACTGAAGGCCCTTAGCTATGCATGGCCTCTCAAAACTCACATCCACTCTTCGGATCATGGTCTGAGAGATTGACAGAGGTTTGTGTTCTTGCTTGAGCACTGTGGTTCAGGTGTCTGTGGGGATTTTAGCAGCCCTCAAAAGAGCCAGCAGGCTGTGTGGCAGGCACCAGTCAAGCCCACTGACTGAGCGGAACCTCAGTTCAGCTCCCTACCCAGTGAAGGGCCCTGTAAACTCAGGGATGGGCTTGTTGAAAAGCAATGAGAGAGGATGCTCGCGATGTGGAGATGTAGCTCCCTGAGGAGGTGCGACCTGCCACACTCTATTTCCTTCTCTCCTGGGGCACTCTTACCAGCAAGTCACCTGACTCACCTTCCCCTCAGCTTGGTCAGTGGTGTTTAAAATTCCCTGATGTAAGGTATAAAAGACAGCTGCTCCTTGAACACATGGCCATCCGTCCATGCTCCTGGGAGATGTCCCACGTTTGTGTGGAACTTTGTAGTAACGTAAGTCTATCTTATCCACTGTGATTGCTCATAGCGATCCGTGGGGTGTATCCTGCTCCTGTCTCAGTTTACATTAGAGGAAACTGAGGACAAGAGAGTTGGAATGACTTGCCCAAGGATAGTCGGTGACAGAGGTAGGCCACCTGCCAGTGGGGATGGCCCTGCTGCAATCCCTTCTCTCCTCTATTCTCCTCTCGAGATTCCAGGCATGCACGTATACACACTCGATGTATTTTTCAATCCTCTGGGTCTGGGACTTGAATCAGAGTCAGCCATGTGGGATCTAGCTGCACCAACCTCCATGTAGCCTCCTGGCTCCAAACTGGATTTTATGGCTCCAGATCCAGACCCTTTCTCTCAGCACCAGTTACTTGGGACTTACGTGAGGTCTTCAGAAAGTTCATGGTAAGTGTGAATTATGAAAGAACTACATAGATTTCAGCATTCTTGTCCCAGAATAAACTTGTGCTTAAAATTCCATTTTCCATGAACTTTCTGAAGTCCCCTTGTCTATGCAGTCATTCTCCTGAAGAGAGGAAGACAGCCTTAGAACCTGGGTACCTGCATGGAGTGGGGTCTCCTGAGGGACCCAAGGACAGGGTAAAGCACAGAAGATGCAGGAAGGATAGGGGGCATCCCAGGTGGCAAGGGGTCTGCTTTTTGTTGGTAAGTGGCTACAGAAACCCCCTTAGTTCTAAAAGCACTTACTAAAGAAAAAAAAACAAAAAACAAAAAAACAAACAACAACATTGTTGTTGTTATGACTTGCCTGGGGCAGTGAAATGTTTTATCCAGCTAAGCAATAATAGAAGACGGTGAGCGAATGCCAGCTCCGTGATCCCACGGGAACCCTTCTGGGCTGTGGTGTTTACACAGGATGAGATCAGAGTTGCTGCTACTGGCTCGGGGGAACCAGAGGTCAGCAGAGCGCAGCAGGGTCTGCGGAGACCAGACCCCCGGCTGTGGGAACACAGTCCTTCTCAGCACCAGAGGAAGGAGAGGGAGCGCTGAGATGTCCTGCCCTGGCGGGGTAGAAGCAGCTTGATAGCACGAGATTCTGTTCTCTCCATAGGAAGAGAGGCAGCAGGAACACGCTGTTGCACGGAAGTTCGCCTTCCCTTGTTCATGCGTCCATTCATTTACTGCGCTCAGTCTGCTGAGCTGGATGGGGGGTGTGGGCTGGAGCTGGGGTTCTCGGACCTTGTCCTCAGGAGCTCATGGTCTAGGTGGGGAGACTTAGTAAGGGAAATGAAATTCAACGTGTTAAATACCAAACACCAAATGAGATGGTTGAACTAGGCAGAGCGGCAACAGGAAAGGGGCAGGATTAACTCCAAGGGAGGGAATCCACAAAGGCTTCCTGGCGCCATCTGAGACAGCTCCTGCAGGAAAAAAACTACACTACTCAGTGTTGTTCAGTTTGGAGAATTTTCTTTCTTTTTTGGGGAATCGTTTATTTCATTGTATTATTATTATTATTGTTATTGTTATTATTATTTAACTTTCTTTAGAGGGTGTGCATTCACCAGAGACAGACAGGGAGAGAGGGAAAGTAAGAAAACAAGCTGCCAGGTCCAGGACATGAACTGTGGTCAACCATGTGGGAGTCCAGCCCCTCAACCACCATGCCACCTGCTGGCTCCAGTTTGATGATTGTTTTTTTTTTTTGAGAGGTTTTTGCTATAGGGCGGGTGTGCTCGCTAGACAGACAGAGAGAGACAGAGAGACAGAAAGCGAGAAATCACCACCGCCACCCCCCACAGGGGGGATGGCCACACCGCAATCCCTTCTCCATTCTCCTCCTGGGATCTTGGGCACGCACGCACACGCACCCGGCGTGAGTTTAAGCCACTGGGTCCGGGATTCGAACCGCGGTCAACTACGTGGGAGTCCAGCAACATAGCCGTTACGCTAATTGCTGGTCCGCAGTTTGATGAATTTTTACAAACTGGAGTAAACCCATGTAACAAGCATCCAGATCAAAAATGTAACGAGCACACTAGAAGTCCTACCCGGGACCCTCCCAGTTACCAGTCTTCCCTTGACACCCGCCCACCCACCCCCCCCACACACACCTACTAGCAATCACTCCGTCTACTAAAGCGTAGGTAGGTCCGTTTCTCCTGTTTTAAACTTTATACAAATGGATTAATTCCGCTTCAACTCCCGGGTTTCTGAGGGGCGCTGAAAGGATAACTAGGAATCCATCAGGGACGAAGTAGAGAAGGGCACTATAGGAAAAGGGGAAGAGTGTGCCAAGCAGAGGGATGGGATAATGTATGTGTGTGTGTGTGAGAGAGAGACAGAGAGAGACAGAGAGAGAGAGAGCTGTCAGCTTTCAGCATTGCTGGAGCATGAAACTCCAGAGGGGAAAGAGGTATGAAATGATATTGGAGATGAAGGCAGGGGATGGAGATCATGGAAGCCTGCTAGAACACTCAGAGGAGCTGGACTTTTAGCCTAGAAACCTGTGATCCCCAGCTCTGGCTGACCATCAGCGCCTCTTGGCAAATTTAAGACCTACAGATCCCAGGAGCCTCTGTCAGAGATCTGAGTTATTCAAAGTTTCTCCCAGATAATCCTAATAATTAGTGAAGTTTAAACGTCATTCTGTAGAGAAGACAGGGAGTCACTGAATGGTTTTATGCAAGGGAGTGACTGGCCCTGACTTGGGTTTTGAAGGATGATTTTGGTCAGAATGAACTGTGCAATGCCCGAAGGTAGGGATTTTCCCTGGGGTGTTGAGGCAGCAGGTGAGAGTGCCCCAGTCTAATCAGGAAAGCAGCAAAGGGTTTGAGAGTAGAGAGGACAATTTTAAGGGATAATTAGGAAGCAGAATTAACCAGATGTATTGACCAGTTAGACATGGAATGGGGTGGAGCGGGGGGGCCCAAGTAATATACCCAGTTTTCAAGCTTATGTAGATTCCATGGACACGGGCAAACTTTAGAGGCAGAAAAAATAAGATCATGATGAGCCACAGTAGTGCAGTGGTAACGCAACCCTCCATGATACCGAATAAGGGAAGGTTCTGGGTTCAACTCTTGAGGTCTCCCTGTGCATGCCAAGCATGCGTGTGTGCTTGTGATCCTGACTGACCGAGGCTGGGGATCGATCAAGGCATGAAGACCCTGCTAGGGAGTGGCTCTCTTTCTCTCTCTCTCTCTCACACACACACAAAAAAATACACAAACTTTTTTTCTTTTTCTTAGGTTTTTGCCATAGGGCACACATGTTCTCTAGAGAGAGACAGAGAGACGGAGAGAAAGAGAAAGTGAGAAATCACCCTCCAGGGGCAGAGGGGATTGGCAATCCTTTCACCTTTATTTTCCTCTAGAGCTTTTAGGCACACATGATTTTCAAGGTACTGGATCTGGGATTCAAACTGTTGTCAGCCATGTGGGAATCAGGCACCTTAACCACCATGCCACCTGCTGGTCCCTAAATAAGCTTTTTTTTTTTTTTTTTTTTTTTTTTTTTTTTAAGAAAAAGTATGATCATGTTTTTGTTTGATTCACTAATCTATAATAACTTCACCTCAATTTCTCTATAAATCCTTGTTAGCATTTTATATATTCAGCAAAATTAAAAAAAATTTATTTGAGACTGTTCCAATCACTGAGTCATATAAATGAGACAAAATAAAAACTACAGTGAATTCGCTGTTGACCTTTGAGAAAGATGTTGGAATTTCTCCCCCTTTTAATTCACTAAATGTATATAAGTAGTCAAGTTGAATCCTGAAATATATGAGTTAGTGTTTTTTTTTGGAAAGAGAAAAAAAGAGAGAAGAACCATCTAGAGACTGATAATAATGACTAACCTTGTATTAAGATCCTATAGGGAACCAGCAGTTGGCATAATGGCTATGTCGCTGGACTCCCACGTAGTCGACCGCGGTTTGTGTCCTGGACCCGGTGGCTTAAAACTCACGCCGGGCGTGTGTGCGTGTGTGCCCAAGATCCCGAGAGGAGAATGGAGGAGAAGGGATTGTGGCGTGACCATCCCCCCTGGGGGGTGATTTCTCGCTTTCTGTCTCTATGTCTCTCTCTGTCTGTCTGGCGAGCACACGCGCCCTACAGTGAAAATCTCTCAAAAAAAAAAAAATCCTATAGTAGTATTCCCTACAACTACCCTATCTCTATACAAATCATCTACATTCGTACAAATAAGGAAATGAATCCTCATGGAAAATAAGTAATTCAACCTCAGGCACACACATAATAAGTAATAATGCTAAGGCGGTGGTGGCGCCTGCCCTATGGCAAAAAAAAAAAAAGTAATAATGCTAAGATTCAAACTAAATCATGTGCCTCATTAAAAACCAAAATTTAGAGAGTAGGTTCCCTCATCTTCATATGAGGCTGAGAGCAGTTTGTGTGTGTGTGTGTTTTCCCTTTGGTCCAAAGTTGAATAGCAAACACATGGCCGAGCCCATATGGGTAGAAACAGTACTTTATCTGTAACGCTGTCCTGGGACCACACACAGCTTAGCCACTGTGGGAAGCTCAGCCCATCTTGAACATGACCCATGGCTCTATAAACTGCCTTGGAATATTTTATTGTTGGGATTGGGCTGGAGATCAGGTCTGGGGTCAGGCACAGCTGTCCGCTGTTGCTTTGCAGGAAAACCTTCTTCAGGCCAACGACAGGCCATAGCAGGACAGGAGAAGACAGGCTATCTCTCTTAGACCTTGTTCTCAGATTTATCCCAGGCTATTGGGAGCCTAACCTCGGCCTTGGGTGCTGTATTAACTTTCCCATGAGTTGAGTAATTCTGAGGGAGAATAAAAATGAAGTGAAAAACTAGCACAGAGCTCCTTAGCAACATCCAATCTGCAAAATAAGAGATAGGCTTTAAGATGAAACGAAAGGGGGAGTGGAAAGCGGTGTGGTGGTTAAGGTGCTGGAGTCCCACATGGCCAACCATGGTTGAAGTTCTGGACCTGGCAGCTTCTTTGTCTCTCTCTGATCAGATTAAAAAATAACAACAATAATAGCAAAATAAAATAATTATTTTTTTTAAAAAAAAAGATGGGATGAAAGGGAAATCAGAGAACAACTTAAGATCCACATTACCTCAGAGGAGCAGCTAGCCTCCCCCTCCCCTTGTTTGTTCTTTTGTACAACCCTCAGAGCCCTCTCCCTGGAAGAATTACTTGGGCATCTGAAACACGAAGTTTCCCAAAGAAACTTATTACAGGGATTGTCAGGACATGTACTAAGGAGGAGAAGAGTGACTGGATTGTCTAAAGCAAGGGGATAGAGGTCACGCAGGACAGCAGGCACGCACAGCAATTTTTAATAATCATAGTGTTGACATCCTTCTTTCCAAAGGATTATTAGTCCAAACTTGCAGGCTAGGGGCATCTTCCAGGGGAGCAGCAGGGCATAATGGCCCCACATGCCCCTTCCCAGGGTGCCCTTTCTTGACTTTGCTCACTTCCGGGCAAGGTCTCCTGCTGGTCACTGTCACAGCAGGCCACTGAGGACACACTGATCTCTCTCATTCTGCAACCCATTCTTAACTGGCTCTTGGAAAAGGTATTTCTCTTATCACATTTCGAGCAGTTAGGATGGTTAAAGAGAATGTGTCCTAGAGAAAAGCCCATTACAAGGACTGGGAGATACAAAGACAGTGGTACAAATGTCTGTCCCTTCTGAACTGGACAAATGTGACATCAAAGCTCAACATTGGGGCTATTGCAGCTTCCACTTGGACATGGGGATTGCTGAGTGGAGACTCAGGAAGGCAATGAAGGGTGTTGAGAGACAGAGGTAAACCAGCCAGGATTAGGACATTGGTATGCTCTCTCTTGGGTGCACAAACCCCGCCCCAAGCTAACATCAACATGACCAGGTCTGGGGTAGGTCCGAAGACTGTGGCTAAGTGTATTCCCAAAAGCAATGGAGGACAAACATCCACTCATTTCTTGGGCTGCCCATTGGCCAGGACGGCCTCATCCACATGAATTGCACCCTCTAACTCCATCACTTCTCTCCCAGCACTTTCTGGTAGATGCCACTGGGTTCTGTTGACCCAAGCTGCCCTTGCTCATGTTATCTCAGTTTTATCTGGACTGAAGGGTGAACAGGAGGGTAGAAGAATATGAACCTCACAATACGAATCACATAATCTGAATCTCTTCTTGGACTGTCACATCCCCTGGTCCTTGCAGAGGCTCTAAGGAGATCTATGTCCTCAACATCATCTTTATTTATATGTAGATGGGTGGCAGGGGAAGACCTCCTTGTGCCTCATTTCTATTATCACCATCATTGTCGTAAGGAAAAATAGTTTTTCTATACGTCTGTCTGGTTGTTGGACAAAGAGGATCAGTGGATGAAACTCTTATGGGGACCAACAGTCTGAGCTGCATTATACCGCACAAGAAAGACGTAAGAAAGAGAAATAAGAAAATAAGCATTGTACTCTGCATATAGCACATGAGGAATAAAAGTGAGTCACGAACATTCTACACATTTTTCAGAGTCCCAGTTCAAACATTCCTTCATCTATAGAGCCTTCTCTGACCCTGAGATAGGTTAAGAGTCCTTACAATGGAGTCCACAGCAATTAGTACTTCAGTAATATCTATTATCTTTTAGAATAATTACCTGTTTAATTAGTTCTGTGCTTGCTAGATTCTAAGTGAACTCCTGGAGAACAGGTACATCATTGACCTTACCATTGTCACTCCAGCACCCAGAGAAGTCTGGTACCCAAAGGAGCACAAGAAACATTTGTTGAGCAAGTGGGTTAACAGGAAATATGACATGGGCTAGCTGCCCAGTGTTGATCACAGTCGATATGACTGGGGAATTTTGTGGACTGGTTGGGAAGCTATGTCTTGAGAACCGCAGTTTTGATGATAGAGTTCCAAAGAGACTTCTTCTGACAAATAGGAATTGAACACCCGTGATGTTCCTGCATCAGGCAGTATGTTAGAAGCTGAAAATAGACTAGTATGTATGAAGCATATTTCAGGGGCCAGACAGTGGCAACATGGCAAAATACGACACTTGGTAAGGCACACCCAAAGGGGAGAGTTCCCAGTTCAAGTCCAGAGATCTCCCTGAGTATTCCAGGCACAATGTGCCCTTGACTCAGGGTTGGCAGAAGCTGGGGATGGATCATGTCATCAAGACCCAGGTGTTGTCTCTCTTCCCCTTTGTCTCTCTCACTCATGGAACACATAAATGAACTTTTAGAAAAAGAAGCATATTCCCTATCTGATTAACTAAGTGTAGTTCCACCCTATAGGATTAAGAGAATTAAACAAGAGAGTAAAGACACTTAGCACAAGAAGTACGAAATAAATGTGAATGTTTGTTAGCATTATTGGAAGATACTAACAAGTAATTGTTAATGTGGTGATAATGCCTATGGAGAAATAGTGTCATGCTAATACAGTTTGGGAAGTCAAGGTGGGGGACTCCGAAGATGAAGGACTTCCAGCAGAGACCTACAGGGGATGAGTCAGAAAAGGGAGCAAAGGGGATTGTGGAGTCGCTCCTCTTCAGAACCATCACAGAAGGAGGAGAGTTGCTTGGGAAAGATGGAAGAGTTTGGGGAATGGGGAAGTAAGGACCATCTAGGACTATGAATTGCATGTAGCTCAGAGGGGACTGCAGATCATTTAGGGAACTATTATCTGAGACGCTGAACAGGTTTGCAGGTCTAGAATGAGTGGTTTGGGGGTGGAGTCAAGACAGCGAGAAGAAGGTGGCTGACAGTGGGAAGGAGGAGGCTATGGAGCACGAGGTCGACTCCAAGGCAAGGGGTAGTAGGCCTGAACCATGATTCTAGAAGGATGAGGACTAAACCAGGGGCTGAGAGTTTTAGGTTCTAGTGCTGTGTGACCCTAGGAAAGTCGGTTTTCTCTCTGAGCCCTAATTTTCTCAGCAATAAGGCAATTTTCTTGTCTGTTCTACAGGGTTAATATCAAATCACACGGACCAGCAGATGACATAATGGTTACCTCGCTGGAATCAAACCTCGCTGGTTTGAGTCCTGGACCTGGCAGCTTAAAATTCACACTGGGTGCTTATGAGTGTGAGCCCAAAATCCCAAGAGGAGTATGGAGAAGGAACTGTGGTGTGGTCAGTCCCTCTGGGGGGTGATGTCTTCCTTTCTGTCTGTCTTTGTCTCTCTAAGCAAGCACACACACCTTATAGCAAAGATCTCTCTAAAAAAAAAAAAAGATCAAATCACATAAGGTATGCTAAATGTCTTTGGAAACACTGAAGTACTGGACAGTGATGGAAATTTTGATAATAATCTTCTTTACTATTCTTTTTGTGTGTATGTGTGTGTGAGATAAAGAGCATGTGGGCACACTTGTGAGAGAAAGGAAGAGAAAGCCCCTCCACAGGGTCTTGTCAGGCTATGCTCCTTTTCCCAGCCTTCCAGCTCCTCAGGATCTTGGGCACATGTACATGCTGTGTTTTGGGGTTGACCCAGGGATCCAAACCACAGTCAACCTTGTGGCTTCCAGCACCAAAGTTCAGTACATTACATACTGTGTTATCTGGGCTGGGCCTTCTTTATTACCCTCTTGTGATAAAATAACCAGAAGTTCATGTTACTCAACAGATATCCGGAATGAATTCAGTCTTTGATTCATTCATTGAACACACATTCCTTTTGATGAAGTGTGGAGGATACAGAGATAAGGAGAAAATGGCCAGATCTTCTAGCCTACAGCCTAGTTGGGAAAACAAAGTTGTAAAAGATGAGGTTAAAAAAAAAAATCACACACACACAAACATATAGATACATAGATAGCTGTGTGCTTGCACACACACAGTTAGAATGGAGAATGTGGGGAGTCTTTCCAGAAGAGGTGATACTTAAGGTGAGTTCTGAAGGACGAGTGGTTACTCAGATGCACAGATCAAGATAGAAGCCATTGCAGTCTGAAGACAGGTCTCAGTGGTGTGAAAGGACTGTGCTGTATTTAAAACCCAAAGCCATTCCATTTAGTTGGAATGTCAGAGATGTCAGATCTAAGAAAGGAAGAGGAAATACCTGATTTTACATTGCCCTGAAAGCAAAACCAGAGACAAGGACTTGGACAGGGATAGTTTGTGTGGGACATGATCCCAGGAAGCAGAGGTGAGGGAGGGAAGAAAGTGGAGCAGCAAAGGGAGAAGACCCAGTAAAGGATGCTTAGTGAGCTAGTTGTTCCTGGGGGCTCCTTCTTGCTGGGACCTTCTGAGAAGCTATAGAATACACTTCAGGTTTGTCCCACCAGAGGACACAGCAGCTGGGACATTCACCCAAGGATCTGTCTCACAGTGATGGAGGGTCACCCTGAACATTCAGGTTGCTCCTGTGTGCTCTGAGTGGCCGTCCACAGAGACAGCAGAGGGCCTTCTGTGTAGGCTTCTGGAAACATGTAGGAATGTGCCCAGAATTCGGAAAGAAGGAGAGAACAGGCAAGAAGCTGAATCAATGATATCATGGCTGAGACTTTTTCAGTGCTGATGAAAAACTAAAAGCGACTGAGAAAAAGAGTGGCTGAACTAACTGAATGGTTGGACCGAGGTGTGAAGGGCAATCATGAGTGCTAGATGGCTCAGGGCTTTTCTGCCTGGAGGAATGAGGACAGGTTGGTATGCCTGCTGTGGCGAGTGACCTCTGAGAGGAGGCTGTCAACAGGACACCCAGTTCCAGAAATCCTAGAAGCAGAACTTCAGTGCAAAAGCTTTGGAGACCGGAAAATACAAACACCACTGAAACATAGTCAAGCCCATGAGCACGGAAGACATGGCCTGTGTCTTTGGGACCCCAGTGGTCATTTGGGGCACCCTAGGCACTGGGTTTGCTAGGAGAACTTCTCTAGAGGCCAGAAGCAGTGCTAAAGGAATACTGGCAAGCTTGTGCATTCTCTGGGAGCACTGTCCCGTCCCTTAGTTGTTATCTGTTTTGGCCCATCTCTTGGCTCTTTCACACGTCTAACCTGGACCAAATTCATATTGGACTGCATTCCTTTAGATTACCTGACAGTGTTGCAAATTGATCTGATAAACTTATACTCCTAGGAATTATCTGATCATGGTCTTTGAGCATATTGTGATAGAGTTAGACAAAGTTCGTTTTAAATCCAGCTTCAGCACTTACTATCTATAGACTGCATGTACTTGCCAGAGAGACAGAGAGACAGAAAGTGAGAAATCAGCCCACCAGGGGGTTGGCCACACCGCAGTCCCTCCTCCATTCTCCTCTTGGAATTTTGGGCACACATACACACGCACCCAGTGTGAGTTTCAAGTTGTCAGGTCCAGGATTCAAACCACGGTTGACCATGTGGGAGTCCAGTGGACTGGAAAAATGTCTTCAATTTTTTCATGTTTGCATTCTCAGTCGATGTGAATTGACTCCTCTCTATAGCTCAAAAACCGTTGCATCCCCCCTAGCTGTTTATTTTTATTTTTGTTTTTATTCTTTGTTCTGTTTTGTTTTAGGTTTTTTTTTTTCTCTAGGGCATGTGTGTTCTCCATTGAAAAACGTAGAGAGACAGAGAGAGGGAAAGCAAGAAATCACTCCCCTAGGGGATGGCCATACTGCAATTTTTTTCTCCTCCATTCTCCTCTTGGGATTTGGGACATGAAAGCACTTGCACCCAGCATGATTTTCAAGTTGCCAGTTCTGGGACTCAAACTATGGTCAGTCATGAGGGAGGCCAGCACTTTAACCACCATACCACTTGCTGGCCTCCAGTTTTGTTTTTTAGATGAAGCTTGAAAAACTTTCATGAGCAAAAGAAATGAACCTTTAATGTAGCATTTTAGCCATGGGTAAGGAATGGTTTAAATGATATAGCTCAAGAGGCCAGATGGCACAG
>NW_006198412.1:1151500-1163187 GCF_000334495.1 Tupaia belangeri chinensis | reverse complement strand
GGAATGCAATGCTCTGTGTGCTAGACCCACATGGGACTGTCCTGGGTTTGCATCTAGAGGCTTCCCTATGCACACTGGGCATATGCAAATACACCTTCTATCCAGGCTTTCTGAGGCTAGGATGGATTATGGTAAGAAGGTCCTGTTGGAGGTATTTTTCCCTCTCTCACTTTCTCTTTCTCTCATGGGAGAAAGAAAGAAAGAAAAAGAATCTTTTAGAAATAAAAAATATAAATTATATTCTTACCTCTTCACAAGGTCAGCTTAATAGCTTTCTCCCTGTTTACTCAGCACAAAGTCAAGCATTTGCCTGTAGGAAACAAGTTAGTCAAGCTTTATAGAAGCACTTTAGAAGCCAGTGTATGGGACCAGCAGATGGCATAATGGTTATGTCACTGTACTCCCAAATGGTCAACCATGGTTTGAGTCCTGGACTGGTGACTTGAAACTCACCCTAGGCATGTGTGCATGCATGCTCAAAATTCCAAGAGGAGAATGCATAAGGGATTGTGGCATAGCCATCCCCACACTGGGGGATGATTTCGTTTTTCCTCGGGAAAAGCACTGCCCCCAAAAAAAAAAAAAAAAAAAAAAAAAAAAAATAGAAGCCAATGTAGCTTACATGTCTGAGTAGGTCTCTGGTATACTTGATCACACTGCATACGTTGACGACATGAGAATAATTTGTAGGCATTCTGCCCTTTTATTCACAAGTACTTTATTATGCATTTCATATATATATATATACACACACACACACACACACACACACACATATATATACATATATATATATATTTTTTTAAAGATGTATTTATTTATTTAATTTTATTTGTTATTATTATTATTTTAAAGTTTGACCAGAGAGACAGATAGAAAGAGAAAGTGAGAAAGCAAGCCGCTAGGTTCAGGACTCAAACCACAGTCAGCATGTAGGAGTCCAACACCTTAACCACCAACTGCTGGCCCCTATAGTGTATTTTCAAAGAAAATATCACATAACATATAATGTATTAGTGTTATATGTAATTCATGATGTATTATGTTTATCAAGCTCTATAGTCCATACATTCAAATTTCATAATCATTCTGACAATGTCTTTTATAAACATTTGTTATGGTGCCAATAACAAGTGCCAATCTAGGATCACACATGGTAACTAGTTGCCATGTCTCTTTAGTTCCTGTAATTCTAGAGCAGGTCCCCAGCCACTCTCTGTTACTGCTTTTACTCACAAGAATAAACGGAAAGCCAAAGATCACCAGTCAGTTGAGTTACTTCCAAACCATAAAAGAAAAAGCAAACAAGTAAACATAAAGGACCAGGAAGAAATGAATTCAATTCAGAAACCAGAATAAAGCATTTAAAATAGTTACCTAACGTTCTCAGGGGAATAGAGGAGACTATAATCATGGAACAAGAGCAAGGTAACAGGAAAAGCTCCTGCGAATAAAAAATATGTTATTAAAATTTCAAGAGTCGCTAGGAAGGTTAGAGGATAAGGTCCAGGTATTCTTTTTTTTATTACATAATTATGCTAATCTTTCATTAGTTCAAAAGCACTTTATAAGAAAATGTAAGTATGGCATTCCAATAGGAATGTATACCAAAGTCCAGGTATTCTTATAAGAATGCAAATTAACAGAAGTACAAAGAACTAAAAAAAATGGTAAAATATTTTAAAATGCAGAGAATCAGCCCAAAAAGTCCATCATCAGGCTAATAGGAGTTTTTGAAAGAGAGAAGAGTTAAACCAGAGGAGAGGTGATTATAAAATATAATACAAGAACATTTTCCAAAACAGAAGTACATTATCTTCAAATAGAAAGAGGCCATAGAAAATCTGCACGTAATAGGCAATAAATAAATACTCACCGAGTGAATTCATTAAAGCATTAGGTCTTCGAGAAAACAAAACGAAGTAGACAGTCGCTCCTCTCTTGGAGTTCACACTGGAAAGAAATAGTATTGCCAACTGGCGAGATGGGGGTGAAGGTGACCGGATCCCACATGGTTGATTGTGCAGTTAGAGTCCTGGACTTGGTGGTTGGAAAAACACACCAGGCATGTGTGCATGCATGCCTCAAATCACAAAGGAGGGAGATGTGGAGGAGGAGGGATTGCGGCCTGACCATCCCCTATGGGGATACTTTCTCTCTCTCTCTGTCAAGTAAATGCACATTCCCACTAAAAACTTCTTTAAAAAGGATAAATACTTATTAGATATCCAAGTCCAGGGGCCAGCAGGTGGCATGGTGGTTAAGGTCCTGGACATTCCCACATGGTTGGCCACAGTTCGAGTCCTGGATCTGGTGACTTGCTTTCTCACTTTCCCTCTTTTTCTATGTCTCTCTATGGTCAAATTAAAATAAGTAAATAAATAAAAATAAATAAATAAATAAATCTTTAAAAAAAAAAAAAAACCTCCAAGCCCAGTGTTCTGCTTTATTGGATTTTTTGGTTTGTAGAGAAAAGGGAGAGTGGAAAAGACTGTGCTTTGGCACAGAACTTATTTTATTTTACGTTTTCTCCTTTTATTCGTAGTAGAGCATGCATACATGAAAATGAGAGCGGGAGAGTGAGATGAACACCCTCACAGGGGATCTTGGGCACTCACACCTGTGCCCAGCATGTGTCAGGGTTATTCGGTATACTCTGGGGATTCTAACTGCAGCTGCCATGGAGGAGAATTTTTTTTGAGTAGTACATTACCATTGCATCCCAGAGCTGGCTTTTGGCATTAAATTTTAACTTTTACAACTCTTTTTTTTTTTTTTTTTGTGAGGCTTTTGCCTTAGAGCTTGTGCGCTAGCCAGAGAGAGAGAGACAGAAACAGTGAGAGGGAAGGCGAGAAATCATCCTCCAGGGGGATGACCATTCCTCAATCCCTTCTCCTCCATTCTCCTCCTGGGATTTTGGGCACGGATTTTGGGCACGCATGTGCATACGCCCAGCGTGAGTTTCAAGCCTCCAGTTCCAAGACCCAAACCGTAGTCGGCCATGTGAGAGTCCAGCAATGTAACTGCTATGCCATCTGCTGTCCCCCTAAGCTTTACTGTTTTCATATTATTTACTAGAGAGCATGTGTGCTTGCCAGAGAGAGAAGAAGGAGAAAGCACCTCCCAATGGGCTTTGTAGTCATACCACAATCTCTTCTCTATTTTCATGTCCTGTTGGGACTTGGGGCACATAGTGTGTTTTGTAAGCTACTGGGTCCAGGACTCAAACTCATGGTCAGCCATGTGGGATCCAGCTCCCTCAACCATCAGGCCACAGGCCGGCATTGGCACTGACTTCTGTTGGTGGGAGAAGGCAGTCGTCATGTGGCCAAGGCTACAAGTTTAAGAATAATTAACAGACTGCTAATAGAGTCACAGCTGATTGTGTTTTAGATTGCTTTAGTTTTCTTTCTCTCTATTTAAGGGCACTAGACTCCCACATGGCCAATCACGGTTCGACTCCCAGATCTGGCGGCTTGATTTCTCATTTCCTCTCCCCCTTTCTCTCTCACTCTGTCCCTCTATGGTCACATTAAAATAAATAAATAATGTTAAGTAAAGTAATTCTTAAAAAGCAAAAAAATGGAAATTCTAAAGAAGACTACAAAAAAAAGCCATCCAAAATCCAAAATGAATTAAATGAGTTTAGTAAAATCATAGGATATAAGAAAAACACATACATACATATATATACACACACAAACATGTATGTATATACGCTAGGAAGGACTACTTGGCTGCTGAAATTAAAACATATTATTTACCATTTTTTTTTTTAGATATTTTTGCTACAGGGCGTGTGTACTCCCTGGAGAGACAGAGAGAAACAGATAGACAGAAAGTGAGAAATCATCCCCTGGGGAGACGGCTAAGTCACATCCTTTCTCCTCCATTCTCTTCTCAGGATTTTGAGCACACATGCACATGTGCCCAGCATGAGTTTCAAACTGCCAGGTCTGGGACTCAAACTGCAGTGGACCACGTGGGAGTCCAGCAACATAACCGTTATGCTATCTGCTGGTCCCTTTAAAAAAAAAAAAAAAAAGAAATACTTAGGTGTAACTCTAATAAACACCTATAAGACTTGTATTCAGAAAGCCACATGATGCTGATGAAAGAAATAAAAAATATAAATGAATGCAGAGACATGCCATGTGTGTGGATTGAAAATTAACAAAATAAAGATATCGATTTTTTCTAAATAAATATACATCTAATACAAATCCCAGTAAGAGAAGAAAAAATTAAAACAGAAAAAAAAAGAAAAACAAAACAAAATCCCAGTAAGTTTGTTTGTTTGTTTTTTTTTTGTATATATAGATAGAATTATTCTAAAATCTATGTGGAAGAGCAAAGGAACAAGACTAGCTAAATTAATTTTGAGAAATAAGAATAAATTTGGCTAGCTGATAGTGTGGTGGTTAAGGAAGCTGAATCTTACATGGCCCTCTGTGCAGTTTGAGTCCTGGACCCAGCAGCTTGAAAAACACACGGGGTACACAAGAAGAAAGTAGGAGGAAACCATCTACCAAACTTGAAGACTTACTTTTCATTTCAATGTCCAAGACTATGTAGTTATCGGCAGAAGAACTGACACACAGACCAATGAAATGGAATAAGGAAACCCAGACATAGACTCACACAAATATGCCCAAGTGATTTCTTTTAGAAACAGCTTTATTGGACTATAGTTCACACGCCATACAATTCACCTACTCAAGTCAATGGAAAGGCTTTTAGTATATTTGAAGAACTGTGCTGCCGTCATTACAATCAATTTTACATAACTTTTCTCATTCCCCTAAATACTCAAGACCTTTTTCTCAAATGACCTTATTCCCACCAGCTCTAGACCAACCACTAATCTGCTTCCTGTCTCAATAAATCTGCCTATTCTTGAGATTTCATGCCCAACTTATTTTTTGGCAATTTATTAGTGGTAAAAAAAATCTTTTTAGCAAATAATTTGGGTACATATAGACATGTATAGGCAAAAATAGATCAACTAATCAGCCTTGGGCCAAGTCTCAGCCTTGTGAAAAAAATTAACTCAAAATGGGTCATGAACTTAAATGCGAAATACAAATGTATAAAACTTCTACAAAAAAAAAAAAGAAAATTGGAGAAAATATTTGTGATCTAGACAAAGAGTTTTTAGGTTTGACACCAAAAGCATGATGCATA
The DNA here is from genome assembly GCF_000334495.1 of Tupaia belangeri chinensis. NCBI lineage: Eukaryota > Metazoa > Chordata > Mammalia > Scandentia > Tupaiidae > Tupaia > Tupaia belangeri. Next base: position 1,158,003 of record NW_006198412.1, on the reverse strand, counting down.
AGAGGAAAACCAAAATTATAAATTATTGCTCTGCAGAAGCCCTTGCTAAGGGGATGTAAAAGTGAGCTTAAAAGTGGGAAGAAATATTTGCAAACCATGTATCTCACAATGACTCGTATGTAGAATATATAAAGAACTCTAACAACTCAACAATAAAAAACAAACAAACAAACAAACAAAAAAACCACTCCAGCTAGACCATGGGCAAAAGATATAAACATTTATTTCACAGAAGACACACGAGAAGCTGCTTGACAGTATTAGCCATTAGAGGAATGAAAATTAAGACCAGAATGAGATACCATCAGACACCTCACAGAATGGCTGAAAAAAGTAGCGACACCACCAAATGCTGATAATGATGTGGAAAAACTGATCACTTACATATTACTGGTGGGAATGTAAAATGTTACAGCCACTCTGAGAAGAAAAATAATAAAAAACCAAATATGTAACTACCATACGACCCAGCAATTACATATACACTTATCCCAGAGAAAAGGAGCCAAATATTCACATAAAAACCTGGACGCTTACGTTTATAACCGCTTTATTCATAATAGCCAAAATCTGAAAATGACTCGGATGTCCTTCAGTGGGTGATTGATTAAACAAAACTGTGATACATCTAAACCAAAGACTATTACTCAGCAGTAAAAAGAGAAGACTGGGGGCCGGGTGGTGGCACAAAAGTAATGCAACCAGATCCACACGGGAAATGTCCTGGGTTCACATGCTGGGACCTCCCTGAGTAGGCGGGACAGACTTCCATGTCTGTTATCTAGGCCACCTGGGACTGAGGATGGACCCTAGCTGAGGTGTGAGGTGTGAGGTGTGAGGATCCTACTGGGGGTGCCTGTCTCTCTTTTTCTGTCTCTCATGGGAAACATGAAAAAAAAAAATTGAGAAAGAAAAAGAAAAAAGAAAAAGACCAATCAATACAGACCTGGATGCATTCCCAGAGAATTATGCTGAGGGGGTAAATAAAAAAGAACCTATCTCAGAAAGTCACATAAAACATGATTCCTAAACAGAACATTTAAAAACTCTTATTGTATTTATTTATTTATTTTAATTTGCCAGAGGGCATGTGTGGTCACCAGAGAGTGGGAATGAGGGAGGGGGAAAGCACCTCTAATGGGGCATGGTGATACCATCATCCCTTCTCCTTTTCTCCTTCATTTCTCCATCGTGCTGGGATTTGGGGTCAGCATGCACATGTGCTTGGCATGTTTTTAAGCTGCCAGGGCTAGGATTCATACCACATGGTTGCCATTTAGAGTCTGGCTCCCTTAATTATTAGGCCATGGGGCTAGCCCAAAGTAAACACAACATCCTTTTCTTTGGGGGTAGGGGAGGATTTTTGCTACAGGGCATGCACACTTACTGGAGACAGAGAGAGGGAATGCGAGAAATCATCCTCTAGGGGGGATGACCATGCCGCAATCCCTTTTCCATTTTCTTCTTGGGATTTTGGGCACACATGCACACGTGCCCAGCATGAGTTTCAAGCTGCTGGGTCCAGGACTTGAACCCTAGTCAGCCACATGGGAGTCCAGTGTTTTAGCCACTATGCCACCTGCTAGTCCCCACAACATTCCTGGTGACAAAATTTTAGAAACAGAGACTAGATTAGTGGTTCCTGAGGTTAACGAAGAGGAGGTAGTGGAAAAGAAGCGAGTGTGGGCTAGGCATGCCTCAGTGTGAACGGTGTACCCAGAGGAAGAACAGAGAGTTGAGGGCGGGTATAAAAAGGCAACATGAAGGATGCTTGTGGTGTTGGAAATGTTCTTTGGCTTCGTTCTTTGGTTTTTCAAGATATTACCATTAGGGAAAATTGGGCAAAGGGTATATGACTGTATTAGTTTTCGCCACTGCAGGAATCTACATTTATGTTAAAATGAAAAATTTAGGGAACCAGCAGTTAGCGTAATGGCTATGTTGCTGGACTCCCACGTAGTCGACCGCGGTTTGTGTCCCGGACCCGGTGGCTTAAAACTCATGCCGGGTGCATGTGCGTGCGTGCCCAAGATCCTGAGAGGAGAATGGAGGAGAAGGGATTGCAGAGTGACCATCCCCCCTGGGGGGTGATTTCTCACTTTCTGTCTCTATGTCTCTGTCTGGCGAGCGCACGCGCCCTACAGTGAAAATCTCTCAAAAAAAAAAAAAAAAAAGAAAGAAAAGTTTAAGGTAGGGGACCAGCAGGTGGAGTGGATGGTAAGGTGACTGGATCCCACATGGCCAACTACGCCGTTTGAATCCTGGACCCAGTGGATGAGAATCACACCAGGCACATGTGAGTGTGTGCCCAAATCCTGAGAAATAAATGGAGGAGAAGGGTGGTAGCATAACTATTCCCCCCGGAGGGGAGGGGCAGTGATTTCTCACGTTTCCTCTCTGTGTGTGTCTCTCTGGCAAGTGCTCATGCTCTGTAGCAAACTAAAAACAAGCAAAAAAAAAAAATAGTTTAAGGTAAAAAAAAAAATACATCCTAAAGCATTTGAATTATAGGACATTCTTGAGAAAAACCAAACAGTGGAGATGGAGAACCGATTGGTGGGGATCAGGGGCTAGGAGTAGATGAGGGTGTCGCTGTACAGGCATCATGCAAGGGGAGTTTGCTAGGACAATGAAGTGGTTCCATATGCTGCTTAAAGGGAGAGCTACATAAACCTGTATGTATATTAGAACTTACAGGCCTATACACCCAAGAGAGGTAATATTAGTGTATAATCATTAAAAAAAAAAGAAAGAAAGAAAAAGAAAAAGGACCTGACACCACTTGGTGTGATGGTTAAGGGAGCTGGCTCCCACAGTTTAAGTCCTGGGTCCAGCAGCTTGAAAAACATGCCAGGCTCATGTGCGTGTGTGTGTGTTTGTGTGTGTGTGTGTGTGTGTGTGCGCGCACACACATGCCCAAAATCCCAAGAGGAGAATGGAGAAGGGATTGCGCCATGGCCATGCTCCCAGGGATGGTTTTCTCCCTCTCTATCTGTCTCTCTATGATGAACGCACATACCCCATAGCAAAAATTTAAAAAGAAAAAAAAATTAGTAATGCACATGCAGCTCATTTGGTTTTTATAGTTTAAATTTTCTTGACTCTTTATAGGTTTGGAAGATGTTCTGAAGACCTTCACTGGGGAGATCATAATTTGGAATCAGAAGACTTAGTCTCGTACCATGGCTCCACCATTGCTTGGTGTGCAATCTTAGTGTGTAATCGTTATTTTCATCTATAAAACTACTTCACAGAGTTGTTCTGAGGATTAAATTGTATTAGACCCTAGAGTAATTGTAGGAGGCCTGCAATTCCATAGGTCTTTATATAGAAAATAAATTGCACACTTTAAACATAGCCATCTGACTATTTAAAAAATTTATTTAAGGGGCCAGCAGATGGCATAGTGGTTATGTCACTGGATTCCCACATGGTTGACTGTGGTTTGAGTGGCAAACTTGGCTTGAAAATCACACTGGGTGTGTGTGCATATGCGTGCCCCAGATCCCAAGAGGAGAATGGAGGAGAAGGGATTGCAGTGTGGCCATTCCTCTGGGGGGTGATTTCTCACTCTCCCTCTGACTGTTTCTGTCCCTTTATCTCTCTAGTGAGCACACACACCCCACAGCAAAAACCTTTTAAAAGATGTATTTAAGGTATTTATGCTAATTTTTTAAAATAGATTTTTGCTATAGGGTGCGTGCCCTTGCCAAAAAGACAGAGAGAAGGAAAGTGAGGAATCCCCTCCTCCAGGGAGGACGGCCACACCACAATCCCTTCCCCTGCATTCTCCTCTCAGGATTTTGGGCACACATACATGTGCCTGGTGTGAGTTTTAAGCCTTCCAGTCCAGGAGTCAAACCGCGGTTGACTTTGTGGGAGTCCAGCAACGTAACAATTACACCATCCGCTGGTCCAGGATTAATGTTTTTTTGATCTCTGAAAGCTATGTATGAGTGTTCTTTCATGTGGAGGGCTTATTTTTGCATAAAAGCATAAAAGGTCTCAATACTTGAAAATATTGGGGGTCAGAGTGCTCACCCCTGGTACATCGAGGAGCTGCTCGGTCTGCAGCTCCTGTCACTGGTGGCATGGGCGCGGCCCCTGTCACTGGTGGCAGGGGCGGCAGCTGCAGCCACAGCAGTGTTAGCAGCAATAGCAACAGCATGTGAGAGTCGTCATCGCCGTCACAGCCACAATGTCTCACGTGCATTATCTGTCTGATCTTCACGGTGACCTGGGAGGGGCAGAGGGTAGAGGCCAGGGCCAGCCGATGGCAGGCATGGTGGTTAAGGTGCTGGATCTCACATGGCTGACTGCACGGTTGGAGTCTCAGATGTGGATGCTTGAAAATCATGGTGGGTGCACGCGCACGCACGCCTAAAGTCCCAAGAAGAGAATGGAGAAGAAGGGTTTGCAGTGTGGCCATCCCTCCTGGGGGGTGATTTCCCACTTTCCCTCCCTCTCTTTCTCTGTCTCTCTGATGTCTGCACATGCAAATTAAAAGAAGAAAGAAAGAAAGAGAGAAAGAAAGAAAGAAAAAGGCAGAGCTGTATTTTATGGTGAGAATATTCAATTTAGAGAGGATAACTCCATTTCGAAGATCTTGCCATTCAAACTGCCATATTTGAGAATAGCACCCAAGTTTTCCAACTTGGAAGCACCACATGGAGAAGCCAGGGAAGGAGGCCATCTTACTATCGAAGGGATGTTTTTTCTTACATATAGAAAAAAAAAAAAAGCATTTTGCAGGTAACTGATTCCTCAGCAGTCCAACATGTGGATAAGCAGACAAGTGACATTCTGAGATGCTTCCTGTCTCCTGCCTTTGACTTTGGCAAGTAAATCCCTTTGCCTTGGAAACCAGTCAGACCCAACTGGGAATCAACCTAGTGAGTTAAGTGCACCTTCACAAAGAGCCCATCACCCCCAGGATTCTCTAGGCCCTTCAGTAAGGCTGTGGTGACTCTTGGGCGGCTTGACCCTCTGACCGAAAGAGACAGTGCTGGGTAGGTGGGGTGGGTGGGCACTCCGGGGTCCCAGTGTTGCCTCTATTACTAACCCCAACACCTCTCCAGTGAAATGCAGGAGCTTGACTTGATCACACGGCCCTTTCAGCTCCCATGTTCTGAGATGCTGACAGCAGAGATGTCCAGGGACAGCAGTAGGCACCCAAATCGAGCTGGAGCTGGACATCCTTCTGCTCAGAGACCGCAAAGGAAGGCTCAGCCCAAGCAGAGTGGGTCACAGAGGGAATGCTGTGTCATCTGATCTAAAGCTGATTCATCTTTTGAAAATGTGCTCTGGGGACATGTCCGTGAAGGACGTCACCGAGGTGGGGGAAGAATGTGGCCTGTTGTCTGGGCCCAGGACACAAAGGCCTGTCTGTGGGCACGTGGGCACTCCCGATCCAGGCGGATCAGCTGCTCTTGTTTCCTCCTTCGCCATCACAATACAAGTACAGAGTTACAGTCTGCCCTGCAGCCCCCGCCCCAGGAGAGCTGGCAGTGGGATCTCTGCCCACTGGGTGCCCGCTGAGCACCACCATAATACCAGCTTCCCGGCCCACTTGGCTCCTGGCGAGTCTAGAATTTCAGTAGCCTGCTTCGCTCTGCCCTCATTTACTGCCCTCTCTCGTCTTCCCTTTCTCTCACCCTCCCAGGCACACGTGTGAGTGGCAGATCCAGGGTGATCTGGACCTTGACGATCGCCAGAGAGCCAAGGCTGGAAGCTTGAGCGGCTACCAGCTGGGTGGTGGCCAGCCATGGCACAGGGTCATTCTAGAAACACTATTCTCAGGTAGTGGAGTGGCAGCCGCCCTGGCCCACCATCTCAGTCCCTAGGAAACCGGACAAGGGACATTCTTCTGCATGGGGTCTCTGCCAATGCCCCGAAAGGAGCCAATGTGGCACTAGGGTCAGAGAGCCTGGGATGCTAATACGAACTCAGACATGCGGAGTTACAGAAGTACTACAGGCAAGGGTCTTAATCTCCGTGAGTCTTAATCTCCCATTTATGTAAAATGAAGATCATAGTTCTCACCCCGGAGGATTGCTGAGAGCTTTTCAGCAGTGCCTAGCATGGAGCAGACACATAGAAAGGCCCAAAACAACACACATGCACGTGCATAGGCGTGTGCACACACACACACACACACACACACACACACTACACATCAGCCACTCAATATCTCCTTGCTCAGGACTTACTGAGTACCCTCTATATGAGTCCCCGTGCCAGACACATGGGGCACATCAGTAAGCTGAAAACCCCTCCCCTCGAGAAATGCAGCTGCTCGTGGAGGACAGCAAGAAACAATCAAGGTCATGAATAAGCAGAATACAGAGTGTGTTAGAAGGTGGTGAGGGCTGTCAGGAGGAGGAGTGGAGCAGGGTGAGAGGAATCAGAAGTGGGGCCAGTTCAGGAAGAGGCCTCACTGAGACACTGACATTTCTGTGAAGACTGGAAGGAGGTGGTGGGAGAGGGGAGCCAGGCCATTTTCT
>NW_006198412.1:1144930-1151469 GCF_000334495.1 Tupaia belangeri chinensis | reverse complement strand
GTTCAGCAGAGGAAACAGCCTAGCACCGCCCGAGTCCCGAGGTGGTGGTGTACCTGCTGCATCTTTGGAACAAGAGGGGGCTAGCTGTGCTGAGGAAGTTGAATGAGGAGAGACAGAGACACACGGGGACAGGTGCAGCGGGGCCTTTGGATTCAGTTGCTACCAAAGTGCCATACACTGAGTGACTTCGAGAACAGAAATGCACTGGGCTCTGGCAGCCAGAAGTCCTTATTCGGAGTCCCTGAATCTCCCAACATGTTTCTTCTCCTAACTACTGTGAAGGAAGGTGCAATTTGGGGACTGTTCCTTTGATCACCCTCACACCCACGGGTTGCCAGGTTCTGTGAGCTGGGTTTCCAGGGGCTTTCCCCACCTGCCACCTACCTTTTCGTCTACAGGCACCGGCTACCAGGCCTGGGAGAGGTCTCATCTGATCTGGGCTTATCTGCTGCATACCTGGTGGGTCAATGCGCATCTCACAGCGTGAACACCAGGGAACATTTCTGCCCTGGCTGGTTTTCTTATCTCTGCCCTCCCTTATTCTACAGCCCCTTTCTGCCTTCGCATTCATCCTAGCTCTGTACTAGGCATCATTAATTTATTATTTCACAGAATAACCCTTTCCTCTGTAAGATAGGAGCAATTATGATCTGATCGGAAGTGGCCATATAACTCCTGTGATTTCCTCCAGACACTTGGTGGTGGGAGGGATGGACCGCTGGTCGTGGGGACTGCCCTAAAGGAGGTTAAGCCCCCTGATCTCATGCACAACTGTTTTCTGCCCCATCCCTCCCCCACAGTAATTCTACTACAACTGGGTAAGCGTGTAGCTTTGCCAATTAATTACAAGAATCATTGCTGAGCAAGTTCTCCCCCTCCCTCCTCATAAAGTTGGCTTATGAATCTGCCAGATCTTTAAGTCAATTGACCTATTTTTTTTTTAATTGAAAAAATGTAGGGGCAGAGACATAATTTTAACTCTAGTCCTTCATTCGAACCTTCAATCTGCAGGTCCGGATCCTTGCGGTCAATAGAGCAGCTCTCTCCCTTATGTTCTCTTGTACACCCATGACACATATCTCCCCGATGTGGCTCCGCCATGCCCCACAACGCAGTGCCAAAAGACCCTCTCTAGGTTAAGATAATTGTGCTAAAACTCATGCACTCCCACCCATCTTTTTTTTTTTTTTTAACTTTAAGTTACTTAAGAACCCACCCTATTTGAAGCCACAGTTGAGCTTTCATCAGCCACCTGGTAGCTCCAAAACATAGTTTGAGTATGGGACTGGTGCTTCCGCAAATCACTGAGTCTGCTCACCTTGACTGGGCATGAGCATTCCAGCTGCACGGAATTTCTGGAAGATGATGGAGAAACAGATGACAGTACCTCCTCCATAGTTGAGACTCGTTAATCTGTTCATTGATTCATTCATTCAAGCCAGTGTCTCCTCCTTCATCATTCACTCCACACCTATTGCTGGGAATGTGGATGCAGAGAAGGACCAGGGCCGAGCCCCTCTGCCCCCAACACCCAAGTTGCTGGAATTTCCATGAGGAGAGGTTGGCTGCTTTATCCCACCTGCTGGGGTGTGGGGAGGGAGGGGGCACTAGCTGGGAGTTGGGAAGCCATGAGGAAGGCAGGACGCCCTGAGGTGGGAAGTGGGGAGAAGAATGGCATGGCCTGATTGGGGACATACAGAACTGAGCTTGAAGGAGCTTTTTTTGGCATTAAGCCAAGTGTTTTCACTTGCGTTTTAGGGAGTATATGTACTAAAAAACAAAAAGCATTTTACAATCTAAAATGAACATCCCTTTAAGAAGAGAGTATTATCTGCAGGGATGCAAAACATGCTAAAGTCACAATCCCTGCAGCGAGTGGGAGGGCCGGCCTCGTAGCGAGTGGGTAAGCCCTGTGGGTGGACAGCCAGATCCCACATGCCAGCTGTAGTTGAAATCCCAGTACCTGGGAGCTTGGAAATCACTCTGGGGATTGGTGTGTGCATGCTCCAAATCTTAAAGGAATGAAGAAGTAGAAAAGACTGTGGTGCTTTTTCTTCCTCTTTCCTGTGCACTCGAGTCTTGTGCAAACACAGATGCCTTCTGGCGATTAAAATTTTTTTCTTTTATTTATTTTTTAAGAAAAAAGAAATGTGTCAAGTTTTCTAAAGAAATTGTTCTTGGACCCATATAGCTTAATTCTTTTTTCCGGTGGGGCCCCTCCCTTTCCCTTCTCTTGCCACTGCATCCCTGACATCAAGTTTATTCCCGATGTCAAGCCATGCTTGAAGTGGTTGGAGGGACAAAGCAGAGTCCTTGGAAAGGCTGTCCTAAGGGGATGCCAGCATCACTCATCCATTTCAGGTAAATTTGGAGACACTCTTGTCTCAGACCTATAAGAAAACAAGAGGCTTTCCCTGCCCTCAGAGGGCTCGCATCCAAGTGGGGGGAGGCCGTCAACGAGCGAGTGAAGACTGTTTCAGGGAGTGAAAGAGGCTATGTACCAGCTGTGGTGGTACAGCAGTAACACCACACTCCACGGAGCTGGCACCACATGACGAGGTCCCAGGTTCGCGTCCCAAGGTCTCCCTGTGCGTACTGGTCGCACACATGTGTGCCCATGATCCTAACTGGCTGAACCTGGAGGTGCCTCCTCTTTTGCTTTCTCTTTCTCTCTGAAAAAACAAATAAACTTATTTTTTTTAAAGTGCTGTAGGGCCAGCTGGTGGCATAGTGGTTAAGGGGGCGGGACCTGACATGGACATTGGCATAGTTCAAATCCCAAACCTAGCAGCTTGAAAATCACACTGTGAACATGTGCATGTGTATGGAAAATCTCAAAAGCAGGGAGAGATGGAGAAGGAATTGCAGCATGACCCTACCCCATGGGGAGTGCTTTCTTGACTTCTCTTTCTCTGTGTCTCTCTCTGGTGATCACATGCATCCTCGTGCAAAAATAAATAAAAAAAAAAAGTGCTATGAAGAGGAAATAATGAGGCTTTTCTGGGTTAAATACAGCAGTACCCCTTTATCTGCGATTTCAGTTCCTGTGGTCAACTTTGGTCTGAAAAAAGGTGAATACAGTACGCTGAGAGTGATACTATATAACTTTAATTACAGTAGATTGTTATCATTGTTCTTGCCTGTTATTATATATTGTTGTTCATTTCCTATTGTGACTAATTTATAAATTCATCAGAGGAATGTATGTATAGGAAAAGTTGTAATATATGTAAGATTTGGCATGATCTACGATTTTAGGCATCCTCTAGGGGTCTTGAACATGTCACCTGAGGACAAGGGGGCTATTGTAATGTGCCCAATACTGAGAAGGCAACAAAGCCCAGACTCAGCACCATGCTTACCTGGCCCCCGAATTCCGGTTGCTGACTCTGCTACGCAGGCGCTCCTGAATAGCTAGTCCTCGTTTCACCAACGAGTGGGAATCAGACCTTGCCCTTGCATTGCATTTTATAGCTTCCACGCAATTTCCAGCATGTCACCTTATTTCACCTTGGGACGTTATTATTTCCAGCTTCTCCTCCGAGGCCTGCCACGAATGCAAAGGAAAATGGCAGGAGCAGATCCTCTAGCAACGGAGCCAATTAAGCTTCCTGCAAATGTAGAGCAGTTAAATCCCCATGATATGAAGGACCAAGAAAAGCCTTGAGTTGGCAACGTCTAGAGCAAAACCTTGTGGGCCGGAGTTTAAATAGGAAAGGTCTTTGTTTTCTCCTCTTGTGACTTACAGAAACTAGTTCTTAGTCTCTTCAGTGTCAAAAGGAATCACGAACGGGTAGCTCCTGCGTCCTTAGGTGTTGTGGGGATATTGCAGACGCACCCTATCCTGGTTTTTCCAGGGAACAACACTACTCTTCACATGCCTGGCTTAGCAGTGAGTGCTACCTCCACGACTGCTTACAAAGTACTTGGCACGCTTGACCTTGTTTGATGCTCATAGGAATCCCCTTAGAGTTCTCATACTCTTCATAATTTTCAGATGAAGAAACCAAGGATGAGAGTGACCCCAGATTGAGGGCAATTGACGTGACAAGTATTTATGGGGTTTACAGGTGTGCTGGGTCTTGAGACTCTCACACCGAGTCTCCACCTTGCTCCACCATGCTCCACCACCACTGAAAGGACACTCACTTCTGTGATAGCTTGGAGGGACATTTTTAAAGCTGTATTAAGTATGAGCTGGCCCTAGTGGTTAAGGGAGCTGAATCCTGGGGTAGGGAGTGTGTGGTGAGGGGTAACATTTTCTTAAAGAATAAGAGTATTTTTGTGAACAAATGGCCTTCTTTGCTGCCCAGCAATGTCCCTGCTTGTCATTTTTTCTTACTTTGCTTTTTTTCAGGTCCTTGGCTTGCTCAGCCCTTGTTTTCTCTTTTTGTTTTGAGGTGTCCAATCCAAAGTCAAGCTTATTACAAACAGATGTATGCAAATGCAGCAGGAGAGTTCAATGTACCACCCTTGTGAAGGGCAACCAAGCAATGAGTTGTTGACCCAGCCATGGTGACTAGTAGGTGGGGTACTGAATTGCAGTGCTGGAAGCCACTTGACTGACTACCGGTTCAAATCCCTAGTTGACCTGAAAACATACCAGTGCATGTGGGCAAGATCCTGACAAGCTAGAGGGCTGTGAAAAGGCTGTGAGACCCCTGTGCATGACAGGATTCTATAAAAGGTGACCTTTCCCCTCGCTGTTGTATTCACAGAGGCTCCATCTCATGAACAAAGTGAAATCAAACAGAAACAGAATTTTTAAAATATGCTTATAATTTTTGATCCCACTATTCTATTTATGGGACTGTATCCTAAAAAAAATTCAAGAATGTGCATAACTCAGGACCAGCAGATGGCATAATTGTTATGTCACTGGACTCCCTTGTAGTTGACCATGGTTCGAGTCCTGGACCCGGCAGCTTAAACTCACACTGGACACGTGTGTGTGTATGCAAGATCCCGAGAGGAGAATGGAGGGGAAGGGATTGTGGTGTGGCCATCCCCTCGGGGGGGTGATTTCTCACTTTCTGTCTCTCTGTTTTTCTCTTTTTCTGGCAAGCACACACAAGCTATAGCAAAAACTTCTCTTTAAAAAAAATTGAAAGCGGGAACCAGCAGTTAGCGTAATGGCTATGTCGCTGGATTCCCACGTTGTCGACCACGGTTCATGTCCCGGACCCGGTGGCTTAAAACTCATGCCGGGCACGTGTGCGTGCGTGCCCAAGATCCCAGGAGGAGACTGGAGGAGAAGGGATTGCGGCGTGACCATCCCCCCTGGGGGGGTGATTTCTCGCTTTCTGTCTCTATGTCTCTGTCTGTCTGTCTGGCGAGCGCACACGCCCTATAGCGAAAACCTCTCCAAAAAAAAAAAAAATTGAAAGCAATCGATGTAAGGAACAACTGAACATGGATGAAGTCAAATATTTTAAGTGCATGCAATAGAATAGTATACAGCCAACAAAATGACCAAAAAAACCTAATAGTATGATATAGACATACGGTTTATGTTACAGGGTTTGTGAAACAGCATGCGGATTGGGGCCAGGTGGTGACGCAGCAGTAATGCAAGTGGAACCACTTGGGAAAGGTCCTGGGTTTGTATCTTGAGATCTCCCTGTGCATGCTGGGTGCCCATGTAAGCCTGCCCGTGATCTAGGCCAGCTGAGACTGGAGCAGGTTGTGGTGTGAAGACCTTGTCTAACATGCTCTCTCTCTCTCTGAAGACATAAATTAATAAACTTGAACAAAACCCAAAAAACACAACAGCTCTTCTTTTCTAAAAAAATTAAAAGCATGCATATTATGATCACAATGTTGAAAAAAGTAATAATAAAGTAAGAATATACACCAATATTTTTTTTTTATAAAAATAGAGGGCAGGAGCACAACAGAGTGGCTGTCCATGAGTCTCTATGTACCCTCATTCCCTCTCCTGATACACCCTCAAGAACTCAGTCGTGGAGTCCCACCCTAATGACCTTAAATGACATCATAATTGGACCAACCTTTCACCCTCTTAATCTTTTTTTTTATCTTCTTCAGTTTTTTAATTTAAATTTATTTGTTTACGTTCATTCACTGTACATCATTACAACATACAAAATGGGATTTTCCATCCAGAGTACACTGTATATTGTCTCAATCAAGCACATCAACATACATGTTATTGTCAACAAGTAATTTTCCATTTCTTGTTTCCTGTATGTTTTGTTTATTCCCCCCCATCTTTGATTCCCTATCTCTTACCCTCTGCCGTCTCCCACTCTCCTCCCACACTGTCTCTGGTATCTATATTTACTTTCTACACTGTTTCCCACCTCCCCACATTTTATTGAATTACTAAAGACCTTAATTAATCTAAGTATTTTCATAGCAAACACAGCTAATATATACATTTCCATGAACACAAGTCTAACTTTAGGCATCCTATAAAGCAGCACCTAGCTGGGGCTATACATCTTACTGCGGTCATCGAATGGATTTTTCTTTTTCTTGAAACTTTTCTTTCTTTTGGTAATGATTTACATTCTTTC
>NW_006198412.1:1131947-1142237 GCF_000334495.1 Tupaia belangeri chinensis | reverse complement strand
TTTTTCTAGGCCAGCAATTTTCTCTTCTACATCTGAGATTCTATTTTCTGTATGATCTAGTCTGCTTTTAATACTTTCAAGGGAGATTTTGACTTCCTGTATTATAGCCTTCATCTCTAACAGGTCTCTTTGATTCATTTTTAAAGTGTGTAATTCCTCTCTTAGATCTTGCAAGAATTTCCTCACCTCCTGGAACTCGTCAGCTTCTTTCTCCTTTCTTCCATCTCAGTTAGCTTTGCCATTATGAATACTCTAAATTCTTTTTTTTTTTTTTAATATTTTTTGATAATTATTTATTTAATTTTATTTATTCATTCATTTATTTCAATTTGACCAGAGAGAGATACACAGAGAGAGAGAGAGGGAAACTGAGAAAGCAAGCCACCAGGTCCAGTACTCCAACTGCGGTTGGCCATGTGGGAGTGTCCAGCATCTTAACCACCATGCCACCTGCTGGTCCCTACTCTAAATACTTTATCAGACATTTCCATAATTTGCATTGAACTGCTTGTGGATGAAGAGGAGTTATTCTTTTCCCTTGGAGGAGAGGTATTTTCTTGCTTTCCCATATTTCTTGTGGTCCTGTGGTGATTTCTTGTCATCTGATGGATGGTGTGTTTCTTTTGAATTCTTGAAATTCAATCATGCTAGCTTTGTTTGCTGGAAGCTGAATTATCAGTAGAAAATCTTCATTTCTCCTGTCCCCTGAAATGACTAGTTTGCAGGAGCCATGAGGAATCCTCTTCTCTAGAATATACACCAATATTTTATAAGAGTTCTTTCTGGGTGTAGAGGTATAGGTTGTTTTCATTTCTTTTTTGTATGCTTCTTAATTTTTTTATATTGAATATGTACTAATTTTGAAATTTAAAGAGAAAGCCACACAAATATTATTTAGGCACAAATATTAGCGACAGTTTTCATAAACCATGGAGTACTGAGTAGGGACCAGCCTTCTAGGTATGAATATTAGGCAGGACTGGAACTCGAAGCAAGGAAATAGGTTGGCCAATTTTTTAATTGGTGGCTGTGTTCTGCAGGTATCAGGAAAGCTGCTATGGAAGAACTACTCTCCTTAAGATTTTAGTATTACTGGGGAGAAAAGAGTCCATCAGACTCTGAGAGAGCTTAGAAACGAGGAAGGGTCCACTGGGCCTGACAGTGGAGGGCATGGGTAGCTAGGCCCTGAAGGGGAGAATCAATAGGAAAAGGGAATGGGCAAGCAGACCCTGCTGTGTGGTAAAAAGAGCTTCCTTCTGTACCTTCCCAAGCAATTCAAGCCACCTGTTGTAACTCTGTTCCAATCAGTGAGCCCAGGCCAGCTGTGTGCTCAGTTGAGCATGTGCTGCCAGACCATCTGTGAGCAGCCTGACTGAGCCCAGTGTGCACAGGGGTTCCTTCAGGAGGATAGGACCCTGCCTAGCACCAGCTGGGGGGGTACCTGTCCAGCTGCTATTGTCCTTAAGAATTCTAGGTTATAGCCACAAAAGCAGTTTGCTCTGTGCCTGTGCAGGCTGGGGCAGGGGCATGGGTGGTGCACAAGATATGCACTGAGAGGCTAAGGCCTCACATGGCATCTGACATCAGGTGAGAACTTCATATGGCCCTTTATTACTGATAATAACCATTGGGTCCTGGGTACAACACGCTCCCTGGAATACTAAGTGTACACAGGGATGCATGTGCCCCAGGCTACCACCCCCACCTGCCACATGCACACACAGCCAGGCCCTTGTACTCCTGAGCATCCCTTAGATTGGTGGGTCCCAGCCCCTGTCCCTTCCTGTCTTCATTCAGCCACCCAGTTTGAAGGTGCCATTCTTGGAATGCTCCATGTTGGCTGGCTGGGTTCCAGGAAGCTCCATCTCTTGGAGTGGGTCAGTAGGATTGTAGAGCCTTCATGGCTCTGAGAATCTCCCTTTTTCTGGATGACTTGGGCAAATGCACACTCACTCTGCACCCACTGTGGCGTCCTCAGCCTCACGAGAAGTGTCAGGCAGGTAAGTTGATGGATACAGGCCTATCTCAGGCCAAAGAAGCACAAAAAGGACTGTGGTGAGGTTTCGCTGCCAAGAGTCATTATTAATGCTGGTGCATTTTGTAGCATCCTCTTAATCTTCTAAAAAATCGAGAGGCCTTTTTATTCATCCATTCTTTCATTCATTCAACAGATATTTAGATGTTCAGATATTTAGATATTCATTCAACAGATATTCTTCTAGCACCATATTAGGTGTTAGAAGATGTGGGGAAGAATAAGAAAAGACTGGATCAGCTGGTGGTATGGTGGTTACAATGACTGCATCTTACATTCCCAACTGCACAGTTCCTTTTGGATGATAAAAATGTTCTTAACTTGAGCCAACAGGTAGCATGGTGGTTAAGACACTGGATTCCCATGTGGCTGACCACAATTTGAGTTCCAGACCCAGTGACTTAAAAGTTACTCAAGGCACATGTGCTTGTATGCCCAAAATTCCAAGAGGAGAATGGAGGAGAAAGTATTGAGGCATGGCCATCTCCCTTGAGAGGTGAGGTGATTTCTCACTTTCCCTCTCACTGTCTCTCTCTGTCTCCAGTGAGTACACATGCCCTATGACAAAAGCTTTTTTTAAAAAAGTTTTCAATTGGGGTGCAGAGCAAGGGGGATCCAATTCTAGGATGGATAGATAGGAAAGGAACATTGCTCAGGTTGGGCTCTGCCCTCAGTACTCCCTTCGGCCCAAGGGGTGTCCTGACTCCCAGTGAGCTTGTTGTAGTGGTTGCTAGATGACAAAGCCTTGATTTCTGTAGATGAAAGCTAAAGCATGAGATCAGGGGAAGCTCAGGACAGTGAGTTCTATAATTGTTAGAAGTTCATCTACAATGTCGGCTTGTTCCTCCCTCTTCAGGGTTCTTGAAGTGTGGCTCTGGGACAAAGTCCAAAGGTGTGGCCTGACAGGATAGTTTTAAGTTCCCTGGCCTTCCAGGTTTCCTGGTCCCATGGGGCAACATTTGCATTGCCCAGCACTAGCCAGCCCCCGCCTCCCTTTTCCCAGCATTATCATTCCAAGCAACTCACCCTTCCTCCAGACACTTTTGCATTTTCCTGCATTTATCTTTATGCTCATTCTGTGTCCTCTGTTCTGAATGCCTTTTTTCCAATGTTGCTTGTGAAAATCCTACTGTTTCTTTAAAATCTGGACCAGTGGTCAGCAGGTTGTTTTGGAGGTTAAGGTGGCTGGATCCCAGGTAACTGACTGGACATTTGAGTCCCATACTATGGAGAGCAGTCAATCTGAGCAAACATGGTGACCTTTAGGCACATGCAGAAATGAAATTTTGTGATCAGTCATTTGCAGAGCAATGAACACAATTAGCATGTAAATATGCTAGCTGTCTATTGTTATCAAAACTGCAGAGCAGTATTGGTCTAAAAAGGTCACATGAGTTTAATCAAAATTTGTCCAAAAAATTAGAAAAACTAGAATTATATGGTGCCAGGTTTTTTACATCGTTAGCCAATTAACCTCTGAAAACAACTGGCTTTGTATTTTACTTTTTTCCAATTTTTGTATTTTAGAAGAATAAACCTGGGTATGATTTGGGGCCACAGCTATTTATATCAGAAAAGTTGAGACCACCCAATCTCTGCTTTTCTTTACTTGTATGTCTTTGTGTGCTAGTTTTATATTTATTTCTAATCCACAGCCCTCCCCCCCACTCAAAAAACACATTCAGCCATGTGAGTCATGGCAAGTTTGGCCATTCTCCACACCACACCTAGTGTCTTGAGAAACATAGCAGGCATGTGTACGTGCAAGCCCAAAAATTCCAAGAAGAGAATGGAGGAGAAAAAACTGTGGTGTGGTCACCCCCCAGGGATGATTTCTCAATTTCTCTTTCTCTCTCTGGTGAGTGCACGTGTCCTATAACAAACAACAAACAAACAAAAATGTCTGGACCAAATGGACCCCCTTCCACATGTTTCTATAACATCCCCTTTCCTTCCACCATCCAGAACCAGACCCATCTCTCTTCACTGGGATCTCACCCCACACCATTATCCACTGTGGCTTGGTGACACCACCACCACCCCACCCATCAGCCTATTGTGGAAATTTCTGTCTCTCCCACAGGTGACGAGCTCCTTGAAGATAGGGATCTTCTATAATGCTGATTCATATCCTCCCTGGTGTCCTGCATAATGCCCTGAACATAGTCTGCCCTCAGGAAATGTACACTAAATTATGTTATGGGCATTTTTCTAATGAGATAGACTGTGTTCTGAGAAACTCAGCTTGCAGCAATTCTCCCCTAATAAGTTCGAAATTCAGCAACCAGATTTTTACAGATAGTACCTGTTTTTAGGATTTTCAGCTCCCTAAACACATTTTTCCATTTAGAGCTGGATCCAGTGGTCACTTTTGCATCTCTGTATCTCCCTGTGCTTTCCCTCAGATCAACTAGTACATCGCTTAATGCCAACAGCTTCTGCAGAGTGCCCTGGGAACAGGGTTTGCTCTGCCACTGGGAGTGCTGTGAGGGCTGGGAGGGAGCTGCTGAAGCTCAGAGCTGCAGTTCGTTATGTTCTGTTCAGTTAAGCCTGTTAGCGATATTTCATCTTTAGACCTTTATGCTTTTCTGCCAAACATAAAAATATTCCAACCATTTGCACCCATATTGGTGAATTACAGAGAGTAACATGATAGTTTTTTTTAAGCAGGCAACTGCTGTTTTTCCTCTGTGTGATTTTTAAATGTCTGTTGTCCTTTTGCACAGAATTTTATTATATGCGAGTGCCAACTTGTTTTCCAGAGGAGCACATCTCCAAATTCATAATGAAAGGCAAGCAAAATGGGACTTCATGGCCTTGGCTGGAAACCAAGTGATAGCTAATTTTTGCAGCAAGAAAGATGAAATAATAAGTCCCTGAATTGTCACTGTGGTTTCTCCTGCTCCCAAACAAAATCATTTCAATAATGAACTCCTGTCTTAATCTTAATTATTAGTTAATGAATGCATGCGTTTGCTTTTTAGATCTTAAATATCATCCCAGGATTGGCAAATACACTTGGGCTGTTGACCAACTCAGAAGACTAGTTAAATGAAGTGATAATTCAGTTAGCCAAATGGATTGAAAGAGAAAACAGAAATCCAGTTGATCAATTGTTACTCTTTATTGTTACTCTCATCAGCAGCCACCTGATCTTTAGCCAGTACACAGAAATCAGTACACCCATTTTGTAGAAGGATGGAGTTGCATTTATACTTGACACTATGTATTCCATTTATATTTACATGATTAATTACAAACTCTGAAAAAAGAAATGTTGTTGTAACATAAACTCTATTTTGGAATCTCATTTGCTTCCAAGAACAAGTGAGAATCTTGAGTTAATTTCTCCTGTAGATTGTAACTTTATGAGGCCCTGGAAAGCTCCTGTGTGCCCCTCCCCTGCTCTCGTGCTTGTTCTTGGTTGCTCTGACCCCTCACACCGAGGAGATTCAGTCTTGCACGCACACACACTGCATTTATTTATGCACAGACCCTTTCCTGCTTTTCTGTCTCTTATGTTCTGAAGTTTTCCATTTTTTGTGGACTCTGGCCTTTGCTTCTACTGAGTTATCTTATTTCTCATCCTCCTAAGTCACATACTGTATTTCTTCAAATTTCGCATGTCATCTATTACAAGATATTACATGAATTTATGTACCACTAAGAAAAAAACAAATTGGACTAGCTGGTGGCATGGTGGTTAAAGTGGCTGGATCCCACATGACCAATTGTGTGGTTTGAGTCCCAAACCTGGTGGCTTGAAGAAACATGCCTGGCCTGTGTATGTGCATGCCCAAAATCTTAAGAGGAGGATGGAGGAGAAGGGATTGCAGCATGACCATCATCCCTGGGGAGAGATTTATTACTTTTTCTCTCTCTCATTCCTCACTCCCCTATCTCTGTCTCTCTCAGTGAGTGCATGCACCATGTAGCAAAATTAAAAATCAATAAAGTAAAAATATAATTTTAAGAATCTAAAGATTTTGTTAGGCCTCGATTTTAAAGATGTTTATAAATAATACAATGTGAACCTTAGAATTAGGGAAGCACCTTTGAATTGTGAAGGGAACCTCATGGAGGTAATGCCTTAGTGACTCCTATGGTGGAGAGTCGGGCATCTTGGCAGGTGGGTGGGCTGAGATGCTGGGATCAGACAGTGCTTCGTTTGCCACACAATCACATCACATTGTAGGCTGCCTTCCTGTCTACATTGGGAGTGGCCATCGGAGTGAAGGTCTAGTGCACAACAAAGTGAAACACACAGAAAACCCACCAAATAAAGGGGTAGGCCTGCCTCTAGAGAACTCACACACACTCTGGGGTGCTGCATCAATCTGTCCGACCAGAGGAGGCACAGAAAGCCTGTCCACACGAGTGTTGAGAACAGCCTGCATTCGGTCTCTTTGCCTGGGCTCTGAGCTAAGGCTAGAGCTCTGAGTTCTGGCAATCAGTTTGCAGGTCTCTAGCCCAGGGACCTGGCTCTGTGATCTTCACTCTTTGTTCTCAGAGTTAGAGTTCCTCAGGTGAGGTAAAACACAATAGACCTTGCGCTTCAGTCAGAACAGATCCACTTTCATCTTTCTCAGATATTGGATGTCTCTGATTTTCTAATAAAAAAAAAAGAGAGAGAGAAACAGTTTCCTTGCTCAAAGGAAGCTTGAAATCCATTGATAGAGATGGACCCTACACTCTCCTCCACTCCTGAAATTAAGATTTATTATTTCATTCCCAAATAGAAGGTTACAGAGAAATACCATCATCTTTCTTCTTAGTAGCATCAATATGGGAGAGCCAAGGGTATTTTGGTTTTGTTTGTTTGTTTTAGAGAGAGAGAGGTTGGCTTTTTATTTATTTTATTTATTTATTTATTTATTTTTGCTACAGGGCATGTTCACTCACCGAAGAGACAGAGAGAGACAGACAGACAGAGAGACAGAAAGTGAAAACTCATCCCCCGGGGAATGGTCATGCTGCAATCCCTTCCTCCTCCATTCTCCTCTCAGGACCTTGGGCATGAACGCACATGTGCCCGGTGTGAGTTCTAAGCCGCTGGGTCTGGGACTCGAATTGCGGATGACTACATGGGAGTCCAGCAACATAACCATTACGTCATCTGCTGGTCCCAAGAGAGCCAAGGGTAATTTGGGTGAGAAGTTGTCCAAATGCTTCTTCTTCATTGTTCCTGCCCAAGCATACCCTGTACATAAGCCCTTGGGAAGGAAGTGGAATTGCTTAGTGCATTAGTTTCCTATTACCATGATAAATTACCATGAATTTAAAGACTTAAGAGAATATGAATTTATTATTTTACAGTTTTGTAGGCTAGAAATTAAACATTGGTCTCATTGGGCTAAAACGAAAGGTGTTGGCAGGGCTCATTCCCAGGAGTCTCCAGGGATAAACCCATTTCCTTATTTTTGTCCAATTTCTGGAGGAGGCTCTATTCCTTAGTTTATGGTCTCTTCCTCCCTCTTCAGAGCCAGCAATGGTGAAGGGAGTACTTTTCATATTGCCTCTCTCTGGTCCTCTTCCATAATCATATCTCATTCTGACTCTTTCCTGACCCCCTCTTCCACTTCTAAGGGTCCTTGAAATGATATTGCACCAATTATACCCAGTATAACCTTCTTATTTTAAGATCATCTGATTCTCAACCTTAATTCTGTCTGCAATCTTAATTCCCCTATGCCATGTAATTAATGTCTTCACGGGTTCTGGAGATTACGACATAGACCCCTTTGGGGGCCATTATTCTCTCTACTGCACATAAGAAGTGAGGATCAGAAAAGAGACGTAACAGGAGAGAAGTCATAAAGCCATACACTAGCCTATTTTGACTTGTGACCTTATCCCCATATTATTGCTAGATAATGTTTATTAAACAACAGATGCAGACAGTAGCAAGTAAACATTTCGTATGTGGTTGGTGTCACAGATCAAAGCTACCAGAAATAGACCCAGAGATGGAGACTTTTCACCCAAAGCATTTATTAAAGAATATTCTTGGTACCAACGTCTTTGGAGGACAAAGAAAGTTAGAAAGAGCTTAGACAGAGAGGAAAGTGGGGCTGCAAAGCAAATCCCAACAAGGGCCTAAGCTGATCCCACTGAGAGCTTTGCAAATGGGTTGAGGAAGCCAGGCCTTTATACCTGATTGGATGTAGACTACCCAAGGAAGGGTTAGACCTTGAGTGAGGCACCCTCTTTCTCCAAGGCAGTTCCTGGAGGGGGCTGTCTGCCTGTGCATCCTCAGCAGCTCAGGGAAATAAGCTGTCAGTTCCAAAGAGGAATCCAGCGGTGCATTACAATCCCCACTGCAAACTGGACTCCGACTTGAGTGTAGGGAGGTTGTCAGTTTACTGGAGAGAATTCTCCAAAGTTCGCTACTGGGGAGGGTTCTGGGGCAGAGAGAGTGCGTGTAGTAGAGATAGGGATTTGCCCAGCCAGGCAGGGTTGATCCAGAAGGGGTGAGTTTCATCTCCTTTATGCACCCACATGAGTCACAGCAGGTCTCTTAGGCTCCTTGCCCGTTGAGAGACAGTCCATCTGCTAGTCACCTCCAATTCATCCCTAGTCGTCACAGATGGATCAAGTGATGGTGACGCTGGCCTGAAGACTCTGGACTGCAAGCAGAACTACACAGAGTAAATAGGAAATTGCGCTGGGCTTCATATTGATCTCTCACCCCAAAACACACACACGCTCACAACAGAATCAATTCAGCTGTGTTTGCGCCGTGGGCTATTTGCAGGCATTATCCCATGAGCACATCTCATTCCTCTTTGTCAATTTGTCACCTGGAGGAGGAAGGATGTGATCATTGATAGTCTGTATATTTGTGAATTATTCCAACTGTGCCCAAAGTGAACTCTGTCCCGCCCACCTTGTGACCCCAACTTCTCAGAACTCTATACAAGGGCCGGGAGTTAAGGGTAGTCTTAAGCAGAGGCAGAATAAGTGGTCACCCACTCAGGGTCACCAGCAAAATTTTAACTTGAAAGAAACTCCCTACGGCCAGTTGTGGTGTGGTGGTTAGGCTCTGAGAAGAGCAAGCAGATCCCTCAGGGCCGGAAGAGGAAGAAAATCCCTACTCCAGGTGGTTTCATGCTGGGTGCCTGCATTGTGCCCAGGACCCTGACTGAATGGAAAAGTAGAGGAAAAAGGATTTTAGCATGACCAGGCCTGTGGGGGTAGGGGGTGCTTCCCCTTCCTCTCTCTTTCTCTTCCACTCTCTCACATGTGCACACCTTCTCTGGTATATATACAAAACAAACCAAAAAACCAAGAAGGGCTACTGTTGCCTTGTGGTTAAAGGGGCTGATCCCACATAGCTGACTACAGTTCAAGTCCCAGCCCTGGCAACTTGAAAAACACGCGTTCTACGTGTGTGTGTGTGTGTGTGTGTGTGTGTGCATGCCAAAGTCCTGAAAGAATGGGGAAATGGAGGTAAAGGGATTGCGGTATGACCAAGCCCCATTGGGGTGCTTTCTGTCTCTCTGTCTCTGTCTCTGTCTGTTGAGGGCATGTGCCCTCTGGCGAACTGGAAGAACTAACAAAGAACTTCTGTCTCAGAATATAATAGTGATACTTTGGAAACCACTTGAATGTTACGCATTTGGAAGATGCTAGGGTAAATGATAGCATATACATCCAGTGGAAAAAATATCCTGTTATTAAAAAAATTATAGTTCGCAAGCGTTTGTTGTAAGATAAATGTTGGTGTTATAACATGGAGAAGAACCCTAAAGCGCAGTCTGTGCACCTCATCACAGCTTTGTAAAAACAAATCCATACACATAGGAATAGAATGAAGCTAAATCTATGCAAATAGATACAATGGCCTGTTAGGTGGCAGAATCGTTTTATTATTCTTTGTATTTTCACAATGTCGTGGGATGACTGTAAAAGCTCTGTTATGAGCTATGGTTTTAAGCATGGAGCCGGATCACGGGACGACTTCCCGGCTTGGCGCGGGTGGGAGTCAGGAGGCGCCGGGCGCTGTGGCGAGCGGGAAGGGCCGGCTCCGGGTAGGAGCCATCGCCAGCGACCCCGGGGCTCGGGCAGCAGGGGCGGCGCTATGGGCCAGAAGGACGCCTCGCTCTCCCAGGCTTCACTGAGCTTCGGGTCAAGGTCGGCACTACACCCTTGCAAGAGCGGGGCTCTGCGGGCTGACCCTCGGCGGCCGCCGTAGCACGGAGACTAATCCGCACGGCTCCGGGGGGAATTGCGGTGGGCCGACGGACACACCCGCA
>NW_006198412.1:1118041-1130696 GCF_000334495.1 Tupaia belangeri chinensis | reverse complement strand
CGGAGCCTAATCCGCACGGCTCGGGGCGTATTGCGCCTGCGCAGTCGGCCCCACCTGCACGGACCCGCGGGTCCTCCGAGCCTTGGCCTCCTCGCCTGTGAAATGGGTCCACGGCAGCGCCTACCGCGGGGGCTGGCGAGTCAGGGCCGCGTGGGACCGTGCACACGCAGCCTTTACCACAGTGCCCGTCCCAGATGGGCAGCAGCCCCTAAGAGCGGGGCCCTTTTCTGCCCGAAGTGGAGTTGCCATTGGAGACCGCAGCGGCGGGACAGCCCTGTCCACACTCCTGCACCGCGCAGGGGACAGTGTGGACTCCGCGGAGAGAGCCACAATCCCTGTAGAATAAGGATGATGCTTCCGAGTAATTAAACGGATTAAGATAGATTACATGTAAAGGGATTAGCACAGTGGTAGCGCTAAAATAAATCATTTTCTCCACCGCCTCTGCCCTTTACAGCTGGGCTGCAACAGCCTGCCCGTGGGTCTCTTCGCTTGTTAGCTCAGAGTTGCTAATAAGCGTGTCGTGAGGATTAAGTGAGAAAATACACTCCCAGAACCTGGCATTCAGCAAGGACTTGGGAAATGGTAGCAGTTCTTTCCTTACACAGATGACATAGGAGGAGTCTTCCAAAAGTTCGTAGAACATGAGTGTTAGGGGGAAATATGCACGATTTCAAGAAGGTTTTTGGCAGCAAGATTAGTACTTTATTTTTTTACTATGAGTGCAAGTAAGCAAAGGCAGATACGGTGTAAGTAGAGCCAGCAGAGAGCCAACTATGCCCAGGAGGAAGGAAATCCTCCAGGGGAAGGAAAGCCTCCCAAGAAAAGCCTCCGGGGGACTGACCCGGCTCCCTCTTCAGTGAATCTATCCTTCTCTGCCCACCGTTTGCATTTGCTTTACACTCCAGTTCCCAGTACAGGTTGTCCTGATGAAACAAGTCAAGTGCAGCCCACACCAGTGAAGGCCCCTCTAAAAGCCAGCCCTGCTGGCAGGTGCAAGTCCTGCAACCTCTAGGTAAGTGGGGCACTCTAAAATAGTTTCTTGGAAACTTCCAATGTAGGGGCCTGCCTAGGTCAATCATCCTCTGCTCTTCAGTAAATCAGACTTTACAAATAAGAGAGAAAAGAAAGCTGCCAGATCTATTGCATTGTCCAAGTGAAAGGTATTTGTTTCCCTTGCTTTTAAAGTGAATTATAGAAGGCTGACAGGTGGCATCGTGGTTAAGGTACTAGACTCCTACCTGGAAAATTACAGTTCAAGTCCCAGACTTGGCAGTTTACTTTCTCACTTTCCTCTCTTTCTCTCTCTCTGATCAAATTAGAAATAATAATAAATGAAATCAAATAATTCTTTAAAAAAAGAAGTAAAGTGAATTTTAGTACTAGCTACATTTCTCTTTGTGGTTGATACTGGCCCCTGTGAAGTAAAAATAAGGTTTTATTGTTGTTCTTTAGTCTTTTTACCAGGTCAAAAAAGGAAATATGTCTTAGGGTCCAAGGTATTTTACTTTACTAAAATGAGATTTTTTTTTCTGACTAATTGATATTTTTTGTACACTATAATTATGGTCCCCTGTGTCCACATTGTGATAACCTTAACTGCTTGCTTTTGTAAGACACAGTCACAAATAGCACGTAGTTAAAGACGGAAGGGAACCGGGCCAGCCCGTGGTGTGGTGGTTTGGGAAGCCTGATCCTGTTGTGGGATGTCTGTTGTGATGATGTCTAGGTTCTTGATGTTTCCGACAAAGAACTGAATGAAACCTGCAAATAGTGTAAAGAAAAGGTAGTTTATTAAGTAAAAGTAAAAGTACACTCCTGAGAGGTCAGGGTGAGCCTGAGCAGACAGAGGAGTGGCTCAAAACGGCCCTGGCAGTTGCACTCTGCAGGATGTATAATTTTTAACCTAGGTCATGTAGGTTGAACATTGGCTGGGCCTACTGATTTCTCATTGGCTATGTCAAATGTGGCTTAATCAACTAGACACCCTCCCACTAATCTGCCTACATTACCCTGGGCAGGAAGATTTCTGTCTAGTCACATGGGCAGATGTTCCAGCCCCCTTAACCCACTTACATGAATTAGCTTTCTCTGCCTCAGTCTCTCATGGCCAGCTATGGAGTTTGAGTCCCGGACCCAGTGGCTTGGAAAACATGCTGGGGATGTGTGCGTGCTTGCCCCAAATCCTGGAAGGAGAATAGAGGAGAAGGGATTGCAGTGTCACCATCCCCCCTGGGGGTTGATTTCTGGACATTTTTGGAGACTGTCTGGCACTACTCAGTCATGGTGCTAAACACTTTGTAATTTCACTTGAGCTTTACAACTACCCTCACCATGTTCTGTCCATTTTGCACATTGGAAAACAGCCTCAGGTTAAGAGCAACTTGCCGAAGGTCACAGCTAGTGAGTGGCAGAGCCAGAGTGTGAATCTGCGTTGACTTCCGACCCTAAACGGTGTGCTTTCTGTAACTACGCACCTGTGTAAACAGTTACCCCTATTTTCTTTTAAAGACAAATGCTTTCTGTACATTACTTTTTAGGGTCACTAAAAATGCATTTTGCAGAACATATTTTCTGGGTACTCTTTCACCCTCTCAAACCAGGCTTCGTTCTCTGACCTCTCATGCACTGCGAACATATAGTAGATACATGCTGAATTTGTGAGCTTGGCATCACGCATGACAGCTTCTGGTGGGGAGTTCAGCCTTAAGCCACCTGCTGCCCAGTCAAGACCTCAGAGCCAAAGGCATGAGTACAAGGGCCCTGGATCTGTAGGGACACTGTGATAAGGCCTCTACTATCCTGCCTGGGAGGCCTTTCCGCTCACCTAGTCTGATGAACACAGAGTTATTGGGACAGAATATCCTATGCTCTCACCTTTATGTGGCTCTAGCTGTTGAATTTAATTTTTGAAGACTCCGCAGCACTGCAGCAGAAATTTCGTTATGAGTCAGGGGTGTGTACGTGTGTGTGTCTGTGTATGTGAAAGCCAGTCTCTCGGCACTAGCTAAAAATGTGAAGCAGCCAGTCTGTGCCGGGAATTGAGGACACCATATGCTTGCATTTCTAGGTCTTCTAAGAGTTACATAACTGCCCCCAAAGCCAGGGGGCAGGAGCAGGGCCAGCCGTGGGAGACGTTTCCAAAGAGGAATGCTGAGGAAGGACTGACCTTGAAGAGACAGGGAGTTTGCCAGGCCATGGAATGTTCCCAGCCTCGGGGCTTAAACAAAAACTGTATTCAGAGGGTGAGCGCTCCTTTGAGAACAAACCCTATCTGTCTCCCTGCTTTGTCTTGGGGGCTTATCAAGGTGAGCCCTTACCCTGTGGGGCACTGAAGATTGAATTCTGAGCTGGGCACAGCTGCCAGAGCAGGCACTAGGAATCCTCCCGGCCATCTCTAATTAGAAGGCTTCTCGGCCCATAGCGTCCTGCAGGCCAGCAGAGGTGAGATAAGAGCTCTAGTCTCATCTGTTCACAGAACAAGGCTGCAGAGAGGCATCCTGGGACGGAGCTGTGGGAGGGGACACAGCCAATCAACAAAAGCTTATCTAGGGCTTACTCTGTGGTCATCGTTGGGGAGGGAGGTATCTGATTGGCCCCATCCTGCTGAGGGCCTCTGCACAGTGTTCTCTCCTAGAACTCTTCCTCCCTGTCCCCTGTCTTACTTGACTAAAGCACATTCTTCTTTCAGGCCTCTGTTCAGAAGGCTGAGACCTAGCACAGCGTTTTTCAAACTGTAGGTCATGACCCATTAGTAGCTTGTGTGATTAATTTATGGGATCACAGCTAACATTAAAAAGAGAGAGAGAATTAGAATAGAATAGAGACTGTCTGAGCCCATTACACATAATAAACGCAAGTGTCATTATATTAGGTCGTTGGGAAAGTCATGTCATGTTTTTCTATGCGAAAATGTGTCATGACTTCCCAGACAACCCAATAGTTATGTGTATTTTGGATTATGATATAAAAAGCCATTCTAACTGGTGTTTGTAATAAAAAATAATTGAAAGCTTCTGGCTTAGAGCTATGTCTGTCTATAACCTTTTCACCCTGGCTCAATGTAGTTGACAAGGACATTTATCATTTCACATTAATGGAAGTCCAGAGAGGGCAGGACCCAAGGTCATGGATACAGTGGCTCAACCATGCCACAGAATGCCAAGTTGTCGTGGTGAATTTTATCCTCAGGCTGGCATCAGGATTACTGCAGAAGCTCCATGTCATATCCAGAGAGCCCCTACAGGAAGGAGAGGCTAGATCTTGTGTCTCCAAAGAATAAGGGATTCTTTCCTGGAAGCTCTGGAGCTGTGTCTCTAAAGAGCAAGAAACTCTTTCCTGGTAGCCCTCTGACCGACTTCTCTATTTCAGTAGAGAACTGGTCACTACTCTTGTTTCTAGACCTGTCACTTATGAGAGGCACATGAGTTCCTCAAGTATTTGAGACTGAGCAGGAGATCCTCCCGGAGCTGGAGATGAAGGGGAAGGTGAATACCTGATCAAATGTAGGATTCCAACCATGGGACAAGTGACAGAATGGGAGAAGATGCTTGCAATGTCTAAAACTGACTATACCTCGGACACACAAGGAATTCCTATAAATCAGGACAAAGACAGAAGCCCCAACAATAAATTAGTAAAAGATATTAACATTCAAGTTATAGAAGAGTTAACCCTCAAATCTAACAGACGTGACAAAATACTCTTCATCATTGTAATCACCAAACAAATATGAATTTATTTATTTAAGTTTTTGTCAAAGGGCATATGTGCTTACCAGAGAGAGACAGAGAGAGAAAGTGAGAAATCACCTTTCGGGGGGATGGCCACATTGCAGTCTCTTCTCTTTCATTCTCTTCTCAGGATTTTGGGCACACACACACCCACTCACTGTGTGATTTCTCAGGCTGCAGGGTCCAGGGCTCTAATTGAGGTCAACCATGTGGGAGTCCAGTGTTTTAACCACTAGAAATGTGAATTTAAATGAAATTTTACGCTTTACAGACTGACAACAATTAGAAAGCAGAGTGATTCCAATGGTTGGCGGAAGGTGGGGACATGGGAACCCTCACAGTGCTGGTGGGAGTGTAGACTGGTGCAGGCATTCTGGAGGCAGTGCATATTACATATCTGTGTAAATGAACCTGCCGTGTGCCATTGCAGCCCTGCGCCCAGAGAAGTTCTCCCAGAGCGTGGTCGTGCAGCTGTATTTGGTGACAGGCGTTTCCCACCACCTGGTAGTCCGTTATTGTGGAAAAGAGCAGGTCAAAGGTGGGAATATAGTTTTAAAAAGAAAGGAAGAAAAGAACCTATCTACTAGGTGATTAAGAACCTATCTATTAGGTGGTTATGAGTTTTTTGAAAGGTCATTTTCTTCTGGGGATTTAATACTCAAGTGTTTATGGGTGAAATGACTTGATGTCTAAGATCCGTCTTCACATACTCCTGAAAGAAAGAAGGGGCGATGGAAGAGAGCAACTGGATGAAACGAAATTGGCAACATGTCAGTAACTGGTCACACGAGGCGATGGCTGTCTGCAGGCTCATTATATTCCGGTATTGACTTTTAGGTACCTTGGAGAGTTTTCATAATAAAAGTTTAAAAGGACACACACACACATACACAAAACAATACAACACATTGAAATAAAAAGGTAGGGCTGGTCCTGAGGCCTAGGGGTTTAGAGAGCTGGATCGCACGTGGCCAACTACGCAGTGTGAGTCCTGGACCTGGCGGCTGAAAAACGCTTCAGTTACATGTGTACACGTGCCCCAAATCCCGAAGGGGTGGAGCAGTGGAGGAAAGGGTTCTGGCGTGATTGCCCCATTGGGGGTACTTCTCTCTCTCTCTTTTTCTCTCTGGCAGGTATACAAGCCCTTTGGCAAAGAGCCAGAAAGAGAAAAAAGGAAGGAACAAAGAAGATAAATGTTAAAATGGTTTATGAAGCAGAAAACAAGAGTGAGAGTTGAGTCTGGTGAAAAAAGGGGAAAAGAGAAGAATGAAGAGACTTGGTGCTGTCTCTTGAAGGCCCAGAAAAGTCGAGCTCCTCCATGGAGCATGGGGGTATGGGCAAAGGAGAGGGCATGCATGCTTGGCCAGCACCCAGCAGGGTCTGCTAGTGGCCTTCTCCCAACCCCCAGGGCTTTATTAGGCTCCTCCTGTGGTTTTCCACAGTACCGGGGCTTCTTCCTGTTCTGGCACTTACCACACATCATTTTAAGTGCCCATTGCCCTGTCTTCCCCACCAGACTGTGAGTAGTAGTGGGTGGGCACGTGTATTTTGCTCAGTTCTGTGTTCCTAGCATGTGTCACAGGGTCTACCACTGTGCACTGAAAACTCAGTTTCATTAAAAGCTCTAGTCACTGCTTGTTGAATAGTATTCATTTTATTCTCAGAGCAACTCTAGGAAGTAGGAAATAGTCCTTTCCACATTTGACCAAATCCAAACTGGAGGGTTGGAGAGGTTGAAAAACTTGCTCAAAGTCACACAGCTGAAGTGTGGCAGAGCCAGGATCCAGTGAAACCAGCTGCCGTTAGAACCGGTATTCTGTTACAACACTGTACCGCCTTGAGGCAGGGACCGAGGCCAGCCATGTTGATGGCTACAGCACTTTAGGATCCCCTTCAGAGACCCCCTAAACCAAGAGCTGAAGTTGGTGGCATGGACTCTGGGAGCTGTCTGGTTGGGGAAGGAATGGAGAGCTCAGAGAGCTAGAAGATGAAGGAAAAGAGCTGGATAGAAACAGCCACAGGAGGCCAGCGAATGGTTGGAGCTGAACCCAAGAACCTCCTCTCTGAACTGTTAAGGGGCTGAGATGGTGGGGTGAGGCCAAGCCTTCTCCCATGCAGGAGTTCTCTTCTAGCTAATTCTTAATCAATGGTTCCCAGCTGGGGGCGGTGGGGGATGGGGTATTTTGCCCTCTAGGGGAAAATTGGCGATGTCTGGAGACACTTCTCATCATCGTGGCTGGGGTGAAAAGTGTGGCCAGTGGCATCTGGTAGGTAGAGGCCAGGTATATTGCTAACCATGCTACAGTACATGGGATAGGCCCCCAAAATAGTCATTTTTCCCACCCCAGATTTTAGCCATCCTGTGCCAAGGTCAAGAAACCCTGCCCTGAACTTACCATCATTCTTAACCTGCAGACAGTTCTGGCCACTCACCTGCTCTGCTTGCCCCAGTTCTCTCAGTGTCCTGAAGCCGAGATAAAAGGACTTGGCAAAGGCAGGACTTGTCCAGGGGAGCCTGCATGTACTGGGCTTGGAGCCTCGTGTGGTAGCATTTCCTAGGAGAGTTCACTGCTGTCCAGGGCCTTTGCACCATGCCGCTTCCCAAGTGCTTCTTCCCAGCAGCGTGCTGGCTAATGGTTAACCATGGACTCTGGGAAAATGTCCTGGTTTGTAGCGTTTGGTGATTTCCATGTCATAACTGTTCTAACCTTGGCCAATTTCATGTTACCAGTGTGAGAGCTGGCTTGCAAAATTCCTGAAAATTTAACAAATGAGCTGGTAGGAGCCAGCTCTGCACACCACTGCTAGTTCCCACCTTCCAATCTTTCATCTTCTCTCTTAAGCCACACAAGTGCTCACCTACTGAATCAATAGCCTAACACAATAAAAGTATTTCTCACTGACACAGTCGTTCACTGTAGGTATTCCTGATCCAGGGGCTCTTCCACACAGCCCTCCTCTAAGCAGGCACTCAGAACCCAAGGTCATCTGTCTTCTGGCTCACTTTCCTCTAGAGCAGTCCTTCTCAAACTTCAGAATCACCTGGAGAACTTGAAACACAATTCCCCAGAGTTTCTGACCCAATCGGTTTGGGACAGGGCCTGAAGAGTGTGCATTCTCTAACAAGTTCCCCGGTGTTGCTAATGCTTCTGGACAGGGCACCTATTTGGAGAAGCTCTGCTCTAAGGCAATGATTCTTACCTTGACCAAGCATTGGAATCACAGGGGGTAGATTTAATAACTCCTGATGCCTGGGTTCCATTTGCAGAGATTCTGATTTGGTTGGTCTCGGGGGCAGCCTGGGCATGGAGGTATTTCAGACTCCCCATGTGAGTTCAGTGTGCAGTCAAGGCTGAGGACCACGGCTCTAGGGCCTTCCTATTCCCCCTAGCATTCAGCTGGTGGATGTAGAAAGGGTTTGTGGACAAGGCTGGTAGTGATGTGCACACCAGGTCAGCTCACATTCTACCGCCTAGGTGGAAGCTGGGAATTGTGGTCAAGCCGTATGCTCAGGAGGAAACAGGCATGGTGTGTTAAACATCTAGTGAGTTGCCGTCATACCTACTGACCGCCACTTTGGAATAAGTCTCCCTAGACAGACGCCCAAGGGGCTGAACCCATGAGTGTCTATGAGCCTGTATTAATGTATGGGAGTCACTGGCATTCAGATGAGTTTCTTTCTTTTTTTTGGAGAGGTTTTTGTATAGGGCATGAGTGCTCGCCAGAGACTCAGAGAGACAGAAAGTGAGAAACCACCCCCCCAGGGAGGATGGCCACGCCACAATCCCTTCTCCTCCATTCTCCTCTTGGGATCTTGGGCACGCACACACACGCACCCGGCCTGAGTTTAAGCCACCGGGTCTGAGACTCAAACCATGGTCGACTACATGGGAGTCCCGCGACATGGCCATTACACCAACGGCTGGTCCCTAGATGAGCTTCGTGAGGGAAAGGCTAGTGATGGCAGCAGGGGTGCTTTTAGGGAGGCAGCTTGATGTGGTGGAAAGACCCAAGGCTCGATCTGTGCTTGAATAACTCCTTCAGCCACTTTTAATAAGCCATAACCTCTCTGAGCCTCAATTTCTCCTTTTGCAAAGTAAGAATAATTTCTACCTCTGTCTACTTCGCAGAATTAAATGAAATGACTATCAAGCCCCAACGGCAGTGCTGTAGGCAGTAGCTGGGCCCTTCTCCTAGGACATGTCGCTCTGTTAGCACCAGCGATACGGGGACCAGAACAAGTGACCTACAGGAACCCTGGGCTGCCCTCCTTGCACACACATAAGGAATGGAGGTCTAGCGTGGGGCACTTTGCATTTGTCCTTTGAGAGAAAAACCTGCACACGAAGACTCATTCTTGCGGGCCCAGCCACGGGTGCACGGGCTGTGGAGGGGCTGCCTGGCAATGCTGGAGACCATTGGAAGGTTCCAGATTCTCACTCCTGGTCTGTCTCAACATGCTGGGTGGGCACCTGCCAGTATGCCAATGACCTTGGCTGGCTGGGGAGAATCATTGCAGAGGGAAAACTGTGTCAGGGGCACCTGTCTCTCTCTCTCTCTCTTTTGAGAAAGAAAGGAAAGAAGGGAGGGAAGGAAAGAGAAAGTAAAGAAAGAAAAAATTCATTATAGTGAAGGATGAAAGGACAATATTTCATGGCCCTTATCTGTCATTTTAGGAAAAATGTTCAAACTTGCAACTGGTTTTAAATGGTGCAATTTTTGTACTACAGAAAGATTCTTCACATTACTGAGCCGCTTCCCTCAACAGTTCTGCTTTCCTACGCACAAATGACTATACTGAGTCAGAGCCCTAAATGCAGGAAGGGAAGGGCTTTTTATAGAAGGCAGGGCCGGGAAGGACAGTGTTAAAACCGCTGACTGCTGAAGAGCAATCATTAACCCAGAGGAGGTGTTTCTCCAGCTGCCCTTCAGCTCGAAGCCCTGTCCCGTGCACAACCTGGGCAGCGATCTGCCCGTGAGGCTGGCGGGAGCAGCAGCACAGAGCTCGCCTGGGATTAGAGCCGCCCGCCTCCATGCTCCCCAGTTACGCAAGTTGCAGCTTGATCACCCAGCAGCTCCTGGGGGCAAATCCATCTGAGTAACTGTTCAACAGCAAGTGCTTAATTTCCAAGAAACTTTCCATGATCTTACTTTTTAACACCAACTCTAACCTTCCCTGTGCTTTGTTTTTCATAAAAACTCTGGCCTTCTCTGGTTCTCGGCTCCTGACTGGCTTTCTGCCCCCACAGCCAATGCTTCCTGAGCCACATACCCGAGCCAGGTACAGAATGAGTCCGAATTTCAGGCCTAGGTGTCTGGGTTCGAGGCACACTCCCCCGTCTCTTCCACTTGTGAGCTGTGTGACTGCAGGCAAGCTACTTCGCTTTTCTGAGCCTCCATTTCCTCTTCTGTAAAATAGCTGTTGTTTGGGACATTGCCCAGCACATGAAAATTGCTCTGTGGTTAGTAGGTATTTCCATCGTCTTGAGCTCCCTAAGTGTAGCTCTGGGGACGCCTGGAGCACAGTGTTGGTAGAGAGGTGTGGAGGGGCGGTGTAGGAGGAAAAGGACGCGTCATGGAACCTTTACGAAGGGCCCGGCACTGTGTGATTCCCTTTCCACATTTCCCTTCCCTTCGTCTTCACACCAGCCTCCTGAGGTGGCGTGGTGGTCACCTCCATTTTACACCTGAGAGTGAGGTTTGGAGAATGGCTTTCCTAGGCTGCACCCCTAATAGGCCGAGGCTCCACTTCCCAAACCGCAGCCAAGACCAAGGAGCGAAAAGGAACACACTGCTTGACTGTGAGGGCCCAGATCCCAGGCGGCCCCACCTGGAGGCAGCGCCATCCTGCCTCACATCTGCACAGTGGGCGCCTTCACCTCTGTATCGCAGGCTGCGTCCCGGGGGCAGCACATGGCATAACCTGGGACCTGTGAGAGCCTCAGTTCAGGCCGTGTCTTCTCTTCTGAGTTAATGATGGCGGAACAAGTCCCTTTGCCTCTCTGCCCTTCTCTGTAAGTGAGGAGTATGGACCATTGTGCTAAGCGACCTCAGTGCTAAGTGACTGCGGTGCTAAGTGACCGCAGTGCTAAGTGACCTCAGTGCTAAGTGACCACAGTGCTAAGTGATTGCAGTGCTAGGTGATTGCAGTGCTAAGTGATTGCAGTGCTAAGTGATTGCAGTGCTAAGTGACCGCAGCGGTGATCGCAGTGCTAAGTGATCGCAGTGCTAAGTGACCTCAATGCTAAGTGACCGTGGTGCTAAGTGACCTCAGTGCTAAGTGAGCGCTGTGCTAAGTGACCACAGCAGTGATTGGAGTGCTAAGTGATCGCAGCGCTAAGTGACCACAGTGCTAAGTGACCTCTGTGCTAAGTGATCGCAGTGCTAAGTGACCACTGTGCTAAGTGACCGCTGTGCTAAGTGACCGTGGTGCTAAGTGACCACTGTGCTAAGTGATCACAGTGCTAAGTGATCACAGTGCTAAGTGACCGCTGTGCTAAGTGACCTCAGCGCTAAGTGACCATAGTGTTAAGTGACCACAGTGGTCAGTGACTGTGGTGCTAAGTGCTACATTTCCTTGGTGAGGCATAGAACTGAGCACTAGGAATAAAATAGAAATGAACAGATAAGTTCTGTGACCACACAGAGCTTAGAAAGCTAGCTGAAAAATGCTCATTAAATGAATAATTCCTAACTAATTTAGTAATACAAATCATTGGAACTGTGAGTTCTACGAGAAGTTTAGGGCACTGATCAACTATCTATTGGGAGATTCCAACCCAGCTGAGGGTGGGGAGGGTTTCTCGTGAGATTGTGTGAGGACAGGTCAAAGACTGAAAAGTTCTGGAGGGCCAGCCAGTTAGTGGCACCGTGGTTAAGGTAGCTCGATCCCACATGGCTGACTGCATGGTTTGAGTCCTGGATCCAGTGGCTTCAGAAACTTGCTGGGCATGTGAGCATGCATGCCCCAAATCCTGAAAGGGAGAGAGAGGATTATGACCATTGCACACAGGGGAGGGTGCTTTCTCACGTTCCTTCTCCCTGCCACTCTGTCTCTCTCTCTGGTGAGTACACATACCTTCTAGCAAAATTAATCATAATAGTAATAGAAAAACAACTCACAAAGGGAGGCCCAGGGACTGTTGTCCTTCTCAGCGTCTCTCTTCTCATGGATTTCCTCATCTTAACCCCATACCTTTGCTTGCCAGGTTTCTCACTGAACTGAGATATGATCTCTCCAGTCCATTCAGGACTCATTCTTACACTCTAATTTCACACTTTGGAGTCTCGAGAAAGGAGAGGCCCCAACTCACAGACTGGTGGCAGGTCTGAGCATGGGTTTCTCTTGGGTGAAGTGTCCACCCTCAGCCAAGAAACAGACTCAAAGTGAAATGTTAAAATGATGGATGTTTGAGCAACAGAAGAAGGGGGAGTAATGGTAATAAACATTTATTAAGTCAATAAACCATGATTGTGGCAGAAGTTGGGGAGGGTAGACCTGGCCCATGTCATCGTAAATGCGTAGTTTATCAGAGAACACCGTGAGCAGAGGTGGAGTGAGGTATGCAAAAATGAGGACCCGCTGAATGTTTCCAAAGAGAACGACCTAACTGGTACCCAGGAAGGGAAGGAAGGGCCGGGTGAGTGAAGGCTGGGGGAAAGGAGGCAGTTTGGGAGAATGACAGGACTTGCAGAATGGCAGAGGAAGGGGCACATGGCATGTTAGGGAATGGCACGGGGGTCTGATAGGCTGAGCAGAGATGGGTCTACATGCTGGATCTGGGATGGAGAGCAGTGGCCAAGTGGATCTTGAAGATGGATTAGGGCAATGGTTCTTAGATTTTGGTGTCAGTCACCCCCAGTTTCTGATTCAGGAGGTCTGCATCAAAACCTAAGTTTCTAACAAGTTCTCGAGGAATGCC
>NW_006198412.1:1110562-1117825 GCF_000334495.1 Tupaia belangeri chinensis | reverse complement strand
AATGCCGATGCTGGTCCAGACAACACTTAGAGAACTGCTGGGCTGGAAGAAGGCAAACATGAGGAGGCGGTTGCAGATGTCCAGCTGCAAAGGGCAGTGTTGGCAGAGAAAATGACTCCTGAGCACTGGTCCCGGTGCAAACTCCTTTATGTACAAGCTCAGTCCTTTAACATTCTGAAACGTCATCCTTAGCACGAAGGAAGCAGAGAGGCTGTGCTGTGTGCCTGTGGTCGTCCAGTAAGCGACAGGGCCACTCTGTGTCTAGGCTGTTGGATGACACAAAGCCCATGTCCCCAGCCACCGCTGGGAGCCACAGTGATGTGATTAACTTAGGGAGGGGAGGTGAAGGGCTGGGAGCCACAGTGAGGTAGAGTGTTCTGTAACTTCCAGGCTTTGGCCTGGGCAGCAGGCAGATGGCGTCACCTCTGTCGAGAGCACGTTCACTTGCAGGACCTCAAACGACAAGCTTATCGTTGGGGTCCACTCAAGTGTGTTGTGCTTTCTGAACAGATGCAGATGGGGGGAGACAAGTAGATACATGGGTCTGGGACTCAGGAGAAATGACAGATCAGCATTGGAAATGACCCCAGGTACATGAGGAAGGGAGAGAAGAGGGCAAGGTCCTCCCTGAGAAAGTAGGAGTCGAGGAGCAGGTGAAGCAGAGGCCAAGAGCTGAGTGGGCAGACACTGACAGGAAGACGAGGAGTCTGGTTTTCGGGAGGGTGTGGCAGGCATGCTCCTGGGGCCAGGGAAGGACTAGGAAGCACCCAGTGGACCTGCCAATCAAGAGGTCAGAGGTGACCTTGGCCAGGATAGTTTCAGTGGACTGCTGTTCACGTGAGATGGAGGCAGGATGGCTGGGAGGTGAGCCAGGAGAGGGAGAACGGGTGGTGACTCTCAGAAGCTTGTCCTGAGTGGAAGCTAAAGAGGTGGGTGGGGATTAGGGATGAGACCTCAATGCTGAGAGGGACCAGTAAGGAAGTTGAAAAGAACCAGCGAGGGCACACACAGGCACTGGGGCGGCCAAAGGGGTGTGGGGCTCAGAAGCCCTGGAAGGGCATGGAAGAGGGGTCCGGACAGGTTCAGATGCAGAGATTTGAGGGGGAGAGTCACTGAGGGTCCTTGTTAAAATTTGGTGGTTCTGGGACCAGCAGGTGGTGTGGTGGATAAGGGCGCTGGATTCACACATGTCCAACAATGGTTCAAGTCCTGGACCTGGTGGCTTGCTTTCTCACTTTCCCTTTCTCTCTCTCTCTTGTCAAATAAAAAAAAAAAAAAAAAAACTAAAAAAAAAAAATGGAAGTAAATAAATAATTATTAAAAAAAAAGAATTTGGTGGTTCTGCATTGATTTTAGCTACTACGGATAAGGCCAGCGTGAGTGTGACAGAGCGGAAATGAGAACCCAGACGCTTTCAGAAAATTTGGAAAGTGCCTCCCCTTCAGGAGGCCTGGTTGGGCACCAGCTTTAACCATAAATTTTACCGCATTGTCAGAAAACTCATGGCGTATTTTTCTGTTTTTCTATGCAAAAAATGCTTCATGACTTTTCTGATGACCCAATAGATCACTTGCCTGCTTTTTCTAGATCAATTTTTGTTTGTTTTTTGAATTTAAAGGTCTGTCAAATAGTAGGCAGAAATGTTATGGTGGGAAAGAGGGGTGAGAACCTCTCTTTTGCCTCGCGCCATCCTCTGGGCTTAGAGCTTCTTAGAAAAGTTGGCGCGCCTGGCTTAGATGCTCTTTAGGGTCCCCTTAATTAGAATGTAAGGTCCTCAGGCCATTTCAGGTTTGTTGTTCATTGCCAGAGGGCACGTGCACTTGACAGAGAGAAAAAGGGGGGGAGGGCGAGAGAGAGAAAGCACCCCCAATCAGCATGGCCATGCTGCAGCCCCATCCCCTTCACGTCTCCATCATGTCAGAATTTGGGGCATGCACACATATGTGCCTGGCATGTTTTCCAAGCTGCTGAGGCTGGGATTCAAACTGCAGTCAGACATGGGAGATCTGGCCCCTTAACAGTAGGCCATGAGGCTGGCATGATTCTTTTACATCAGGAAGTACCCATGACCTTCATGACAATAGTGCTTTGTCCATTGGCCACTCCTCAGGGGTGCCAGGAAGCACGCAGAGACAAAGGGTGAGGACGGCAAGCCTGAAGAGGCCTGTGCCAACCTAAGCACAAGAGGGGAGCTACACTAGTCAGGGCTGAGGCCGTGTGTTTAAGCCACCCTTGAGAGGGGGACCGAGCTGCTGCCTGTCTCCCAGTCCTCTACACCCGAGATTTTTAAGTTCGGTTTCATTTCAGTTTCTTTAAGTGAGAGTTATTTCTTTCTTTCATAAGAGATAAAGAGACAGCAGAGAGTCCTAAGGCCATGATCTACTCCAATTTTAGTCAGCTCTGGATCGTGGGTACACATATGCACAGAGTACTTCAGTGAGGTCTCAGGATGTGAACCCAGAACTTCCCCGTGGGCATCAGCCTTGCAGTATTGCACTAACCACTAGGAGACTGCCCAGGGCACCCTCCCCCACCCCTTCCTTGAGCAAATGGCTCATGTTAAAGATGAGTTGCCCATAAGTGTAGAGACCACCCAAGAAGTGCTTCAGAAAAGGACAGCTGGTAAGAGGTCAGGCTGCCCTGCCCCATCCCATGGATGTGTGTGGGGGTTACAAGGCCTCGCACCAATACGTGGGCCTCACCCTGCTTCCCTCCACCTGCACAGCTCGAAGCCAGCAAGCAGCACTGAGGAAGCATGAAGAATGAATGAAGCTTTCCAAAGGAAAAACAATTCTATGAATATCTGGCAGATCACGATCACTGTTTGATGCCAGAGGTAAGGACTCTTGTATCTGCTTGAAGGTGACACTGGGAATGACAGCCTCAGTGAACAGCACCCGACCCTGGATTAGTGACCAAGACCAAGAGGAGGCTTTGACAGACACTCTGAAAGCCAGAGGTGTTCTCCGACTTGACCCCAAAGTAAACAGATCTCTTTCACCTTGTTCTTAAGTGCCTTTGGCACACACCCACTCTCTGAAATGGTGCTGTTTGGTGCTAAATTAGGAACCAGTTATATGGAAGGGAACCACTTGTCGACGAGCACACATGGCCCGACAGGCGGTGTGTACATAGATTTCTGCTTCTCAGGCAGACTTTGCTCTAGAAACACTTGAAGCTTCATGGGGGTGATCTCTGGAGAGAAAGCAGGTGGCCGGAGGGTCTGAGTGGGAGGGGAAGTAAAGGGCCTCATCTCGAGTTTATTGTGCACTGAGGGCCTGGCCGTGCTTCAGAGCCAGATGCTGCGGGAGTAGTGGAGTAACAGCCACCTCTGCCGTGGCAGTCCCCAGGAAACCGGGCAGGTAAGCTCATCTACTGATAACGTTTGCTCTGAGGTGGTTCTCACGCTGGGATGCAAGTTAGAATCCCCAGAGAGCCCCGAGGCCACACGCTGCCTCAGTGGGTCTTGGCTGGCTGCCTTAAGCTCTCAGTGACACTGGCCTGGGAACGGGCACACCGAGAGCCACAGAAGTGATGAGGACGTGAGACCAATTCCATTATAATAGCCATCTTTATTTGTAAAAATCCAGATATAAAATGTATTCTTTCAGTCTTTCCGAGTTTTCCTTTTTTACAAAAACAAAAAGGCACATAAAAACCTTCCCCGCTGTCATTCCCGCAGATGGATGTTTTTCAGGCAGCCCTCCCCCCTCCCCCCATATAGCTACATGCTTCATTCCAGGACGTCTTGCTTCCCCCACATGCTTCGGTGCTTTCCTACCAGGGTAGAGTTCCGAATTCCAAGACTGAAGTACACAAAGAGGGGGTGGGTGATGGATGCAGAGGGTGTGGCATGATGCTCCACGGCGTGCAGGACGGGGCTAGTAGTAGGTCTCCTTCTCCACCCAGCCTGCGGGCGGCAGAGACAAGACACAACACGTGAGCCTTCCTCGCGCCACCCAGCAGGACACGGGAAACCGGGGCTGAGAGTTAACTGAAGGATAATGTGGGGGTTCAGGTGGGGGTAGCTGGCAGTGTTAAAGGGACCTCAATTGTATTTATGTATCTTTTTTTTTTTTTTTATAGTTTTATTTTTTTAAAAACAGGATTTCGGTATCCCATGCTTCCCAAGTGTCTGGCAAGACAGATGCATGCCACCACGCCTGGTGGCCTGGAGGCCACCCCACTCAGGCCTCCCATGCAGTCCCAGCCTGCAGAGTGGGTCATAGCGGCATGCAGCAATGCAGTTGGGCCCTTATTAAATGTATTTAGGAATACTGTGACTACCGAAAGGCAGATTTCTGACAGTTTTCACGTTATCTTTGGTCTGTGTTTCAAAGTCCAATATATGATCAATTCTCAAACCCTGACTGAGATCTGCACTCTGAAGTCAGCATGCGGTTTGCTGGTCCAGTGCCCTTCCTGGCCACTGAAGCAGCCCTGGCACTTCTGTGTAAACACAGCGAAGTCACACACCGTACAGTCCCTTCTGTCCCTGCCTCCCGCCACAGATACTTATTATCCCAGGATAATTACCGCCAGGGCGTCGCCTGATGATGAGTTTTCTGACTTCGTCATACACAAAGATGAGAAGAGAGTAGGGGAAGGCACAGAACCACCAGGTAGGCCTAGAAACAGAATTAGGACCCATTTATACAAGGTGAACACAATTCAGAGGAAGGAAGAGAAACTCACTGCACACCACCAGCGACAAGGAAATAATCCGCCTGAAAGGAGATGCCAAGTCAGTCCCGTTAACCGCTGAGTCACGCACAGAACAAACCCTGCCTGTCTCATTTGGTTTTCATGAGAACAGGTTTGTAGGGTGAGTCAAGTTTATTTTCTGTTGACAATCCCAGAGCGACTAGACATTTTTTTTTCCTTTCTAAAGCATATAAGAAGCTTTGGAGTGCGTCTGTCTGGTACCCTGGCATGTGCAGATAAAGAACTGCCAGTGTGGGTCAGAACCAGTTTATTCACCCCTAAATTTGGTGTTTGACAAAGGAAATGTGGGCCAGCCAGCTGGGAGTTGAACCTGGGGACTGAACAAAGCTGAGCCCTACCACATCACAAAGGGAGTCCCCAGCCTGGAGACAGACGGGCTCCAGGTGTTTGCTTGACTACCAGCTCTCGCAGTGAACACCCAAGGCTGTCCCTGAGTAGAACCCACAGCCCGCCTCCACCGGTGTGTCCTCCACAGCTGCTAAGAGATGACCTCATTTGATTCAGCCACCGGAGTAACCAAACCACCTTCCAAATTTGGGTAGAGCCTGTCAGGAGTAAGTTCTCTAGTGGTACCCAAAAGTCCAAAGGACCCAGAAAATGGCAGCGAAAAAGCATGTTCTCCTTTAGTGGAATTTTCCATTCTGCCTCTTAGAAAGCACTGTAACCTCTCCTCACCTCCTCCTGATAAACTGGCCCACGCTGACGGCTAGACCAGTGGTCTGCACCCTTTGACACATTCTACGCCTAATTCAACAGTTAGAAGGACCTTGGATCTGCTTCTCCAACCTTGAGTGTAAGGATCTGCAGTTCCATAGGGTGGGGGACTTGCAATGGGACACGTTGTAGTCATGAAGATTTGGGCACAGGCCCCCCTAACTCCAGGAAACCCCAAGATGGCCCCAAGGCACTATGGCAGTGGAGGGCCTGAGTGCCCAACGCAGCTTAAGCTGCCAAGCAATGCCAAGAAACCACAGCCCGTCTGGCCTTATCTCGGGCCAAGTCCCAAGCACTGGCTGCAGTCATTCTGGCCTCTGGGTCTGATCTACTGGCCCGCTGAACTTTTCTTATTTTCCAGTCCATGGAATTCTTACATACACTGCTCAACATTGTGAGAGTAACAGCTATAAAGTGCACAATGGGGGATCACATGCTATCCCACACTTTTGGAGCTGGACAAGGGCCCACTTACTTGAGGGGATACATCCTAAGGGCAACACCCATTCCGGGGCAGTAGGAAAGGAAAGCAGCAAGAGCCGTCTCTTCAAAGAGGCCAAATATTAAGATCTTGTTCCTAAAATTAAAGGGGAAAAGAAGTTTAAAAGATGCAAACAGAACCTTCTGAAGCTATGCACAAAATGGCAGATCAATGTCTTTTGTATTAATTATACATAGGCATCCAGAAGTCAGATGGAAAAAATTACACTTTGCTTCTTAAATTTGTTTAAAACAAAACTAGATTCCAGAAAGTTGGCCATGTGTGTCTGAGTCTGGGCTTTTCGCAGGGTTTAAAAATCACCAGGTCCCTTGGCACGTCCTGCATTACTCACTTCATCCCCTGCTGGAAGACTGAATTCCTCCTGGTCTTACAGATGACCAAGTCAGCCCACTGCACCACCACGATACTGACGAAGAAGGCTGTGTGGCAGGTGAACTCCACGATCTTCCTCTGCTCGTAGGTCTGAAATGCAAAAGGCAGACGAGTAGGCCTTGGCACTTCACATGCAGGGCCAGTGTCCTGGGACCTGAGGAGCTCTGTCCTGGCCAGGGGAAGGTCCTCACTCACCCACTGCTGCCCGTAGCTGTCCTCCACGTCATTGATCCAGCGGTCGTCCCAATCCACTCGGATGCCCAACAGGTGAATCGGGAGGAAGCCGTTCTCGGCCATAATCACAAAGTAAGTGAAGAAGCCCCCCAGGGCCTGGATCATACCTGAGTAGTTGGGAAAAGAACTTCAATCTAGAGCCTCATGCAGGGGCATCTCCACACCCTTCACCTGACCGCTGCAGCAGATCCTGACGAGTGTACCATGGAGGCCTTTCTCACTGCTGAGAAGGCGTGGCACAGTGGGCCAGCCACTCGTAAGCTGCGGATGACGGGATGGAGGACGCCCAAGACCAGCTCTGAGCTCAGGGCCTTCTCCGCTTTCCCAGTCACTTTTTAGAGCTTATAGGAAGACACACATCTTGCTCTTCAAACACCCACCTCTATTTCCTGACCATCTTCTATCCATAGGGGAACCCTGTTTAATCTCTGTATACGTGTGACTTCTCCATCTCTCAAGGTTGGCACACATGACCATCCTGCTGGACACTGGGCACCTTGAAGCCCAGCTCTTCTCTTCTGCACCTCGGGACCCTTCTCTCTGGCATCCAATCTGCCCCCTCACCCCCACACTCCTCAGGGCAGGACTTCATTACATGCACCCAGAGGCATGGCTTCCTTTCTCACAAAGTAGGGCTTCCTGAAGGAGGTCAGGACTGGCTGTCAGCCAATGGCTTTGTTGTCAGCCACTGTCTGTCTAGTGACTCTTTTCCCTCA
>NW_006198412.1:1081571-1110507 GCF_000334495.1 Tupaia belangeri chinensis | reverse complement strand
CTTTCCCATAATTTTTACAATGTACTCATATATTCTACTTTGCCCAAGTGTTCATGGTGGTGTAGACCCTTAATTCTGGAGGGTCAAGCTGCTTATGGTGGTTTCACCAGGCTCCCTTGAAAGGGACCAGGCAGAGAATTTTAAAGCAGATGGTGGTGTTTAGATTTCCCACCATTTAGACCCGTTAGCTGGTCATGCTCAATTGGTGGAGCAGAAATCATGCATGAAGTGGGAATAGGGGTTTAGGGTCATCATCTAAAGGTGGTCTACCAGCCAAACCTTCACACCCATACAATTTCTTGAGCACCTAATGAGCGTGCCTCCCCAGGGAAAGCCACTGTGGTTGTTGATAATCCACACAATTCCTTAGCATGACGCCTACTGCTCTCCAAGGCCCAGAGAGGAAGGGCAGCCTGAGCCCTTGGGAAGAGCTGAGTCCAGCTACACAGTGCCCAGTTTACAGAACTAGTTTCTACAGAAAATAACTGGGCAGACAGCAGAAGGAGTCTTGTCACATGGAAGAGAATTTCAAACACTCCAGTCTATGTTACAACACACCCTAGATTTAAAAATGGCTCTTGACTTGGAGTCTCAGAAATCAACCTCCACCAGAGACAGACACCAGATACTGTGAGGTACTGGCTTTCTGCCCAATGCCAGGCTCACCGATCTGTCCATAGGCCATACTGATCAGCCGCTCATTCACAAGTTTGTCCGTTTTGGGATTTCTGGGCTGTCTCTTCATGATGTCACTCTCAGCTTGCTCATAAGCCAGGGAGATGGCAGGAACCTAGGGGAGGTGAGAAGGGATTTGAAGCTATCAGAAACAAGGATGCTATATTATGAGTCTTTTGTTATAAAATGCTTGCCCTGCTGTTTTTGCACCCTCATGGAGTCATGCTTCAATCCCTTCTCCTCCATTTCTGCCTCCTTTCAGGATTTTGGGTGCACACACGTATGCACCTGAAACATTTCCCAAGCTGCCAGGTCAGAGGCTGGAACTGTGAGGTCAGCCACATGGGATCCAGCTGCCTTAACCACCATGCTATGTGCTGGCCTGCCCTCTTCTTAAAATCTGTTTTCATAGCATGAAATGATATTACAGGTCCCATTAAAAAGAAAGCAAACTTATCCAAAAGGGAAAATTTTATCTGCTCAGTGTCGACTGTTGCCCTCAAGAATGGTAAAACTGACTCCTCAGTGCCGAGTTGCGACACACACTGGTTCTCGCTCCTGAGAATTTCTTTTCCTAAAGCCAGCCCTGGAGAGTCCAGGAATAGCACCAGCGCAGCAAGACATGACCCACGGCTTCATACCACTGCCTGATGTGTGACAGGACAGTCACTTACCATGTCAGTGCCCAAGTCGATGCAGAGGATGGTGACGGTCCCCAGTGGTAGTGGAATGTTTGCAATAATAAATATCAGGAAGGGGGTGATCTCCGGAATGTTACTAGTTAGGGTGTAAGCAATGGATTTCTTCAAGTTATCAAAGATCAGACGACCTACGAGAGCAAGATTTTCACTGTGAAGCTTTTAAAGGGACAGGCAGACTAGACACTGACATACCCTGTTACGTCCAGAACCAGACGCCGACTGGCAGGATCTGGACAAGTCTTGGGTGAACACCTTAGTGCGCACTCACCTTCCTCCACTCCAGTCACAATGGAGGCAAAGTTGTCGTCCAGAAGGATCATGTCAGCAGCTTGCTTAGACACATCTG
The DNA here is from genome assembly GCF_000334495.1 of Tupaia belangeri chinensis. NCBI lineage: Eukaryota > Metazoa > Chordata > Mammalia > Scandentia > Tupaiidae > Tupaia > Tupaia belangeri. Next base: position 1,108,785 of record NW_006198412.1, on the reverse strand, counting down.
AGCCAGCAATCCCCATGGCAACCCCAATGTCTGCCTTCTTCAAAGCTGGAGAGTCATTTACACCATCACCAGTCACAGCCACAATAGCACCCTGCCCAGAAAGAGAAAGAGAAAGAGAAAGGTGATGGGTTCAGAAAAATCGTATTTTCCAGGGATGGAGGTAAGTGAGATGCATGTCTCTAGCCAGCGCTTGGTACAGACACGGCTGCTTTCCCACACAAAACACACACCACATCACGGAACCGAGACGTGACCACATTAACGAAGGCTGCTCTAAGTAATGACTGGCCAGTGGCACTCTGGAACATTCTATCCCTGCAGGCACACCCAGTTTTCTCAGGTCAAGGACGCACGTCTCTTGGTTATTCACATTTCCACGGTAGATGTTAGACCCCCACGTCGCTATCCCAGGTGCCTCTACTGCGGTCAGGCTCTGGGCCGCGGTGGAGAACTGTGCCGTAAAGGGCTTCCGTCACCACGAAGCCATTAACAGGTCTCCCTCTCTGTGCCTGGCAGCTGCACACCAAATCTGCCAACGCTGGGTGTGCTGCCATCCCCACGGCTTTGTGTTCCCTGGACCACCAAGCACCCCGTCAGCGGTGCCTGACGTAGCCTGCCCCCCGTGGCTTGCTGACCTGTCTCTGGCAGCCCTCCACAATGATGAGCTTCTGCTGAGGAGAGGTCCTGGCAAACACGATCTCGGTGTGGTACTTCAAAATGTCATCCAGCTGCTCAGAGGTCATGTCCTTCAGGTCACTGCCGTGGACTACGCAGGCCTTCGCATCTCTAGAATTAGGACCGAACAAAAATGTCGCACCCCCGCAGCAGCATGATGCCCATCACCAAGAGGGGATGTTGTGGTGCACAGAGCGGAGACAGGCACTTCCCCAGCACGTAAACGCTATTATCTGTGCAGTACTTTACAGATCACAGAGCATCGTCAAATGTTCTCTCATTTCAGGCTCACAACCACCTGTGGGGCAGGCCTGTCTCGCTGCTTCCTTTCTCCATCTTTATGAGACACATTAAAATAATATGATTGAGCTAATTAAAGTACCAGAGCTAATGAAAGCTCAAATCTTCCTCTAATTGTAAGTAGGGCAAGGGGGCCCTAAACCAAATAAAAAACAAGAACAAAGCTGATTTAACTTTACTTTATTGCCAAATGTTTCCTTTCTGGTCTGAATTATCTGGGCAATTAATTGTCCCTTCCACTTTCTACATACTTTGTTTGTAGTATAGACCTGGAAATTGACACAGTGCTGGTGCTGGGCAGGACAGCTCAGGGGTTAACATGAAACTAGACTGCTGAATTCACTGCAGAGTCCCACCAGTTCGGAGAACTCGGTTCCCCTGCCCTGCGAAATGGGAATAATAGCTAGCTTACAAAGTCACTGTGTCAAGCACTTAAGAGTAGTAAGCACCATCCCAGTGTTGGTTAGTATGACTCATTCCTACTTAAAAAGTCTCCTGAAAAATGACGAGCTTGCTTTCTGGCATTTCAGGTGCATTCCCTGCAAGAAGCAAACCATACAGAAGCAAGTGAAAGCCTTCGAGCTCCCTCTACTCGTTTGCATGTTCAGGGTGGACTGTGACTTGAGGTTCCTGCCTTACCTGGGGTTCACCTGGCTCACTGGGATGTTGAGGCGGGCAGCGATATCTTCCACAGTCTCATTGCCTTCTGAGATGATGCCCACGCCTTTGGCAATGGCTTTGGCTGTGATCGGATGGTCTCCTGTGACCATGATGACCTGTGATAAGAAACAGGACAATTTATCAAATGCAGCTTTCAAGCAAATGACATGAAAAGTCTTTTATGTGCAGGCAAGAGTAAATATTAAGGATGATTCAGTATGGAGTAACAAAAGGAAAAGAATGCAAACTTAAAACAGAGATATTAACTAGCTACAAACATAAACATACGCATCCACAAAAAGAAAACATGAAGCCAATACCCAGATTTTATTTTGGTGCATGGTCAAATTTTCCTGTCACACAGTCACACACAAATACTAAAATTTAATAAAATCAGCAAAAACTGATAAAAATTGTTTGTTAGTAGAACTGTAAAGCTACCACATATTTCTGCCCACCATGAACTGGCTCAGTTTTGGGGGAGAGGAATAGGTAACACGATTTAAAATTGTTCCCATTTCTTTTGATCCAATGCTTATATTAATACTAGAAGAATATACTTTAAAAGAAGGAGTCCAACTGGTGGGAGTTTTGTTTCCATAAAGCTCTTCAAGGCTGATTTATATATGAGAATAAAAAAATGGACACAGATCAAACACCCAGCAACAGGGTAATTAATAGTAGTACTATTCAGCCACTCAGAAAAGGACAGCTACAAAGGTCCAAACAGTGAAGAAAAAGCCAGTCAACTAACTGGAAGCACAGAAGACATGCCATTCACAGTATAAGGTACAGTGATCTAGAATAATGCAAGTATTGCACAATTGTAAACTTCAAGTCTCTTTTGCTCTTCTTTGCTTACCTCTCTATTTAAAGAAAAGGGACTTTCCCCCCTCCTCTTTAATTTCTCATCTGTTTACACCAAACACTTGAATACTATTTGGTCTTTTCTGGTTGTAACTTAAAGCTTGGGAGATGAGAACTTAGATTCCAGTTGAGAAAACGGACTGACCTCAGAAAGGATGACATTCCCACAGTGGGGTGTCCCAAAGCACTAGGAGATGAAGTTGAGGGGCATGAGGCAATACCTTAATTCCAGCACTTCGACACTTGCCCACGGCGTCGGGAACAGCAGCCCGTGGGGGGTCAATCATAGAGATGAGCCCAACGAAGCAGAGATTATCGATAGGGAAATTCACATCATCCGTGTCAAACTGGAACCCTTCAGGGTACTGCTCGTCGGGCAGGAGAAGGTGGCAGAAACCTGCAAGGAGGGCAGGGGGCTGTCAGGGTGTTAGCTCTGTGGCAGGGTCTGCCATCCACCATGACTGCCTTTTACTAGACTAATGGAGACATTTTCTCAAAGTCTGGTGTTATAACAGGTTTTTATTTAACCTGTATCAGTGATACAGAGTAACCAAAAAAAAAAAAAAAAAGTCTGAAAGGCTTTTTCCCAGGGGCGATGGTTATGCTACAATCCTACCTCCTCCATTCTCCCCGATTTTGGGCATGCACACACATATGCCCAGTGTGTTCTTTTAAGCCGCCAGACCTGGGACTTAAGCCATGCAGTCAGCTATGTGAGACTCAGCTGCCTAACCACTACGCCACCTAGATGGCCCTACACCAAAATATTTTAGTGTACAGCAACGTGGAGGTTTGTGCTATCTACTTTGAGGGCAAATGCAGATCAGACACTTCCTGCCCAGGGGGTTTCTTATTTTGTATTATGGTTAATATACGAATCAGATCTTCGAGACATTCCTTTCAATGTCACATAAAGGTTACAATGGCCTTTAGCATAGTATTCGTGCTGTGTGGAGTTTCTCCTTTGGAGGAGCAGAGGCGGGGAAACAAAATACTTAAGATAGTGATCTTGCAGCTGTTTGGACACATAACAATGACACACAAGAATTGAGTTAGATGTGAGGGAAAAGGTATGGATGGGTCAGAGTATGGAACCAGTTCTGTTACCCAAGCTATAGAAAAGAGAATTATATTAACAGTGAATTTTTCTCTGTCACCCTGCAAAATATTAGTGCTACTTTCCCAAATACACTGGACAGTGGGTAAAATGCACTTCCAAATCTCAGTAGCTGCCAGGGCAGAAGAGACAGGGCGCATCCTAGACTAGGAGTCCTCTGTTGGTCTAGTTTATAAGCTAAGTTCCCATCCTATGTAGCAGTCAGGAAAGGGCTTTATCCTAGACACACTGACAAGTCATTGATTTTAATTTAATTAAACTTACGCATCGTGGTCACAGCAGTGAAGGTTGGATAATAAAGCTCCCTACCCTCCATTTAAAACAAAATTAAACCAACCAACATGAGAACAAAGGCCCTAATACTACCCAGAAGCAAGCCACCAGGACCCTGCGTGCGCTGTCTCCCACAGCCCAACACGTCAAGCACTTCTGCAGCATTTACTGTTTCAAGTCTACAGGGGCAGATGCAGGAGGAGGCGTGCCCCAGAAAGACTCAGGTCAACGAGGTCACTCGCTATCTAGGTACCTAGGACTCGTTCTCCAAGGCCACCCAGCTCCAGGTAGGCATTCTGGAAGGCATCTTTCAGCTCCTCATCCAGGGGCTGTTCCTTGCCGTGGAGAAGGATAGAGCTGCAACGGTCTAGGATCCTTTCTGGGGCACCCTTCATCACCAGCAGGTGCCGGGGCTCAGATGTATTGAGGTTCTTGTGAATGGACAACTGTGAGGGAGAGTTCAGATGTAAGGTCAGATGGTTGGATTGGCAGCCACGGAAGCAAACAGAGCTTCATTTCACTTACTGTGTAGTATTTATGACAAAATACCCAAGACCCCTTCTTCTTCAACTCTGAAGTACCTGGCACCTTGTAGCACACCTGGAATGCTACACCGTGATATAGCCCTAAGTCCTGACAGGTGTTCACAGACACAGCGTTCCTGAAGGAGATCTGAGAGCAAAGGGACTGGCACGCTTGTGCGTGTACACCCCTAGCACTGTCCCCGTGCGCACCTCAAATGACACGAAGGGTTCAGAAGGGCCTCAGCAATATTTTGGAAAATCCTTCATCACTTCCTATTTCTGAAGTGCATCTAGTCTCTGTCCCCAGCCTGTCCTCACCCACCACGTGATCCCCCAGCTCCTCAGACCTGGTACTTGTTGGTGGAGTTGAAGGGGATCTCGACGATCTTGGCATATCTCTCCCTCATCTCCTTCACAGACCCGCAGCACAGCTCAATGCACTTCAGGATCGCTGACTCGGAGGCGTCCCCCGCGACTGCCCGCTGCGAACAGAGACATCATCTGTCAGGTATTCGTAAGAAGCTTCACCGAGAAACAGGAAGACTGTCCTGGCACACATTCCAGTCTTAGGGGTGCAAGAGGATGGCCAAGGAGGAAGCAGCATTCCTGGGAGTGACAGGGTCACTTTAGCTCACGCCACTGTGAGACGTTACTTCAGACTGGAATTCCAGCCTCCTGCCCCACCTCACAGCAGCTTGTGGTAAAAGAGGTATGTGAAGGTGTCGCCTACCCTGGAAGTATAACGCACCCTTCCAGCCTACTTCAGCCTTTCTGTACCTTCTCTAGCCTGTGGAAAGCCTCAAAGTCAATGCTATTCCCAACTACAGGCTTCTGGTTATGAGCCTGAAATTAGCAAGTGAGAAAGCCAACTCTAAGAGTACCCTTCACTGCCCTAGCATTTCAAAGAAAATGCCTGAGGGTCTCAGGGCTGGGCGCAGTGTCCCTGTCAAAGGCAAAGTAGGGAACTTTATATTCTAAATATAATTCAGTTGGGCCAAACGCTCTGGGCCTGAAGGATATGAACTGAAAGCTCGTATGGGCTCCAATAGTAACACCATCTGCCAGCGTCTCAGTGAGCGCCCGCGCTCCAGGTAACACGCACTTCCTTGTGTGATGTGCTTCTAGGGTGGCACACCTGCACTTTGACACACTACACACATGTGCTGTTGTGAGCAACTGTCATATAGGTACATGTCTTAGAACTTTGACGGACACGGCCACACTTGGGGGTGGGCAAGTCGACACTCCCAAGTACAGTAGTCCTGTGGCCAGGTTTGGTAAGAAACACCAAATAAGTGGGGATCCTTCTAATAAGAGTTATTAAAACAGAATAGGGCTGGCTGCCTTATTTTTGTCCTGTTTTGGGAGGACAAAAATGGCATTGACATGGCCCAACTGCTAACATACTTAGAACACATTTCTTGCTATCTTTCTGGGGTCTAAGTAGAAAAGATTTGATACTTCTGAGTCCTAGTGCTCAAAGGTTAGAAAATTTCCACTTTGAGGTAGGGAAAAAACATGAAGCGGGCATCTCAGGTTTTAACCCAAGATAAACAACACCACCCTCAAGCTGACATCAATTCCATGCCAAGAAAACCTCCTTTTTAAAGCACCAACAAATGCTGCCGTCACGATAGCAGCCTTCTCAGCTGCATCTAAGCCATGTTCTGTCTGGCAGTTCCGTTGATACCAGAACCGCCACAGGCAGCTTCCAGGAACAGGCCGAGCCCAGCTCACGGCCCTTTAGCAACTGTGTCTTCACTTGGGTAACTCGGTCAAATCTCAGCCATTTCAGATTGCACGAGAATTCCACGAGGCTCAGCTTATTTTTGCCTTGAGCTTATTTCTACATCATTAGTAAACAAGCTAAGGACAACTAAGATAAGAGAAATAGCTGAGCTATTTTAAGAAAATAAATAGCTTATGGGATTTACTGGAATCTACTGTATTCTAATATGCAAATACGATTATCGAGTCACTAAAGTAGCCCTCACTGTCCACTAGGTTAGCAGATCTCAAATAAACTCACAGTGGTAAAACTGGATTAGTTAGGTTTTCCCACCTAAGACAGCCTCTCCCTCCTCTCCCTACCCTGTCCCCACTTAGGCCAGATTCCAAATGTATTTTCCCCCATTTTTCTAACCAATATAGAACCACAGGGGGTGATAATACTTCAGGATCTATAGTCAACAGGATGTAAGTTTCACATAGCAAGGCGTCACACAGAACATTCCAAGGGTTCTACTTTACAGACCACAAAGGTAATGGGCTACCAAAAAAAAAAAAAAAAAGTCTGAAAGGCTTTTTCCCAGGGGCGATGGTTATGCTACAATCCTACCTCCTCCATTCTCCCCGATTTTGGGCATGCACACACATATGCCCAGTGTGTTCTTTTAAGCCGCCAGACCTGGGACTTAAGCCATGCAGTCAGCTATGTGAGACTCAGCTGCCTAACCACTACGCCACCTAGATGGCCCTACACCAAAATATTTTAGTGTACAGCAACGTGGAGGTTTGTGCTATCTACTTTGAGGGCAAATGCAGATCAGACACTTCCTGCCCAGGGGGTTTCTTATTTTGTATTATGGTTAATATACGAATCAGATCTTCGAGACATTCCTTTCAATGTCACATAAAGGTTACAATGGCCTTTAGCATAGTATTCGTGCTGTGTGGAGTTTCTCCTTTGGAGGAGCAGAGGCGGGGAAACAAAATACTTAAGATAGTGATCTTGCAGCTGTTTGGACACATAACAATGACACACAAGAATTGAGTTAGATGTGAGGGAAAAGGTATGGATGGGTCAGAGTATGGAACCAGTTCTGTTACCCAAGCTATAGAAAAGAGAATTATATTAACAGTGAATTTTTCTCTGTCACCCTGCAAAATATTAGTGCTACTTTCCCAAATACACTGGACAGTGGGTAAAATGCACTTCCAAATCTCAGTAGCTGCCAGGGCAGAAGAGACAGGGCGCATCCTAGACTAGGAGTCCTCTGTTGGTCTAGTTTATAAGCTAAGTTCCCATCCTATGTAGCAGTCAGGAAAGGGCTTTATCCTAGACACACTGACAAGTCATTGATTTTAATTTAATTAAACTTACGCATCGTGGTCACAGCAGTGAAGGTTGGATAATAAAGCTCCCTACCCTCCATTTAAAACAAAATTAAACCAACCAACATGAGAACAAAGGCCCTAATACTACCCAGAAGCAAGCCACCAGGACCCTGCGTGCGCTGTCTCCCACAGCCCAACACGTCAAGCACTTCTGCAGCATTTACTGTTTCAAGTCTACAGGGGCAGATGCAGGAGGAGGCGTGCCCCAGAAAGACTCAGGTCAACGAGGTCACTCGCTATCTAGGTACCTAGGACTCGTTCTCCAAGGCCACCCAGCTCCAGGTAGGCATTCTGGAAGGCATCTTTCAGCTCCTCATCCAGGGGCTGTTCCTTGCCGTGGAGAAGGATAGAGCTGCAACGGTCTAGGATCCTTTCTGGGGCACCCTTCATCACCAGCAGGTGCCGGGGCTCAGATGTATTGAGGTTCTTGTGAATGGACAACTGTGAGGGAGAGTTCAGATGTAAGGTCAGATGGTTGGATTGGCAGCCACGGAAGCAAACAGAGCTTCATTTCACTTACTGTGTAGTATTTATGACAAAATACCCAAGACCCCTTCTTCTTCAACTCTGAAGTACCTGGCACCTTGTAGCACACCTGGAATGCTACACCGTGATATAGCCCTAAGTCCTGACAGGTGTTCACAGACACAGCGTTCCTGAAGGAGATCTGAGAGCAAAGGGACTGGCACGCTTGTGCGTGTACACCCCTAGCACTGTCCCCGTGCGCACCTCAAATGACACGAAGGGTTCAGAAGGGCCTCAGCAATATTTTGGAAAAGACTTCATCACTTCCTAGTTCTGAAGTGCATCTAGTCTCTGTCCCCAGCCTGTCCTCACCCACCACGTGATCCCCCAGCTCCTCAGACCTGGTACTTGTTGGTGGAGTTGAAGGGGATCTCGACGATCTTGGCATATCTCTCCCTCATCTCCTTCACAGACCCGCAGCACAGCTCAATGCACTTCAGGAGCGCTGACTCGGAGGCGTCCCCCGCGACTGCCCGCTGCGAACAGAGACATCATCTGTCAGGTATTCGTAAGAAGCTTCACCGAGAAACAGGAAGACTGTCCTGGCACACATTCCAGTCTTAGGGGTGCAAGAGGATGGCCAAGGAGGAAGCAGCATTCCTGGGAGTGACAGGGTCACTTTAGCTCACGCCACTGTGAGACGTTACTTCAGACTGGAATTCCAGCCTCCTGCCCCACCTCACAGCAGCTTGTGGTAAAAGAGGTATGTGAAGGTGTCGCCTACCCTGGAAGTATAACGCACCCTTCCAGCCTACTTCAGCCTTTCTGTACCTTCTCTAGCCTGTGGAAAGCCTCAAAGTCAATGCTATTCCCAACTACAGGCTTCTGGTTATGAGCCTGAAATTAGCAAGTGAGAAAGCCAACTCTAAGAGTACCCTTCACTGCCCTAGCATTTCAAAGAAAATGCCTGAGGGTCTCAGGGCTGGGCGCAGTGTCCCTGTCAAAGGCAAAGTAGGGAACTTTATATTCTAAATATAATTCAGTTGGGCCAAACGCTCTGGGCCTGAAGGATATGAACTGAAAGCTCGTATGGGCTCCAATAGTAACACCATCTGCCAGCGTCTCAGTGAGCGCCCGCGCTCCAGGTAACACGCACTTCCTTGTGTGATGTGCTTCTAGGGTGGCACACCTGCACTTTGACACACTACACACATGTGCTGTTGTGAGCAACTGTCATATAGGTACATGTCTTAGAACTTTGACGGACACGGCCACACTTGGGGGTGGGCAAGTCGACACTCCCAAGTACAGTAGTCCTGTGGCCAGGTTTGGTAAGAAACACCAAATAAGTGGGGATCCTTCTAATAAGAGTTATTAAAACAGAATAGGGCTGGCTGCCTTATTTTTGTCCTGTTTTGGGAGGACAAAAATGGCATTGACATGGCCCAACTGCTAACATACTTAGAACACATTTCTTGCTATCTTTCTGGGGTCTAAGTAGAAAAGATTTGATACTTCTGAGTCCTAGTGCTCAAAGGTTAGAAAATTTCCACTTTGAGGTAGGGAAAAAACATGAAGCGGGCATCTCAGGTTTTAACCCAAGATAAACAACACCACCCTCAAGCTGACATCAATTCCATGCCAAGAAAACCTCCTTTTTAAAGCACCAACAAATGCTGCCGTCACGATAGCAGCCTTCTCAGCTGCATCTAAGCCATGTTCTGTCTGGCAGTTCCGTTGATACCAGAACCGCCACAGGCAGCTTCCAGGAACAGGCCGAGCCCAGCTCACGGCCCTTTAGCAACTGTGTCTTCACTTGGGTAACTCGGTCAAATCTCAGCCATTTCAGATTGCACGAGAATTCCACGAGGCTCAGCTTATTTTTGCCTTGAGCTTATTTCTACATCATTAGTAAACAAGCTAAGGACAACTAAGATAAGAGAAATAGCTGAGCTATTTTAAGAAAATAAATAGCTTATGGGATTTACTGGAATCTACTGTATTCTAATATGCAAATACGATTATCGAGTCACTAAAGTAGCCCTCACTGTCCACTAGGTTAGCAGATCTCAAATAAACTCACAGTGGTAAAACTGGATTAGTTAGGTTTTCCCACCTAAGACAGCCTCTCCCTCCTCTCCCTACCCTGTCCCCACTTAGGCCAGATTCCAAATGTATTTTCCCCCATTTTTCTAACCAATATAGAACCACAGGGGGTGATAATACTTCAGGATCTATAGTCAACAGGATGTAAGTTTCACATAGCAAGGCGTCACACAGAACATTCCAAGGGTTCTACTTTACAGACCACAAAGGTAATGGGCTATTTAAAAAGAACCCTCAAGTGACAGTTCTCATGTGGTGTCTACACCCCGGAAAGGCAACCTAATGGCCACCTCCTGAGCATACCTTAAGAATAGGTAGGTTTTCCTGGTTAGCCTGAAACACTGCCCTGTTACAAAGACCTGCAATTCTCGACAGAGCAAGCCAGGTGGCTGAGGTCTTGTCAAACGAGACACCTGATGGAGACAAGAAAACACGACAGGAAGAGAACACATTGACACTGAACACTATGTTCTCAGTTCTGGTGAAGCCCATAAACATCTGAAATGCTGCTTTTACCTCCCAATTAATGGCATTTTTCAATCTCATTTAGAGAGAAAATTAACTCTTCTACTGACATGCCCTTCCCCCCAAAAGTGAAACTCCTTGACTCCTAATCGAATAATCAATTAAAAACAAACAAAAACACTTCATAGGATTTCTTTCTAAAAAGCAAGCAACATGAGCAAGCAGGTGGCTGGGCCAGAGGCGCCCCTGGTCTTACCGCTCTGGTTCTCTGTGGTGTCAGCTTCGTGGATTTGATTGTCAAACCACATGTGGGCCACAGTCATTCGGTTCTGAGTCAGGGTTCCGGTTTTATCCGAGCAGATGGTAGACGTGGAGCCCAAGGTCTCCACAGCTTCTAAGTTCTTCACCAAGCAGTTTTTCCTTGCCATGCGCTTGGCAGTAAGTGTCAGACACACCTGAAATGTTGGACACGGTCATTTCACCCAGCCAGTCTAGAATTCAATATAACTCCTGCCACATCCTAACATGGTAAAAGATGTGTCTAAAATTAAATCTCTCCAACCTTCTTCAGGAGCCTTTAGAAATGATAAGAACATGTACATGGGGCTTTCTCTACCCACCCCCACCAAAAGCAATATACTAAGGAAATAATAATAATCAGGATCCCTCAGTGCCCATAAGCATAATTTCTTTTCCTCTCTCTGTTACATTCTGGGTCATGTGGTAATTTAAGAAGATGTACACTTTGGGGTACTGTTGTCCATATAAACACATACTGGGGTTTCTCTCACTGTCAAAGCTTACCGTGTGGTGTGGCTCTAAGAAAACCTACATAGGGCCTTAGAAGGGACATTGGCTGAGTCTCACACACTGAAGCGGGCTGATCCTCATGGGGGTAACTACCACCTACCCCAAGCCTCTTACCGTGACGGTGGCCAGCAAACCTTCGGGCACGTTGGCTACAATGATACCAATGAGGAAGATGACAGCTTCAAGCCAAGTGTATTCCAGGATCAGAGAAAGGATGAAGAAAGATACGCCCAGGAACACAGCCACGCCCGTGATGAGGTGGATGAAATGTTCAATTTCTGCAGCAATGGGGGTCTGGCCCCCTTCAAGCCCAGAAGCAAGTGTGGCGATTCTTCCCATCACAGTGCGATCCCCAGTGTATACAACAATGCCCCGTGCAGTGCCTGGGACAGAAGGGGAGGGAGAGTTATGACAAACTGTATAGAACTGGAAAGAAGTCACGGAACTTGCACAATTACATGGCATGGTTAAAAGGAGAGATCTAAGGGGCCAGCAGGTGGCATGGTGGTTAAGGTTCTGGATTCCCCACATGGCCAAACACAGTCAAGTTCCAGAATTGGTAGCTTGAAGATGACAGAAGGCGTGTGCGTGTGTACGTGCCCAGAATCCTGGGAGGAAAATGGAGAAGAGATTGTAGCAGTGTCATCCCCCTTGGGGTACCTTCTCACTTTCCCTCCCTCTCCCTCTCTCTCTCTGTCTCTGATGAGCACAAGTGCCCTATAGCAAAACAAAAAAAGAAAGAGACAAAAACACCTGCATTTTAAGGGGCCGCTCTTTGGTTGTTCAAGCCACAGAAACTTTGGCAAAGGGAGTTATGTCCACTGGCAGGAAAGTAGCTCCAATACACAGGTGAGACAGGCAGTGTCCACAGGAACACCACCTCTGCCCTGTGTTTGCCAAAATTGTCAGAGACGGAGCCACAGAAACAAGAGGAAACAGTGTGCCAGTGGGGTTCTTTTGTTTTTGTTAATACACAAGATGAAACCATGCCGTGCTTGAAAAGTGTCTTAAACAGTCTACCTTCAACACAGTTGGTTGAAAAAAAGGCAATGTTCCTTGTCTCCAACGGGTTTTCATTTGTGAAATCTGGAGACCTGGTCTGGGGTTCGGATTCACCAGTGAGTGAAGAGTTATCCACCTGTACATGGGAAGAGAGAAAGAGAGTACGTGTCCTGTGGCTGCACTGGCCTCCCAGGGACTGCACCCTCAACTCGATCTGCTCAGACGGCAGAGCCCGCGGCCGCTTTCAGAGGGTTTGTTCAGGACCTACCTTGCAGCCGTTTGCAGATATGATCCTGAGATCCGCAGGGATTCGGTCTCCTCCTTTGACTTCCACCAGATCCCCGACCACAACTTCTTCCGCATTTATGCTCATTTTCTCACCATTTCGAATGACAAGAGCTTGCTTTAGAAGGAGAGTTTACAGATGAAAACGGGTACAGACAGGAGAGCGCAGTGTCAAAACAAGAACATCAGATTACAATCCACCCTAATTAGCTGAATATATAACAAAAATATTATCCATTGTTTGGTTTATACAAGTTACAAAAGCTTGCTCCGCAGTTATCTACAAGATACTTCCCACTTAGGGAACCAGCAGTTAGCGTAATGGCTATGTCGCTGGACTCCCACGTAGTCGACCGCGGTTCGCGTCTCGGACCCGGTGGCTTAAATCTCACGCCGGGCGCGTGTGTGTGCGCGTGCGTGCCCAAGATCCCGAGAGGAGAATGGAGGAGAAGGGATTGCGGCGTGACCATCCCCCCTGGGGGGTGATTTCCCGCTTTCTGTCTCTATGTCTCTCTCTGTCTGTCTGGCGAGCGCACGCGCCCTATAGCGAAAACCTCTCCAAAAAAAAAAAAAAGATACTTCCCACTTAGATACGGCGCTGGTTTTCAGAGTTTATATACAGAAGGAAGGCTATCTTTCTGGAGTAGAAGAAATAGTTCTAGTTTGGGGTGGAGGAGAAGTTACCCATCTCTCCAATAAAGTCACTTAACACTGGGAAAATCTTAACTTCAAGCTTATTCACGTTCTCCTAATGGAGAAGGACAAAGTATCAGGTACCTGAGGGACCATGTTTTTGAAGGATTCCATGATCTTTGAGCTTTTAGCTTCTTGATAGTAGGAGAAGCAACCAGTTATGATGACAACAGCGGACAGCACCACGCCGAGATACAGCTGGAAGGGAACAAACAGGTTAGAACTGATGGCTCCTGGTAAAGAATCAGGAAGTCAGCTGGTTTTTAATGGAATCACAAGCACATCTTTAATGGAGAACAAGGCTTCAGAAATACTCAACGCATGCTTGCATAGGGTCTTCCTAGAGACTATAAACAGATCAGTTGGAAACGGAGTGTCACAAAGATGTTTGGTCACTAACGTGACAGTCTTCGGGGAATGTTCTAGATGAATCAGTTTCTCCTACTTTGTTAAAACAAAGACATTTTTCCAAATGATATGTGACTTTTGAAAATGGCTACCACGCGTTTCTGGATAGATGTGACATGACAACGCTGAAAGCTGTGCTGTGCCATCTAACGCTGGCCAGGCCGGGGCCGCCATGTGCAGCATCAGCTCGCAAGGTGGCCATCCAGCCTTGAAGAACGTCCACAGTGGGGAGATGAGGAAACATGAGGCCAAGAAGGAAGAACAGATGGACTTGAAGGACAGCTGCTGCCACTACTCCCCAGTGAGTGCGACCACGGAGTAACCAGTGGCAACTGAGGACAGGTGGGAGGCGAGGATCGAGAGGACATCTACTATTCCGCCCACGCGGCCTCAGACTCACATTATCGTTTTGAGGTTCCTCTTCTGTGGCAGCTTGGATGCCGTAAGCCAGGAAACAAAGAATTGCTCCAATCCACAGTAGCATTGAAAACCCCCCGAACAGCTGCCGACAGAATTTGACCCATTCTGGAGTAGTGGGAGGGGGGGTGAGGGCATTGGGACCGTCTCGGGCCAGGATCTCAGCCGCTCGGGCAGATGTTAAGCCCTGAAAAGTAGAATATAAATAAGACAAACCGCACCAGCACACATGGACACGAGGGGACTTTAAAATGGTTGTGGGAAAAACAGAAGTCTGCGTGTGCTTTGGCATAGAAAACTTTTGAAAGTCACATGCAGGTTTCTATGACCATCTCTTCCCTGGACTCTGTAAAGACCTCCCCTGTCGCTACCTGGTAGCTGGAAAGCTGAAATAAAAGACTGAGGGAGGAGACAAAATTTTCCAAGCTAGAGACCCAAGGCCAAACCAGGCAAATTCTCTCACAAATAAATAAATCTGGTAATGACCCTCCCTCATGGTTCAGGCAAAGAGTAAGCCCTAGTTACCTGAGGAACTCACAACGCCCAGATTAAATGCTTTTAAAATTGATCCATGGATTATTTTGAATCTAGCCCGGTTCCTCTGAGTTTTAGATAAAGGATTCATGCCATTTATGCCAAATAGATACCTATGTTTAACTAATTGAGTTTTGTCAATTAAGAGCTTTGAGTTTTCTGTGTATGGATTTTGAGAGAAAAAATTAACCCCCTAAGAAACATCAAAGGAGAAAATGATTTCTCTTGGAATTCAATCTCTTATTAGGTTAACAGCCAGGATTTAAGTATAAGGCTTTGTTTTGGGGATGGCAGTTAAAACACTGGTGGGAAAGGGCTGCTAAATGTGCATATTTTAGCTAACTCCCAGTAAACCTGCCAGTTGGAAAGTATTCACCGAAGGGTCCACTGTGCTGAAGCCCTGCTATTTTCTAATGGCCTTATGATCAAGATTTACTGAGGCAGAGATTCATGGTACCCGTTAAGAGTGGAAAATCTAGTTACTTGTGAATTATCAAACTATGAAATCAGGAAAAAAGGTATAGGACATATTTTGCCTAAACATGTGCTTATGTGTATTTTGTGTTTGTGTTATTTTTAATGTTGGCATTAATTAGGGAGGTGGAGAAAGCAGAAATGGAAACAAAGTAGTAAGAAAAAAAAAAAACCAACAGGGAAATACTTAGAGCCCTCCTCTGCCTCACGTTCATTATCCCTTGGGAGAATAATGGCCAGCAAACATTTGAGGCCTATCTACATGCCAGAAATGGAATTCTGTGCTCTGAATTAATTAGCTTGTTTAGTTCTCATGCCAATTGTTTCTTAGGTATTATAACTTGTTTACAATTAAAGAAATAAACCCATAACATGGGAATAACTGACTTAGGTCACAGAGAACACAGTTTATAAGACTCATGAAAATTTTAGTGAGATATTATGTGAAAAGTGCTTAGAGACTGCCCACACCCGGTGAGCATAGAGTGATTGTTAACAAATGCTCTTCTGAGTAGATTCACGGTCTCCTCCTGGAGCTTGGGGTATCTGTGCCAACCTGTCATCCCAGAGCCCCTTGATGTCTTATTGAAACAATGACTGCACATGAGCTTGGCATTCGTGTTATTTCCCAGCCTGCTTACTGGTTATCTAGAAACAGCAAACTTCATCCCCTCAGACTATTTACTTCTGTACCAAATTTAATATCAAAATCCTCTAGGTAACAAGAACACACAACATACATTTCATTGAAAGGTTTTTTTTGAATCTTGCATAAAACAAGTTTCAAATAAATGACAGAGAAACCAAGGTTACCTATACGCCAGTAGTTTTTATATCATGTTTAATCCCTCATTTTATGAAGTCATTGCACACTACAATAAAGTAGCGGGAAAAAGGCAAAAGTCTGAATTGGCAGAACTGAGATATTCAACTCCATTTAACAAATGTAGAAAAATGAAAGGAAGATCTGTGACAAAAACGTTAGAGAATGAAAATGGCTTTGAAGCCAATGTCAAATTCTGGTGTTCTCACTTGTTGGGCCTTACCTACTATAAATTAGGGATAAATCATGTCAACTTTCCAAAAGTTTCAGAGAAAACAAAATGGCAGCAAGTAAAAGCCCACACTCCGTGCAGTCACACGGGAGCTATGCAGATAGTGGCTGTTATTCTCCCCCTAGAGCCAACAGTGTTAGCTCTGTGAGATATAATACAAAAGGGAAAATTACAATTCTGTACAAGTTTCAGATTAGAACATACTCGGCTCAAGTCTGTTCCATATTTGCGATGAAGCTCATCAAGACTAAGTTTATGGTCGTCCTAAGGGAAAACAGAAACAAAGTGAAGAATTAAACACTGTAGCATACAAAAGGATTAAAAAACCCCATCAACATTACTCATTATCATCACTAAGATCATAATGCATTCTTCGTCAGTGCAAACGTTGGTAGACTTCCCACCATTGACCAAATGCTTGGGAGTTCTTCATTGGAGGCTGGCTAAATGGAGGTCATTATCTAAAATATCACCTCAGAGAAAATTTCAGCATCAGTCTTTATAAAGAGGTAATTCTGTACAACTGCTCTGATCTCCTTCAAAATAAAGCAGCTCATCGACTGAAGGATACAGGGGAGAAGAATAAATTCTGAGATACCATAAGTTTTAAGGAGAACAAAAGCAAACTTCTAGTACTTACCATAGAAACTTCTTTCTTCAGTTCATCCATGTCCCTCTCTTTCTTTTTGCCCTTCTTGTTGCCCTGTTCAGAAACCGCCGCGGGCTCATATTTATCACGTCCAACCTACGGGAGAAGTGGGAATGGTGTGGTCAGATTCCAGAGCAGGGATATCGGTAGTTTTTTAGGAGCACATCATCGGGAAATAGTCCCTGGGATAATATTCATGAAAATTTATAAATTTACACTGCATCATAGATAAACAAAGCAATCTATGTTTAATACCATCATCCTTAATGAACTCAAACGAAACCATCACCACCCAAGGATATTACGACCACTGGGAAAGTCATAGCAGGCCTGAGAACGGTCTGCAGAGCCACTTCCACTTGGGTGAATGGGAAGAGAGGTGTCAGAATCTCCACTAACGGCTAGACCCAGGTGTATGGTGAAGGTGGCTGGATCCTGTATGGCCAAGTGCATAATTCAAGCTTTGCACCTGACAGCTTGAAAAACACACTGGACATGTGTGTGTGCCCAAAATCCTGAGAGGAGAACAGAGGAAAAGGGATTGTGGTGTGGTCATCCCTCCAGGGGATGCCCTCCCACTTTTGTCATCGGGGTGTGTGCATGAGTACACCCCCCCATGACAAAAATTAAACACACACATACACACACACACACCCCAAAAGACTGAAGCTATCTTTACATTAGTAACTTGGAGTACAGTAGAGTGCTTATGAATCTAGATGCTAAATAAGACAGGCCTGAGTTAAAATCCTAGGCCCCACCACTGGCCAGCTGTGTCTTTACAAGTCACTGACTCTTCTATTTCAATGTCTTCTTCTACAGCATGGAGGTAAGAATAGTGCCACTCGCCTTTAGTGTTTTTGAGGGGATTAAATGATATAATAATCTACCCAAATGCTAGTTACCTATATGCCAGTAATTTTTAATATCATGTTTAATCCCTCGTTTTATGAAGTCATTACAAAGTTAGGTACAAATTAATGTCAAATTTAAATATCTTTAATACAAAAGAACACTGATCATTTTATTTTCTCATTAAAAAACAAATGGTCTAAGAGTCCTTAAAACTCTTTAAACACGAGACAAAGAAAAAAAAAAATGCCCACCCTGTTCTGTAGCCTGAAAATAAAACCCCCAAAATGAAACTCACTGGAAATGTTTTGACATAAGCAGGATGTAGGAAAAGCATGTGCATTACCACACAATTCACAGGATCCACCTACGCCTCCGAAAACTGGAACAATTTTTAGAGAAAATGTTGACTCTATAGTTTAAATTTAGATTGTTCCACTCCCCCCACCCCTTGTTGAAAATACTTGAGCTTATCTACACAAAGCCTGAACCTGGTGCTCCAAAGCTCAGTCCACAGAGCAGAAGAGGCCCTGCCTTCCAGATACTCCCCTGTCCCCTTCCACAGACTCCCCACAGCTACAACTCTGAGGCAAAAAACAAACAAACAAAAAAAAAAAACGCCAGCTGCAGTGGCCTGGCAGTAACACAAAGCTGTGATCCTAGAACCCACATAGGAAAGTCCTGGGTTTGCATCCTGCGATCTCTTATACACACTGGGTGTCCAAGTGAGTGCATGCCTGTGATCCTGGCTGGCTAAGGCCGGGAGTGGGTCAAAGTATGAAGACCCTGCTGGGTATTCTGTGCCTATCTGTCTCGCTCATGAAAGAAAAAAAATTTTTGTAGAGGTTTTTGCTATAGGGTGCATGTGCTCGCCAGAAAGACAGAGAGACAGAAAGCGAGACATCACTCCCCAGGGGGGATGGCCACACCACAATCCCTTCTCCTCCAATCTCCTCTTGGGATTTTGGACACATACAAACCACGCGCCCAGTGTGAGGTTAAGCCACCAGGTCCAGGACTCGAACTGCAGTTGACTACATGGGAATCCAGCGACATAGCCATTATGCCAACTGCTGGTCCCGAAAGAAATTTAACAAAAAAAAAAGTAAAAGAAATAGCTCTTAACAATTTTATTAAAACAAATGAATGATATGAGGTACTATTAGTATTATTTTATGGCTCTCTCTTACTCATTTCTAACTTTCAGAAGTACCTTATCAACTACTAAAGCAACAATGAGAAATTCATGTGTCCAGATCATAATCTTATTACGCTGCAATGAAAGAGAATAAAAAAGTATACATGTGTTGCAGTCATAACTAATACAGCTGCAAAGAAAACACACTTGAGTTGGACTCTCTTAAAACTCCAAAGAAAAATCCCACGCTAAACTAGTTTGTGATGCCCACATGTAGAGCCCTGACGATTATTTACATCCTTCAACTTCAGCGGCCACATGTGCAGCGTCATTTGACTAACTTCTTTCTTCCAACAGAGTGAGGTTCTTCAGTTTCTTTCTTATCTGTTAAGAACCAAGCAGGTCTAAAGATAGTCAGCATTCTTGACATTCTCTCCACTGGGGAACAACCACATTTGTCTGTGCCTCTTTTGAGTGCCACGGTAAGAATGAAAACTATTGATCATCGTTCACACTGAAGGCAAACAAACACACGAGAAAGACAGGGCTTCTACCAGAGAGGAACCGCAGTCTCCCGTGATGTTTCTTCCACACACTTAGTGGGAAAGCACGACACTTAGGAATCCTTCAGAAGACACAGTTTACGGATCTTTAAAAGACTTATGTGACCAGCTTGCATTGATTTTTAAAATACAGTTCACAAGCTCTCTTCAAGCAGGTAGCGTTTCATTAAAATATATTTAAGTCGGTGAAAATGAGGGTTAGCCCTCCCCGCCAGCCTCACCCATCTCTAGGCTTTGATTAGTCTCAGACTTCCAATATTTTCCATTCCAAAAGAGGGAAGAGAGAACTATTGGGAGCAGCTAGACCTTGGCCATGTTCCAAAGTTTTATCTCCATTTACAAAGTAAACGTCTTGCCTGCAGCTTCACAGCTATCAATGGTAAAGTTAGTGGAGAATCTCAATTCCCCAATTAGTTCCCTGTTCTTCATCAATTCATGCTATCTGGGGCATAGTTTTAAAAGAGTTCATTTATGAAAGAGACAGGCAAGTATTGACATGTGAAACAGTTTTCTTTAAAGTGCTATTTTTTTTCACTAGACAATGTTCATCCAGAAGAACTAGGCAGCTTATACAATTTGATTCTAACTCACAAACAAAACAATTTAATAGTAGCTTATTCTTATGTCCCCACCAGTATCAAGTACTAGTTTGAAGCTGGAAAAGACTATATATGTTTGTGTGTTTGGGTGCTGGGTTAGACAGAGAACAGTGGTAAAATGGGTAGGACAACATTTTCTTTATTATTCCCTTTAAAAGCATTTGGGGAAAACCAAGGTCAGGACAAGGGGGGTAATAACGCTACTGTTTCTCCAACTGACTGTGGTGACCTTTCCACTTGGCATCAGGCACTCAACTCCTACTTTCTCAATGAGGAAATTCAGATCACTTCCCCCAGTTACAGGAAGGATTAGGACTGGTCGCATTCCATTCTCCTGTGCTCCATGCAATGGCACCTCTTTAAGAGTCTCAGAGGATTCACAAAATTCAGACGGTGAAAGTAGGGGGAAAATACACACACGAAACTAGAAATGGATAATTACTGATGATAACATGTATGATTAAGCCACTATGCAGTATATTCTGGATGGGAAATCACACTTCGTATATGCTCAGTGAATGATGTAAATTAATCAATTAATTTAAAAAAAAAAAGGAAAAGAAAAAGAAAAAAAATTTCCTAAAGGAAAAAAGAAAGAGTCTCAGAGGAAAGATACAATGGAAACTCAACAGGTTATGCTATCCTCAAAAGGGCCAATGTGAAAATGAAATAAGCTGGGTTATGGGTTTTTCCACCCATTCTAATTTAGGAACTGGGAAGTCACAGCAAGGCGAAGGCCAGGGCTTGCCCAGTAAGCACAACTGAAGATAGCTTCATTACTCCATCCTGTGCATCCCAAGGATCTTTCTCCTCTCACCGATTTCACAATGAATTTTGTTGCTATTCGACCTGGGGAGAGGGCAAGGGTGCCCAAGAGAAGCACGGAGAAAATCCTTGGAAGGAGGAACCAAGGTTAAAAGAAGTAACAAGGTTCACTCTTTAACAAATACACATTGCATCCTCACACTGAGTGAGACATCCTCAGACCGGCAGAGCAGAAGATGTCTCCTCTTAACTCAGACCTGTCAGTGGGGCTTTAGGTCAGCCCAAGTCACTCTGGTGCTGCCATGCACCAACCACAGGACTCTGAACAGCCAGGCTCAGTTCCCTTGTCCTTAAAAAGTGGGACAACACTGCCTAACTACTAAAGGGCCTAGAGAAGGCATTGTGGTAGTCTGATTAGTCAAGGCATGCCCTAAACACTGAAAAACTACACCTTTTTCAAAACCCACAAAAGCTTTTGATTAGCAAGAAGGGCCAGAAGGATGGCAAAACTAACTGTCCCACATGTAGCCCACTTCAAACCTGGCCCAGGTTATAGAAATGACACCCCTGAACTCAATTTGGCAAATCCCGCCTTAGCAGGGAAGCTGGGGACAGGCCTGTTGGCTGTCTGGAGGCAGTACCTACTCTGAGCTACCCATGATGTCCAAGAAAAGGGGTGGGGGAGGTGCCTCCAGTGTTCCCGGATGACGCATTACAGAATTATTATCAGACACAGATGCATATGTGAAGGTACCCTACAAAGAGCTACCCACAGGCTTCCATAACTCAGTTTTAATTAACAAATGCATTAATGCCATTCCTTACTTACTATTATGAAAACTCAATCTCAGTCTTTCAAGAGAAAACTCATTTGGGGGTATTTTTTAACAATTTCATCTCGTCGATTAAAACTCAAATAAAATATCACTCAAGAAATGATCAAGTGAGGTTCATTACATCTCCACTGTGCTCTAGAATGACAGGATTTTCTAGCTGGGGACCTGAGGGCTAAGAAAAGGCTGAGAGGCTGTGGGAGGACAGTGTCGCAGTAATGCAGTTGCTCTTCAGCCCAGCAGGGTAGGACCGACCCACTGCAGACACAGCTGTTCTCTGCAGAGGCGGGGACCCCAGGGACCCCCATACCTTGGGCTCTTTCTCTCATTCACCCGAATGTGTACGCTAGAGAATACGAACGCACGGCCGAAGCAGTAGGTCCCTCTGTGAGTCCAGTCTGCTCTCTCCAAACTTGGGCTGCAGCCCATCAGCCAGTGGGGGACAAAGAGAACTACAGTAGCTGTAGCCAGGGGGTTCCCTCACCTTCCCTCTCCGCCTCCAACGCCCACCTGCCTGAATGCAAATTCTTAAGTCTGCCAGCCCACCCTACCTGCAACTGTACACACCCATGATCATTCAAAAAGATAAAAATCTGAGAATATTTAGAATCAAGTCACAATAGACATAGTACCTCTTCAAAGATGTACTTTGAAGTACATCTCCTCCCCAACTTATTATAATACAAATCTTAGTTTTTTTCAATGGGACACTATACAGGCACCTAAGTTATGAAGAATTACAACTTTCTCCTTATTCCTTAATACCCCTCGCTGTCCTTCTTATCCCCTCCCCCCTTTTTTCATTTTCCCAGGTCACTCTGGTTTGAGAGACAGCAAATTCATAACTGGCTCAAGCGTCATAAGGGGCCTGGTCAACCCCTCAGCTGGCATGGTGAACCCTGGGCTAGGATGCAAATGAATGCCAGGCTGAAGAGAACAAAGGCAACCCTAAAGAAACAGCATGTGGATTAAAGTACTGAAACAAACATGGCACCCCGGAAGCTTCACGCAGAGGATGGAAGAAAAACAGAGGACGAGGACTCCCAAAAAGTGCAGTAGGGCCCTGCCCTCACCAAGATAACCTACTAGAAAAATAAATCCTACCCCAAGGCCCACTTAGCCGTAAATCCTGACACTGATTTCAGACCCCCAAACAACACCAGCCCTGAAGACAAAGCACAAGCCTCTACAAACCAACTTCTCCGATCATCAGAACAAACACTTGATAGATGTTATTCAACAGGGTTTGAATAAAACCAGATAAGAGATTATCTTCAGATATATTCCACTATACAGTCATAAAGGAACTAGGAGGAGGTGTACTGGCCCTGAATCCCTCTGCTCCAGACCAAAGGAAACCAATGGGGAGAGAGTAGGGTGGGGGACTCCATTTCCCACTGACAGATCTGCTATTTCAAACATCAAATACATGTAAAGAACTTCTTGTGGATTCCCGACAACAGATTTCAGCACAACTAATGAGGTGAGTCATATGCAAAGAACAGTCTCTCTGTGACTGAGCCAAAGAATACACTTCCTCTCATCCACTCGATTCATCGCTATGTGAGAAAGTTCAGACCTGACTCGGTTACATAGCTCCTTCCAAAAATACACAAACGAAGGCGGGTTTTCGAAAGGAGCTTATGGATGTTGCAGTTCCCTTTCTTCCCATGATCACTTCCTGGACATGTATTTTCAGCATAATCTAGAACTGGACAGCTCTGGCAAGGAGGGGGAAACATTCTGCCCAGTGTTGTGCTGTCCAAGCCCAGCCACTCTGATTACCGTGAGCCCATCTGATCTGACACTGGCGTTTCTTCTTCTGGCCTGCTGGCTGGCACTGAGCCCTGGGCAGTTAGAAGGCAGCATAGCACAGAGGCTCCGGCTCCCTCCCATCACAGAAAGATAAAAGCCCCATTTTATTTAGCAAGAATTAAAACATAAAGATGATAATCAACCATGAAGAAAGTCCTTTACTTGAAAAGTGAAAGCAGACCAAACCTCTTAAGATGCTATTACATAGGAGATTTGCCTGTAGAGCAAAGATAACAGTTCTCGGTAATGTCCATTGGTAGCCAACCGGGACATTACGGTTAGATGGGAGGAGTAAGTTCAGGTATCCTATTGCATGGCAGGCTGACTACAGTTAATCAAAAGGTACTGCATAATCTCAAAATACCTAAAAGACAGGGTTTTAAATGTTCTGCGGGCAAAGAAGTGATAGATACCTGAGGTCATCAGTGAAAAGCAATTGACACTTGCACTTGGCTTTCTTTGGAAGAACAATCAATAGTATTCCCCACAATTTCCAATCCTTATAGGCCTCTGGGGGAGGGGGGAGAAGAAAAATTGCTCTGTAGCTTTGAAAGGGCTTAAAACTAACTGATGAGCAGCAAACCCAGTTTAAAAAGATTTGCTCTTCTCTCAGTTCTGATTACTTTGTAAGCCCCAATAACAATAGCCGCAACTCATACTGACATGGCACCCACTCTCTAAACAGAACATAGATTACTCCTCTTGATCCTCCCGGTGCTTTTACCCAGGGGCTGGATGAGAAATGAAACCTTTCCTTTTTTTTTTTTAACCTTTGTTTTTAAAAGAAGAAACTAATTTGGTGAAGCCTCTTCTTCCCTCATAAATTTAGATACAGTTGAACATAGGCTGATTTGAACAGAAAGTCATTGATCTGCTCACTGGTTGCTAAAATAATCAGAAAATAATTTAAAAGGGATGGGGCATGGATTAGTGCCAAGTCTATTGTGCTTTAAAATGTTACATTCACTTTTTCTTTTTAAATGCCTTTAGGAATAACATTCCCAGGGAATATTTAAAGTCTTAGCTCTCACCTGGATAAACATCTTACTGGATTTTTAAATAAGCAACCTTATTTTGTTTTTAATTTTTTTTTTTGGAAGGGGTGACTATTGGGTGTAGGGCTCTCTGCATCTCCTCAGGTTTATGATGTAGGCCTCCCCCTTCACCCTCCCACCCAAGGTGAGTCACTACACTGTTACAAACTCCCTGGCAGAGAACGCTACAAATTAACAAACAGTAAGTTACCCAAAGTGGATACACCCTCTGAGAAGGGTACAGAAAGAACCAAGAGGCAGGGAACTGTTACACTCACAGCTGGAACTGACAACCTCAAACCTTCTACTCTTACCGCACCCTCCACCTCCCACCCCTGTGCTGGTCTCTGGTGCTGCTACAGCCTGAAGCTGCTGCACTTGTGCCCAACTGGGCCTGGGCAATATTCCATTCTGAGGACTCTGCCTTACAATGTTTTGAGTCTAAAGTACTGGCTTTATAGCAGCCAGAGGGTATTTAGTCACACTTTCAAGTTGAGCTCCCAAAGGGCAGCTGATAATGTTACCATACAACCAGGATTTCTGCTGACCTGTTTCCCTGTGTAACCTTCACCTGAACCTTTTCCCCTGCCCCCTTTTAAATCACTACTCATAGCTATGGTTTATTTTCTAAGTAACTAAGTTAATATTCAAACCAAATCCAGAACCATGAAGAAAGACCTGGTGAGACCCCCTTTTCCCATCTTTCATAAACTTGAAAGAAAAAAAAAAAAAAAACACAGAAAGTTTCTTGCATTTCTAAACAGTTACGGTGTGCTCCGTTGGTGAGCTAAACAGTTGTGGGTGGTAGGCCTAGCTGAGGATTTAAGCCAAGTCACTGGCAAAAACACCCAATAAGAAAAAAAGGGACAAAATCCTATTTCATCCAGGAATGATTCAGCAAGAGCTGTTCTTTCATTTTCTCACCAAATGCTTAGGAACTAGATTTTTAAGGACACAGAAAATCACCTGAAATATTAAAACATAGGCCCCAAAAGGTACCAAAAAGAAGGGAAGAAATGAACAGTGACCTTAAAAATTAGTTGCTGGAACAGGCTTCCTGGTTAACCAATTATCAGCAGGGCTTTAGTCACCATTCCACCCACATTTTAATCCCCATGTGCAAAAATCCCAACATTTTAGTTTGCAAATATTCTTCGGAACATTTGAGCTATCACAATAAGTCACTGGAGACAAAACACACATGTGCACATGCACGCACACACACATGCACACACACAAGCAACCAAAGATTCAATGTAACAGAGCACCCAAGATAGGAACTACAAGGCAGCAGCATGTCACCTCCTGTTAACCAGTTACGATCCAGTCTTGTGTTTGCTAATTAGTAACATGTTGTTGGGCTCCATATGACATCTGGGTTGAACCTCCATGAACTACTCCGGTGTGCTACTACTGTCTCACAGCCGGGCAAGTGTGGGGTTATAAAAGAGACATCTAGAAATATGGACATTACTTAGCTACCAAATGTTCTCCCTGGCCTATTAATTCGTGATCACAAATACTCCAGTTTTATAACTTTAGAATTCTGCACATTAAGGAGTAAGTATGCTCAGGCCCGAGAGACCACAGGCAGTTCAGGAATCAGGGACATCTTGGTGTGTCACCAACCATTTGACCTTGAACAAGTCACTTCACCTTCCTAGGCCCTGGATACATGGTTATGATCTCTACAACCCCCCAGATCAGTAATGTCTCCACTCAGGAAATACACCTTTTTTTTTTTTTTTTGAACAGGAGAAGAGATAAAAGAATGAGCTTTAAAGAGGGTGTTCACCAGAATGACCTAGGGTTGGATGGTGCCTCTGGACAAGAACAGGTCACTGCTCCTGTTTCCATGGTGGGGAGGCCTGGCACTCAGATCTTTGCTCTTTGATGGTTCTTGACCAGGGGCAGCCCTCCACATTTTATGCTTGTAAAGGCAAAACCAACTGTGCATTCTCATTTGTCCCTATTCTAACAGGTCCAAGTCTTTCAATGACCTCCCTCAAAATCCACATAGGGTCCCCAAGAATGCTCCCCTTCCCCATCACTTAGTGCACACCCAGGAGTCTAAGGGCTTTCAGTAGACCTGCGGAGCATGGATCACTGGGCTGAGCCCTGGGGACAAGGGAGTGGATTCTCTGCCACCTGTATTTCTTGACCTGATCATTTCTAGCCCATGAATATTCGAGGTTATTTTGTGTACATTTTTCTCAATTGTACTTTGGCTCCTCTGGGGTCTTGGCCCGCCTTCTGCAGTGGCTATGGGTAATCAAGGTCCGCGTTATAGTACTGTGGAAATTCAGTGTAGTTCTAGCGTTCCCGCAAAGCTGCCTGTCATGCTCCTGCCTTCGGGGACCCCCGTTTCCTCTGGGGGCCACTTCTTTGGTGAGCAGTGGCGCTGGAAACCGGCAGGGCATTCCTATCACCTCATGCTGCCCGCAGCCTCCAGGCTCCTGGTGAATTTACTGTACCCAGAGGTTCTGATGGGTCTACCCTGGCCTCCACCAAGGCTCATTCCTCCAAAACTGGGCACAGCCCTCCCCACTGTTAAGATGACAACTCCAGTTGCCTCGGGCGCATCCTGTGTTTAGGGAAAGTGGCCCATTACAGCTCTCAAAAGTATACCTTAAAGGCCATTTTAGGGTGGTGAAGACACACCCTTTCTGGCACCGGCCCGCTCGACCGGCTCCGCAGTAAGGGGAAGCCAGTTTTTCTC